>NW_024609839.1:62907532-63373238 GCF_016920785.2 Ixodes scapularis | reverse complement strand
AATTTCACAGGAACGCATGGGCGTGGGTTTCGTACTAAGGAACCTTCACATGTACTATAAAGCTATAATCAAGAGCGCCTATTTGAAATGTATTCCGGCTGGGTGAGCTCTTCCGTAGAGCAGTAATTTACCGAAGCCCCCGCTCGTGCTGCAGCCTTTGCCTCGGTGAAAATTGAGGTGAAGCGGAAGATGGCTTTGTATAACCTAATGATAAAGCTTCGGGATAAGGCGGGATTTTGTCGGGAAAAGATACAATGGGAAAATACTCAAAATAGTGGGTTTTCTAGAAAGTTCTAACCAGGGCGCTTATATTCTACGGAGAATCCGGGTGGCAGACCTCAAGTTCTCTGGCCGAAAGTTGGTAGACTGCCTATCACGTAGCCGAGACAGAAAGAGACGAAAAGAGAAAGAGAAAGGGGACGCTTTTACAACCGGCTATTGAATCTAACTGAAAATCTAAAGACTACGACTCTGTAAGCAACGAAATTTTGCAGGCGAGCCGGTTCCATGGGTGAAAACACCGGAGTTAGCTTTGTGTTCCCGCGTATCAATGTTCTGGTGTAGGCTGTGATAAAAAGCAAAATTTTTCATCTTCACGTTATTCTGGCTTTAATTTTCCTAGGCCAGTCGTATCTCCGCTGATTTCTCGGTGGTGCTGCGCCAAGATAAGTTTTGTGTCCATGGCTGTGATGTCACTCTTTGCGGCGTTCGTTTTCTACGCCTTTAAAGAAGGTGAGTGGGTTGCATTTAGGAACGCACAAGCGATCAATACCGTTTTATCTTATCAATAAAAATTGACAGCGACCTTTATCTCCAAGGACTTATAAGGCATGAGACGCAGTACGATATTTAAGGACTGATCGGTTACATTTGCATAGAAGCATTACCAGTCGTTGCGAGGAGGGAAGGACCTTTATTTGTTTAATTTCCACTCTAAAGTTAACAGAAAAACTAACTTGGTGCAAATGTCATGCGACGCTATTTTTTCCCACTAAATTTAGCGGAAGACTAAATATGTGTATAGGGCAAGCGACATCAGGTAGTGTAACATTAAGTTTCTTCGCTAAATTTAGCGAAAATACTAAATTTATATATAAGTCTCGTATGGTCAGGTCATCTGACATCATTTTCCCCGCAAACATAGCGGGGAAATAGAATCGGTGCATAAGCCACGTAACGTCAATTGTTTTGCTAATTCTAGTGAGGAGACTGAATCGGTCTGTAAGTCGCGTGACGTTAGGTCACCTGATATTAATTTTCCAGCTGACTTTAGCAGAGAAACTGAATTCGTGTTTAGGTCCACGTTCCGTCAATTTCCTCACTAAATCATGCCGGAAATGTACAGACGGACGGACAGACAAAATTATAATATTGCTGGATTTGGCTAAAAAAAAACATTTCGTGGTTAAAAAAGTTAACGTCTTTCAACATGATCTTCAACATGCCACCACTATCGTGGCGATTTACTTGCTCGAAAACTACGTATCACATTTATATCTAGCGCGCCTGCTTATTCATTAACATAACATTAGTTTCACGCTCGCGATATAGTTTCGATAGGGCACGAAGATGTCAAGGCCCGTTCACACACTTGCGTTTGCTTAAGACCGAGTTCTTGCGATCTCCCCCCAGAGAGTACACAGAGGCAGGCTGGCGCCATCTATGAACTAACCACGGAAATGCATTTCACTAGAGTCGAGGATTTTGCGGTATTTGCGAGGTCAACAGCTGCACTATTTATGAGATATGATATCATTTATGATATCATGATATGGTATCATGATATCATATCATAATATTGTCCAAAAATTATATGATATTCTCCAAAATGTTCAAAATAAAATAAAAAGTTAAAGGAAGATCCGTTCGTGGATTCTCAGGGAATGCGTTAGCATGACCCTTGAAACGCCACACAAATCCCCTTTGTCAAACGCTAACGCTGACCCCTTACTTTTCTCTTTTGGCTTTCTCTTTTGCTTCCGCTATTTTTTGCTGCCTCTTTTTGGCCTCGTTACGTAGTCAGTCTTAGTGTTTCACAAAGGGTGACGTGTGTGGCGTTTCCCGAGGGTGATGCTAACGGATTCTATAAAAATCCACCAGTTGACCGTCCTGTAATTTTTTCATCCCTTTTTTCTACTCTGCCTGTCAGAGTACGTCGACGCCTTTGAATACAATCATCCTTATTACTTGTGGAAAGAACTACATCCATACCACTCGTGGAAAGAACCGGATCTATATCAATCGTAGAGGGAACCGCACCCATCGTTTTAACTACACACACACGCATCACAGCCCACGTACAGCTACTACGGAAACCATGAGCGAAGAACAGCCGGCAACGGCAAAGCGGCAACTGAGCAAGCCCACATTCCACCGCGCCGCGGCGCAACACCTCCCAGATAACAAAACCGTAGTGGTGAATGAGATGGCGTCATCAGAGTAGGCCAACACTGGGCACACATTGGACACGACGACTGCGTCAACGTTCGGCTCAAACTTGACTCGAAGCCGAGCGCTGACGCAGCACTCGTTTCCAATTTTAGTCCAGCAATGGCCTTCCCTGATGACGTCATCTCATTCACCACTACGGCTTTGATATCAGGAGGTGTTGCGCGCCGCCTCCTCCTCTCTGGCACCGCGCCAACTGTGCGCGTGACTTTGACGAAAACGTCGTTTTGACAGAAACCTGGCGGTGTCTATCAATTTGTCAGCGCCAGGAAGAGAGGGAGGGGTTGACGCGTGCTGACGTCAGCGCTTCGGGGCTACGGAAGCGTTGCACGCGTCACCCTCTCCCCATCTTTCCCCTTCTCTCCCAGGCGTTGACAAACGAAGGGCACCGCTAAGTTTCCGTCAAAACGAACGTTCTAATGCTAACGCTTTAAAAGAAAAAAAAAAAAAAAAAAAAAAAACATGATGCGCGGAAAAAAAAAAAAAAACCGGTGACTCTGACCGCTCGTTTGCACTGGAAGCGGATCCGCGTTCGCAAAGCGGTTGCGAACGCGGTCGCAAGCAAGCACAATATAATCGAGCGCATATGCACCATTATTCTGTTGTGTTACTATATTGCAGTGGTTCTCAAATGGGGGTCCGCGGACCCTTTGGGGTCTGCGAGGGACTTGTAGGGGTCCGCGAGGGCATTGTAGGGGTCCGCGAAGCCTTGCCTCATCAATAAAGCCCGGCAATAAAAGTTGTGTTTTTTCTGATCGAGGAAAAATTTTTAAGTTCTCAGGCGCGTTTTCTCGTGTGAATGTCAATAATAGAAGTCTACTTCACACCAGCCCTTAGTTATACCAATTTATTAAATCATTATTATATTTAACGTATACCTTTCCCCTCCCTTCACCACAAACGGGGTCCTCCATCATTTCCGCCAAACCACAAGGGGTCCGCGAAACATCGATGGTTGAGAACCACTGCTATATTCAATGCTTTCGTTTGTCACATTCGAGTTCGTAATGGAAGTAATTATCGTATCCTTACGTCGTGATGAATGCCTACTCTTTTAGAATTCCACAGGGTAATTTTCTTTGCTTGTCGACAAAGAAAAAAAAAAAAGCCTCAATATGCGACTTTCATTTGGGTTGTCAGTGTTTTCCCCATAGCATTTCTAGTTGGTTCATTCCGGAAAATCTCATCGAGCTCCTGAAACCAATGCCGGTAAACTTAGGTCGCGTGCTAACTGTGTTTCAGATACTTTCGTGGATCTTGTGAACTGGGGTAAGCAATGCCTCTTAAAATGTCTAGAAACACTTGAAACGATAATCCACAAGGTGTGTATTACTGAGTATTCAGGATAACGCTGAGAATGAGCAACACACATAACAGCTAATAAATATCATATATGTTTCTCAAATATTTGGAAACTACAAGATTTATGTGGTGGTAAAATGTTTTTTTTTTTTTTTCAATCCTTGTTTGACTTTTGCAGCTGTCACCTGGAACACGACTAACAACAAAGCTAGGATGCTGGTGACATACCATGCGTCGACATTGCGACGAGAAGGCGAGTTTTTTACGGGTTTGGGAATTTTACCGTTGATACGTAGCGAAGTGGATTAATGATTGACCGTCCTGGGATTGTTTCTCTTCAAATGCAGACACCGTTCCCGAAACCACGCAAGGTTCTCGCAATGCTTCGATTTGAAGAGGCGCGAGCACAAACATCTTATCACTTGCCAGTTGGTGTTTTCAATAAAAATGAACTATAGACATTTTAACCGATCTTGAAAATGCATTATTATTAGGAATCATCATTAAGTAACGCATATTGCAACCTTTTTATCGTGTCGTTTTTTTATGCTAGGTTTTCTAATATAATCTGAGGAGCCGCCGATAAAATGATACAGAACAGCTAAGTTTAATATTTCCAAATTGTAGCACTTGATATTTTTTGTCAACTAGTAATTGCACCTTCTGCGCAGTTCGCGCATGCGCATAAAACTAAACAAAAGAGCAAACTTGCACTCTGGTTGCGGAATTGCAAAGCTGTTGCTTTGCAAGAGACACCTTCTAGATTTTGTTATCCAAATTTATGATAGTTTGTTCCGCAGGGATAATTACATTTGAAACGGACTCACCTCACGCCAAGAAAGGTTGTTTTTTTTTTTTTAATATTGTTTTAGTCTCTGTTATGGTTATTCGGTCTATAAGAAATTTTGTGAGACATCAAGTACTTCGCATTTCTTTAAAATTTGCTATAGCGTCATATTGTGCACAAGCTTTAAAAGAGTGTCTGTGGGTTTGTATGATCCTTTTTGCTATCACACTTTCTTGAGATTGACAGGATTTCTAAGCAAGTAAATAAAGATTGTAATTCTATTCAAAGTTTAGGTCGCATCTGATGAACATTAATGTCGACCTTTTATTTTCGCCCAAAGCGATAGTATCTTTCTAAGCAAAGGATTTAAGAATTTCTATTACGCCCTTAGTCTAAAAAATCGCATCGGCTGCAGTTTCATACCCGTCTTGTCACTGGAATTTCTGGCTTCTCGTCCTAGATGGCAAACATATACATTATTGTGACAGGAACGAAAAGAACAAAAATTTTACTATTTCACTTCTGGTTTGCTTGTTCTGATCAGACATGGGGCATATTTTACATACCTTTCTTTATTCGAGTAGCATCACAACGTACTGCAAATAACGTAAAGAGCGTTCGCGCTTGGCGTTGCGGTAAAAGCTCATCCAGTAGTGGTGAGTATAGAGGCTAAAGTTATAATGTTAGTATTGCGTCGAGCTTACATATTTGAAGAGTTGTACAGCTCAAAAAGCGGTGAGCTGTGCAATTTATAACAGACTAGTGGAAGGTTCTTGAAATTTACCTTTGTGTAGTGGGTAAAATAAAATATTTGTCCGAGGTACAGGTTGTTTCTCTTTGGATATAGCTTTGGTTTCTCAATGATTACACGTCAATTTCTGGGCGAGTTTGGTCGCTGAAAAAGTCAAGGCCGTACGGTACTTCTGACTAAAATGGGCTAATATGGTTAAAAAAAGAGCCCTGAGAAGTAGAACGAGTGTTGTACAAGATACTCAACCAACGTATTTAAGATAAGATGCTCAATATCAATCCTAAAATGTATTAAGAGTAGTATTTAAGTTACTTGTACTACGAACTATCTTGAGTAGAGTATAAATACTTTGAAAAAGTAATTGAATTATATTCGAACATGCTCGGCAAGTAGGTTGCAAGCTGGTAATATTAGAATAAAAAGTCAAGAAGGGGGGGGGGGGGGGGTGCTCTACTTGTGATGACTTCGCTGCAATTCACATTCTGCTGTTATCTTTATAACTTTCAAAAAGCCACTTAGCTGCTGCAATCAAAGTTTACTTCAAAATAATTCGGGACATGTAACATAATGGATACCGACCGATTTTAGGAACAAGAGGAACCCACGTATTGCAGGCATGGCAACTGGCGTGCTTTAGTTTGGCGGAATACTCCGCTGATGACACTTTGCGCAATAAGTTTGCAATATGCCTCGGCGCGATTCGGCGGACGTAGTTGACACATAGTCCGGCATTGCATGTCCCTAACAGCCGAACTAGAAGTAGATGAGGGCGCCAGATTTCGTGATGACTACGCGAGTGAATGATAAACCTGCACGCAGAGGAGAAACATCGTCTAGAGAACGGCAGCCTCTGTCGCTGATCAACAACAAAGACCGAGTAGTTTGTCTGCTCAGCCAAGGGCGAGGAGGAGCGCCTCTACCTTCAAACTGTCAAAAATATATTAGAATGGCCAAGAGGGATTTACATGTAACACAAGAGAGTGCCCACGAAACCTCTTTCAATCCCTGTCTCCACCTGGCGGAAAACTGGGTTGAGGGATTCTGAGAATGAAACAACGTGCGCACTCGAAGGGAGATGAAAGAAACGCGTTTGAACGAGCTTGGGATTCAAAGCCACAATAGGCATACAAGGGACTTTGGGGAAGCCCAATCTAGGTAACTGCAGCTCTATAAAACCACCAGGATCTAGCTTCCTGGGCCGAGGGAGTGTTCGCGTTTACTTGAAAACGTGCTCGCGTGTTTTCATACCGGAACCCTTTGAACGGGCGATTTCCGAAAATGGTCCATGACCGTGCCAAGCGTTGGCGTTACAATCTTCCGCTGACGGAACCACTCCAGCTTTAGACAAAATGGCTAAAGTCACGATGACAACGCCAGCACTTTGATAGCTCCAAGCGTAACGTGCCAATCAGAAACAACTTTAAAAAAATATAAAAAAAGCGGGCAGGAGAACACCGAAAGACGGCCGTACTTGGGGCTATTCATTTGATATTTCTTGGCATTCGAAGACTTTGTTTTGCTCGTGCCTTATTTCCTGTCGTGTGTTTGGTCCTTTGCCTCCAAGTCTGTGATCTGTTCGGCTTTTTTCCTCAGACAGCCTCAGTCAGACGAGCTAAGTAAAATTTTCCGGCGACAAATATTTTCGAAAGTTGAAAAATACATTTCAGATATTGAGTTCAAGAGAGTAATCAATCTAATTAAGATAAAGCAGCAAATACTCCAGACGAAATGCATTTGCAAGATACCAAAATACTAGCAAAGGTATTTGAAGCGCAGTATCTTGAGTAGAGTATTTAAGATGGGGCACAAGTCTCGGTAGAACAAACATGCTGGACTCCATTTCACCGTAACTTGGCAAAGAGCGAACACTACGGCCCCGTTGAGCCAATCAGAGGGACGGCGTCGAAGTATGCGGCAGTCCTTACCAAAGGTCCAGGTAACCCAAGCATTTCGAGAATGAAGGAAAGAACTCCCTCCCTTCTTTCTCGAACCCTCTTTTGTGTGCCCAATCGTCGCTTTTGTCCCCCTCGGAGATCGACTTGTCACTCTTAATTCGTACAAAAGGGGCTTCCCTCTCCTTCCCGAGCATGGCTTCGAGAGCACTGCACGCGACTTGTGAAATAGAGTATAGTCACGTTTCTCTCTCCGACGCACTGATTGGATCACTGGGACCGTGGTCTCCCCCGTTTGCCAAGTTACGATGAGAACGAATATAAGAACGAGGCAGGGACAAATGTTGTGTTAAGACAGTGGACAATAACAAGACCGTTCTATCTCTCGAGTCTACACAATGGAGTACTTTTATTTTGTCGACGTCTTCAAGCCCCTACTCTCAACACACGATAGCTCGCGTATCTTACAACTCTTTGAACAACAATTCCACACTCTTTGTTTTAGCCTAGAAATGGTTTATCGGCCCACCGCAACCCGCAAACAGACAAGCCGTACATGGGAAGGGACAGAAGGAAGGAAGCAAACATTGGTTAATCGTGTTTACATGTGACGTAAAATTTCGGTCAGATACCACATAGATAACGCGATTAGTTAAATGGGTACTCTGGCCGGCGATTGCTTGAGCTACGCCAACTAAATATGTTCTCGTGATCACCGGCCTTTACCCTTTCCCGTATGCTATTTAGTACGCCGAAATTCAGAACTGTTATTGTGAAATCGGCAAGTGAAAATGATGCTAAATCCAACATTCAAATATAGCCGCGCTTTTCATTCAGTAGAAAGAAGGCTTGCAAGTCGAGCGGGCAGTCGAAAAATGGACTACGCCAAGCATTTGTTTCGTGCTGCTGGGCAGTTCCTGGAGCGAGCTTCCAAAGCATTCATTTGACACCATGAAACTGCTTGTAATCAGTCGGGAACAAAAACTATAGAGTGAACCCCTGCCGACATTATTAGCTTAAGTCCTGGAACTCCCGCGAAGGCCCCCCCCCCCCCCCCCCCCCCCCCCTCACTCACCTCAGTTCGCCTCCCGCTTTGGCCTCCCGTCGTTTGAAGCGCCACCTAGATTTTCGTTTCTGAACTGTGTGTTTCATAAAGTACGTTGTGGGCATTGATTCTATAGAATACACTTTAGTTACCATAGCAGCCTTCCGGCGCGCCGAACGGCGGGAGGCGCGCCGTGGTGATAGAGGGGGGTTACCGCTCGTGCTAGCAGCGTCCATGAGCAGTTCCGTAACTGAGCTCCTGCCTTCCGCTAACGTCACTTTTTCATTGTTGCCAGTAAAGACTTTTACTTCGAAAAACACGGTAAGGAGCAAAATAGTAATTTCCATAACTTCGCGAAAACGTTTTTGTTTTACCCAATATTTGGGTTTCTATTTCAGTAATGTTTATTGCTGCGTAACAAATTTTCAGGCAAATCGGAGACAATGAAGAAAACGCCAGAGTACTCCGCACTTTTGTTCGCTAGGCGGAAACACACCGACACGATTTTTATTTGAAATAAGTTGAACGGCACACATACTTTTGGTCGGCAAGAATGGACAATATCTGTGATCATTGATGAAAATATTTTCGTGATTCGTGAGACATTCAAATGACTACTTATTGACTAGTCAGCACGGATGTTCACTGTGCTTGTGGACAACTTTCTCTGGTGGCACTTCAGAAGTGAAGAGTGCACGCGCACGGCTTTCATCGGCGATCAAGGTAAGCGAGCGTCCCTGGGCCCATAGTTTAGACTGCACAGCCAAAGAAAGTTCCTCGCAAATATAGCGAATGCAGAGCCCGGCGTATATCGACCTACAGAAATACGTAATGAAGCCACTCCAACGCCTTCAAAGCTTATCACAAGGTCTGTGAAATGGGAGTCCGATGACCTCACCAGATCATAAATCACTTGCACTGACAAAGGACTGTTTCTGTTGGGAGAGCAGAGTAGAAGCAACGCCTACGCTTACCTACGTCCAGGTACTAGGACACTTATATCCTGGTACTCATTGTGAATAAAATGTGCGGGAGAGGATGAGCATACTATACGCTCCGGTGATAAACAATGATGATTGCTTTGGTCCCCAGAGCTGTTAGGGAAATGTGAGCCAGCGTTGATACGAACGAAGAAGTTACGGTTTGCCCTAGAACTTGTTCCCGTTGCATAATTCGCTCAAGCCAGGTGACTCGCTTCACAATCAAGATCGGATAATCGCAGGAAGAACCGTCTTAGTTCAAGGCTCATTCCTGAGGCGCTCCAAAGTCACAACGATATAATGCCGGAGAGCCACAATGGCTAGAGCTACTCCAGTTCGCTCTAGTCTAAAACCAGATTAATCTGAAAAAATAAAACGTTCGGCGCGCCTTGTCTTAAATATACGACTTGTCGCGACCTGAATCTCAACACAGTCTCCAGGGGCTGCCGCTTTCTTCCTCTTTTTTCGGCCGCCAAGTTTGTTGCGTGACTTTCGTACATAACATTGGCTCCTTTCTTATTGCGCCATGTTGGCGCCTCTTCTCTGGGTGGGCGATGCACTGCCGACTGCAGGAATTCTCGGCGGTTTATCCGTGTCGCCATCTATGGTCCGTGAACCGCATCGGACGCTACAAGCAATCGGAGCCAATCCGATTCCGTGTGCGTGTCACGTGACTTTCGAGAAGGACGCAGTGATGCGCGGAGCGCGTAGTCACGTGGTATACGTTCACGGCGCTGAATTGACTCGGATGGCTCGCAGCGGTCCATCGTGACGTCAAACGGAGTGTAGCCTGAATACAGTACGAGCTTCCCTGAGTCGCCGCCGATCTGGATCTTAGGTCGCTCGTAAAGCGCTTTTAATGCCGTGTTTTGTGAATAGAACATACACACCCGGATTCCAAGATGCATGCGGACTTTGCGGACTGTCTTAAACTCGCGAACAATCTCCATCGGAGGCTTCTTAAAACGCCATTTCTAGGCAAAAACAAAAACAGGAACAAAAATGTAATCTGCGTCCTGGTACTTCCTTAACAGAGCATCGAGTTCGTGGTTTTGATAATCCCCCCCAAAAGAAGCTAGACGCAAACATATGGGGGCCACTTCCTCCAACAGAGCCTCTGCTGCTTTTACATAATGACATACCTAATCGTACCCACCACGCCCCGTGTATACGGTGTAACGCAGCGAGGATGGCGAGGTTTTAGAGAACATTTTGAACATCATCATCATCATCATCACCATCATCATCATCATCATCATAGTCGTATCATTTGAGGGCCAATACGGGAATTACTGATGCGGCGAGGAGAGTATACATCATTGGGAAGGTTCAGTCGAGGAGGTTTCTGGCTGTCACAGCCAGAAACCTCCTCGACTCCTGTGCTTCGGCGGTATTCATAAGAGTATATAAAACATTTATCCCAGCGACGATTGGTTAGGAAAGAGCCATCTGTTGAATTTCATGGTCTACTTCGTAACAATCTCAAGTCTAGGAACTTCGGCAAGGGTGATGTTTTGGAAGGTTCCAAAGGTTATATATACACCCGTTATTCTATTCGTCAAAGACAATTTATCTTCCGCCACCGTCTTTTACCTTCCAGAGGGCTCATCATTTCCGTTGTCGGGACGACTCAAGCGACCAAAGACTGCCATTACTGAAACGACTTTAAATATCATGAAAAAAAAAAACAAAAAAACACAGTGGCTTAGCTCGGCTATGCCAGGATATACGTAGCGTAAGCATATGGTTCAGCTGGTTATTCTTAGATTTCCTGGTTGTCTAAGATTAGCTTGATTATCATGCTTACTGCTGCGTCAATGACACAAACACGGTATACGCATTACGTGACTACTTCGGGATCCGATGAGTTAAGCTTCTCCGCTCTTCTTATTGCGGAGGAGGCGCCGTGTAACCAAGCTTTCGGTTGCACGTCAAAAGATCCCCAGGTGGTCCAAATTAGTCCTCAGTCCTCCTCTGGTGCATGCCAGATGCCCGTCGTTGGCTTGGCCTGCTGTGCGCCATGTTGTTATGTATCAAGCAACGAAGCTGCCGCCCAGAACAACCGGACAGCGCGAGCCATGATCTCGAGCGGGTACATGCGCGCGGCGCGTGCATCGGGGACTGACTTAGGCGCCATACCAGTCGTGCCCGCTCCGTCACTGCTCCTCGCGCATGCGCAGCACGGCTCTCCAGGAGCCACGCGAAACTGCTCAACCTCGGCCAGTGTAGCTTAGGCTACAGAACGGTTGGCAGACGTGCTTGAAGTGCGAAGCAAAGAGGCTTTAAAGGCATACTGAACGAAGGAATTTAGCGTTTATAATAAGTGTCGCACGTTCTTTCCACGAGCCAGCAGCCGCCGGTGTGCGCGAGCACACGTAACAAAAATGACGTCCATTCGCGGTTAAGATGACAGTGAAATGTATGGGCTTCGGGCCAAAGGAGAATAAAGACAAGTTTTTCATCTACACAGTGGTGTCTGGTGTAAATGGTGAGCGATTAATTGGTCTAACAAGCACGTAGCTTTCACTTGTAGAGATGAAAAGCCTGTCATTATTCCAACTCCAACTATAAAAGATCAAAAATCGATAATATCCTCTATAAAATTGCTTGTAATGTCACATATGGGACAATGTACGAAGAAGTAGAGAAAGATAAGAAAATGAATGCCGCGGGAGTGTTAACTACTGAGAGGTTGCACTGTTAAGTAATTTTGGTAAAACATTACTTCAATAGTGATTTTAAAATTCCCCTAACAAAAGAACGAATTTTGAGGCGAACAGAAAAGTTTATTCTTCCTAGGATTTATACTAAATAGGGAAAGAATGCAAGGTCATACTATGTTCCTTTTTAATTTAATAAGTTACCAGAAGAGCTTCATAACCTGGATTCCCTAAAAAGACTAAAACAAGACCTGAGAGTATGGTGCTGCCAGACGATAGGTGACCGAAATGGACCACGTTTTTAGCTTTTTCTCTTGTCGGGTATAATTCTCTTTGTTTGGTTTTGTTTAGTTGCATGCAAAAAATGCATGCTTTGTTATAACTATGTAAGCAACCTGTTGGACGCCAAGTCCCGCCGACAAGCATACCCATGCTTTTGCGGGCCGGTCTGTGTACTGTGTTGAAGACGGGACAATATAACATTTATTTATTCATTTATTAGCTTTCTCACCGCAGAGTGACCGGGGATGGCATAGTCTTTTGCTTTGATTTAGGAAGGCAATAAACGACGCAGCGCTACCATACTCCGTTTCACCCCGTATAGTTCGACCGCAGACGGCGAGCGTGAGCGCCATGACGATGCATTTTTGTCGCTGCTTAACTTCATCGTATGGTGGCATGGGCTGCGGTCCCGACAAGGAGTGTAGTTTGGGTGTGCGAATAATGTTTCAAGATGAAAAGCGCTGAGTCACTCGCAGCCTTAGCAGTGCTTGGGAAACCCCGCCCCCGCGATATACCGGCTCTCTGCAGAGTAGAAGCTAAGATCGATATGACCCCCCCCCCCCCCCCCTCTCCCACGCCATTTGTTTCGATACAGAATTTGCGCACTCCTAGAGTATAGATTTTAACTCTGTAACACAAAAACTTAAAACTACCAAGAAGGAAAAAAAAAAGAACTGCCAAGGGCCACTACAGTTCTCACAATCGGCTTAGCTACATGAAGGAATCCAATCCACAACCTCAGTGGTAACCAGACGCCTTTGCGAAAACCAAAACAGGAGGGCTGAAACAAACCTTACTGACACAGCGTGCTACACTGCCGTCCGCGGGGCTACAACCTCTTGAACATCGACGTCGACACCGACAACAGCTTCACTGTCGGACGAAAACGAACGCAGCGGCACCGACATCCCGTACCCCGTCCCCCCCCTTGGCGTGAGAATGAACCGACCGAAACCGCCTTGGTAACCGGATGCCATCCAGCGCCGCGCACAGCCAACGGAGGGGAAGAGCGCTGTTTCAATTGCCGACGTTCCCGCCAGCCGGCCGCGCCGCCAAGATGGCAGCAGACGACGTCTGTGTTCGCACGCGCTTGGTGGTGTCGTCGGTGTCGCGTCGTCCTGGTGAACGGTACTGGCATGCTGCGCTAGTGGTGCCGTGAAAGAAATAATTGTGCGGGTCTGGTTTGTGTGCGGCCTTGTTGGTGCTGACGGTGGTGCGTCCATGTCGACCAAGCTCGGATGCGGCTAGGAACGTTTCCATACTCTGTGAGTCAGGCGGGTTGTACCGTCTCATGTTGCCGATCGCGGGATGAAACAGCGCGGTTTGCCTTGTCACGCGCTTGTCAAAGTGACTCCGTATAAGTCAATGGCGGGGTGAGAAGGATGGGACGTCTCTTTCGGAGCCCGCGGGCTCCTCCTGCACTTGCTGGTTGCTTTCCGTCGTGCTTCGGCTGCACGCTCGATGATCGCGAGACACCGAAACGTTATCTCGAAAGTAAGAAAGTCGCGCTAGCGGCGGGACCACTGAAAGGCTTTCCCGGTCCTTCTCACGTTCTCATTGACTATGTAAGCATTTTTTTTTTTTTTTTTTTGCAAGCAAGTTTTGGTTAGCGATCACGCAGGCTGCAGGCGATTATTTGCATATTGGCGTTCAGATGGCAAACGGAATGAATAAGGGGGTCATCTTGTGATTCGAGCGTCTATTAAGTTACTTCCGGCCCACGAGTGTAAATAAGACACGGTACTTTATTTATATATTTTGGAGTATTGTATATATGCAATTTAGAGTATTGCTATTCAGAGACCTTGACCGCTTCATTCCGTGTCCAAATACAAAAAATAAAAAAATAAAAAAACAAAAGAAAAGATAGTTTAAAAGAGGTTGAAAGACTTCGTGTATTCATAATTAAAAAAACAAACAAAAAATTATGAGTTAGATTATTTTGTTTTACAGAACATTGTTCTTCAGGGCAGTGCCTCAGACGGTGTTCATGACGTGAATGTTGCACTGACCCTTCTTGGAGTCCTTCAAGTCTCCAGTTAAACCAAATCAACAGACCAGGCCGTTCGAGGCTGAGCGTGTCAATGTACACACCGCTTGAGCCCCGTCTGGCCTTGCGGGTTCTGTTTGCCGCGTATGTTTGGCGGAAGACGCCTAGTCATGCTGCCAGTTCAATTGCTCTTTAACCCTGTCTGCAACGGCGACGACCGTTAGCTGGGGAACAGGATGGTATACTTCCTCGTTCTCTCGTCCGCTCCTTCTGACAACTTCCACCCGAGTCGAGTTCGCTTGTTTTAACGGACCTTGTCAAGTTGTCAGTGACACCAAGTTCTGTTAAGAATAACCAGTCGTTGTTTTGAAGCGCAATGGGACAATTGCGGAAATAAGATGCATAATCGCCGTAAATATAGAGCCGGGTTTATATGTTGACGATTTTCTTTCACTAGCGTGCTGGCATATTTTCTATGAGAAGGCTTCGTTGCCTATAAACTTGCAACAGGCAACTCGCTGTCGAAACCTAAATGCAACAACCCAGCGTCCTACTTCTTGACATCAGAAACCTGGGTAAAATAGAAGCCGTGGAAAATAGAAGCCGTGGAACAGTACGGCTGTATATTTGTATGCATACAGAATTAATATAGCGAGACTGCACCCTGGTACTTCTTCAATATATCTGTCTCCATTCTGAAAAGTACTATCATTACAAACTCGGCTTCCTTCGCGTCTATACACTAAACTGTGGTGATGTTTTCAGCACGCTTTCAATAATAAGTTTGACATAAATGACAAACAATCTTTAACTCAAAAGCGCGGTTGCGATCTCAAGGCGTTTCTCACTTTCACTCAAAGTAGCACGAAAAAAGGAGAATATATTTTTTAAACATTTAAAATTCAAATTGTATACTTGAATTATATTTCACATATGCTTCCACTATCTGAGGTTTGCTTTTAATCTACTTTTACTGTACTTTGTATTTTAGCGGTGCGGTCTACGCGTTGACCCACTTTGGCAACTAAGGTGTGCATACTAAAAGTAATCTTCGTTTATTATACCATTTGTGAACTAAAAGCTTATTTTAAGCATATACGTGGCACAGTGTTCCAGAAATGTGCGAAATCGGCCCAATTTCAGTGGGTCACTTCTTACCATGGTTGCTTCGTGATGAAACTTTTTCACATTTCGCGCTTCGGCGTCATCCAGTTGACTGGACGTTCCTCTCAATGAGGAGAAGTTGAAACCGTTTTGGTGCCGCTCTCGGTTTCGACGGAAAGAGACACCGGGATGTCGGATTACATTGAACCGCGTGTTTGGCGGGTGCGTCATGTTTTATGGGAATTGCTACGTCGTGTGTCACCTGGCGAGAAGTTCACGCTGGCGTGGACGTCACCGGGCGGTGTTTGAACTCGCATGCCGTGAAAATTTCGTTGACTTACTTGTAAGGAGCCTTTGAGGACGCATTACATAAGGGGGCTGGGTTGAAGTACACGGTGGAATCATAAGAAAATATATAAACGTGACATCAGTGTCTGTCGTGGCGGCACAGTACCAGAAATAAAATCAATCTGATACAGATTATACAAAATATAAATTTTGAAAGTTACTTAGAAATAAATCTCGATGAATGATAGGGAAAACACCATAAAGCCCATACAATATTATTATCTGTACAGTCGCTCGTATAGTTTTCTTCTAATTAAACGCCACAGTATTTATACTAGTCGCAACCCCTTCCGGCGAGTTATTTCATCATGTAATGCATCATATAAGGCGTTCTCAGTATCCACGTGAAGTACCAGTAAGACCGCAATAACAGTCAATCGTTTCAAAATGAAAAACATATCCTAATTGCTATCGCTTTTGATTATTCTATACATTTAGACGCTTTGCACACGCGCCGGATTACAGCCGCCATTGCTGATCTTCTCTTGTCTTATCCAGAAGCCAAGCCTGTGAAGCGGGTGTTGACGATACTCCACAAAGTCCACTGCTGGGGAGAAGGACAGGGTAGAATCTAAAATGGCAATGACCGGTCCCGGCTGTGTTCACGATGAAGTGGAGTAAACGTAATAGCAAGAAACAAAAATTGAAGGTCGGTTATGGCGGCGCGCATGCACAGCTGCTGCAGAGCGTCCATAGGAGCCTGTGTTTCTTCACTCGTGCTGCGCTTGGAACATCGGCGAAATAGTGGGAGGAGTCATGCGGGCCTTGGACGTTCATTCATAATTATCGTCAGTCTTGTTCCGTAGCACCACGCTAGAACGATTCGAATTAATGTGGAACACGGTATCCTCATTTTATTTCACCGGTTTCGATCAACAATTAGATCGACAGTAACAATGGAAGTATGATTTTGACTCTAGTCACTGACGGGGTCTGAGAAGAGCAGGGCGTCTTTTTCGAGTCGTGCTTGGGGTGCGCGAGCTCGCGCTGAAGGTAGAGGTGGAGGGGGAGGGGGAGGGGAGAGGGAGGGGGAGGAGCAACTGAAGGACCTCCTTTGCCGTTCTGATCTTGTCAGTGACCGTAATGCTTTATTGTGTTTGACATATGTATAAGTCTGATCATTTGGGGACTTTCGCAGTACCTTTTGGATAGTTATTTTGCTTATAATGGTCGCATTAAGATCTTTGGTTGCACACACGAAAAAGTTTCAAATGAACTTCCGTACAGAATCCACGGATAAAAACAAAATCCAGAGGTACGGCACCGCGTCAATACGCGTCGCGCATTTCAGCAATATTGCGAAATTGCGAAAAGGATCGTTTCGTCGGGAAATGACGGGGCATGCAGGGCCGGGTTGCGTACCCGCAGCCCGGTATGACGTTGGCACCAGCTGCCTTCTTGGTGTAGCGCGTTCCTCGCCTATGTGCAACAATTCGAAACGTCTACGCTGCGACCTTAACCTTGGTCGTCTGGGAAACCGCCACGGCTCAGTATGGAAATCTAACGCTGCACGCCCATGGCAAACATTAGAGGAACCCGTTCTGTACGTGAAGTGCCTTTCTTGTCTTTCTCTCCCCGTAATATCGCTTTCTCGAAATGCGTCGGTTAGAGAAACTAACGTTGCAGCTAAATTGACGCTGCGGCGAGCGCGCAAGTTACGGGTCAAAGAGAGGTCAAGCACGTTAAGAATGTGGTTATGTATTTATTCAGCGTACGTGTCTTACAGCATTTGGGGGATTTATAGCGAGATATTTGTCAAAATACACGGTGATTCTTCAAGAAATACAGTATGCGCAAACAATGATAAACGTTTCAATGAACTCGACCACTAGGAAAAGACGAAATGTAAGTTTTTTTTTTATAATCTAGGAAGAGAATCAAGAATCGCGTTCGTCTAACAAACCCTAAAATATTAGAATCGTTCGAAAGCGTTGGAACAATATTAGTGGGTAGCAGATAATACTATGCAACTGTACCCCAAACCCCCCCCCCCCCCCCCCCCCCCAAAAAAAAAAAAAAAAAAACCCCGAGTATTTGGAGGTATTTCAACAGTTGGAGTTTCTAATCTTGCATTGCTTTTCCAACAGGCAAAATTAAACACCATCTCTACGAACGTCTACTTTTGTTCTTTTTTATATTCCTCGAGCACATGTTATGCGTTAGTTTTAGCCAAAGGCAGTTTCTACTAAAATACAATGCCCTAACGTCATGATATTTATATTTATTGCACTGAGGCTGTCATCATACCCATATAAAAAAAAAAAAAAAACTTAACTATGAGCTTCGTATAACATTATATATAACTTCGTGATGAAAATAATCCCTGGAGAAGGGGAACAAGAGGGACAAAGGACAAACACAAACCTCCAAACACAGCTAGGTTCCCCTTCTCCAGGGATTATTTTCATCATTCTTGTCCAGCTCGCTTGCACCTTTGCATTTAATTGCATTATAATCATATAACTCCGTAATTTTATTTTGTTTTATTACTTACAATTTTTAGATCGCGGTAATCTTCTCGGTCTAACCACAAGCATTGCGCTGTTTCCGGCAGCGCAACTTCATCACACCCCACTGTCGCAACTGTGCAGATAAACACTCGCTAAACACGACGGTGGTGTCTGGTGTCTCTTACTGCAGATACCAGACGTCTTTAGGTGGCGTCTGCTTGGGGAGACATCAAAGCGAGTTTTGAGGCACACACTAATTTTCGCTCCTACACATCCGTACAACAAATTTAACCTTTTTTTTTTTTTTTTTAAAGGTTTGCATTTTACATTTATGAGAGCGGTTATACGAGTACGAGCCCGTCCTTTAGTGTTGATGTGTATGTTACGGGTAGCTTATTTAAAGCTCGTTTTTTAGTGTTGATCTGTATGTTATGGGCAGCTTATTTTAAACGTAAGAAATACAATGCATACTCTCTTTTTTTTTTTAAAGGACGGAATCGGAAGTGTTGTTTAAACGTTTTTATTGTTCATCTTTTGATAATCTTTCGGGCTGGCGCACACCAGCTCGAAGCACGTAGAGCGAAAGCTCGCGCTCTAGTACATAGGATCCCGGGTTCGATCACCACCCTTGCCCGTTTCGATCTGGACGAGCATCATACCGGCGTCCGGTCGTGTGTCACCCCAAGGTGGTGCACGTTAAAGACCCGGGGCTAGCGGTTGTACTGCACTGGCTAAATTTCTTATCTTATCTCATTTCATTTCATTTATTCAACCCTTAAAGGCCGACTGGGCATTACATAAGGGGGGGGGGGGGTGCAAGGAATATAAAATCGAAAAGACAGAACACCGCACGATGCGAAAAAAAAAAACAAAAAAACATGAATTATACATTTGTACACGCTATAAAAATAGCAGGGAAAATCTACACAAACAAATGAGGTAAAAAATCACCAACATAGCGTCTATTTAAGTACTCAACAAAAAAATATCAAAAGAATAAAATAAAATAATAAATATATAATAAAATAAAAAATAGGGTAGCCAACTACAGCCGTATAACCATACACACAAGATTATTACTATTAAAATGTCAAATTAAGAATACCTTTATAGTATTGTTTTAAGGCCGCGAATTATTATAAAGGGTTAATGAAAATTTTTTTTCTCTCACGCTCTCATCGACTGTCTGTTCTCACACACAAGCATGAAAGTGCTTCTGTGAGGCAGAACAAAATGTATGATTTGAAAGAATCCTGAAAAGAACATTATCAGTCTTATTAGTAGTAGTAGTAGTAGTAGTTTTAATCTCTAGGTCAAAATCATCAAAGTAAGCCAGAAATTCAACATTAGTTACTCAATTAATTGAACTGTATTTCATCTCGATATGTGAGCCCGAATGTACATCAATATAATTATGAACAAACAGAAACGTGGCTAAACTACCGCTATCACAGAATTCAGGAACTCTGACTAAAGTCCACGCGAACGTGCCTAAGGTCATGCGATCCGGAGGTGTTTAAACGGGCCCTGTCCCTTCTGGAGGGTCGTTAACACGCGGGGGGGTGTTTCCGAGTCACCCGATCTCCCCGCAAAAAGAAGCCCAAGAGTTCCACGAAGCGTGCCCAACCAGGCCGGCTGGGAGACTCGCTCCGCGGTCAGTCGAGTGGCAACGGGTCGCCTCGGTTTCGTCTTACCGAGAATCCGAGGTCGGCTTCGCAGATGGCTGGAGATTGCGGGACTACCATGCATCCCGTTCTCAGCACAAGTCGGCAGGCGGCGAAAGCTACGGCCCCAGCGAACCAATCAGAGAGCCGGAAAGAGGCACGTGACAACGTGGCGACGGTGTGCACTTCTCACTTTGAGAACTGTCACGTGCTTCGCTTCTTCTCTTCCCATTTGCTCACGGGGGCCGCACCGTTCGCGCTCTGCCGAATTACAGGGAAACGAAGTAGAGAAGAAGCAGCCGGGACGACAGAGACAGGGCGCCGGGCTTTAGTTAAAATCGGACATGTGCGCTTCACATGCAACGAGTTACTTCTACTTAGTTACTATTTTAGGGAACGAGTAACGAATTAAGTTACTTTTCTAGAAAAGGAACGAGTAACGTATTTAGGTCCTTTTAAGGCCAAGTAACTAGTAACGGTATTTCCTTACTTTTGAGGAGTAACGCGTACAACAACGTTTTAACAGCCTCGTTTTCATTCTAACCGGAGTATGCGTTCATTGCGAGAGCGGTGGGTGGGCGACCCCAGAAGCAACTAAACAGAATGACAGTAGAGCAACGTGTGTCGCTGAACAGGTCAGTCGAACAGTTCGACAGACGTGTCCAGCGATAAACGTTGCTGTTCTGAACTCTACAGCTGGGAATGTCCTCCATCCAGCGAACACAATAAGGTTCGTTGGTTGAACCGAGGACGGGCCGAATGTAAACCCGGATGTTGCCACCGCGGGAAGGCACGTCATCCATTGTCAACTTAGAACTTTAGAAGTAGAGAGAACATAATAGAGAGGGGAATCCTAGATCCACCAGCTCTTGCTGAAGCTGAACACTGCCGTTCCTTCGAGCGCGTCGGTGGAACGACTCTTCAGCGTCGCCGAACATGTATTCTCAAGGAAAAGGGGAAACATAACTGATGAAAACTTCGAGGCGCAGCTACTGATTAAGTGCAACGATTACTAAAAAGATAACAATAAGCTATGAAACAAAAACAGTTGTGAATGTTGTCGTCAAAGTAACGTGAAAAGTAACTCGCTACTTTTGAGGTAACTCAGGCGTCCCTTTTGAGGATCGGGAACGAGTAACGTATTTAGTAACTTTTTGAGCGAGTGACGAGTAATGGTATTCAGTTACTTGTTTCGGGTAGCGTGTACATGTCTGCTTAAGGGGCACTGGTTTATCCTAAAACACGGAAGGCTTTTTAAACTGAACCTCTCCTAATTCGAACAATTTGTTAAACTTTCTATTTTCCGCCCGTCCGTTCACTTCCCCGCTAAATCTAGCGGGGAAATTGACGTCACGTGACCCTTACAGCCCTTAAGTTTCCGCACTAGATTTTGCGTGAGATTTTACGCCGCGTGATCGTGACACCACCTCAGTTTTCCGCTGAAGTTAGGGGGTAAATGGGCATCTCGTGACCTACACGGCCATTTAGTTTTCCCACTAATTATGGCGTGCAGATGGATGTCACGTGACCTGTGCTCTGCTTCATTTTCACCGCTAAATTTAACGGTAGAAAAGTAATCGCGTCGTGTGTTTCTTTAGACTGCAGGAAGCTAGACAGCCCCATTGAGCATCTGATGTCTCCGATGCACATGAGAAGTTTACCCGGTGGAGCACCGCTGCTAGCTCGGGGTCTCTAACGTGCAGCACGGAGTACTTTCGCTCCACGTGCTCCGAGCTGAGATGCGTTGACAAACTTCTCCTGGGCTTCTCATGTGGCAAGGGACGGAAAGTCGTGCAGGCGGTCGAAACAACGGCGAGAACTTTCGCCGTTTTCTCACTGCTTTTTAGTAAATTAGTTTACTGCGTTTTTCTTGTGACACAAAAGCAATTTTTTATACTTTTATTCTCGTATTCCTAGGGATGATAAAACGTTGATGAAAATGCGTAACTGTTTTCCCCCCTTTTCTTGCATCACATTATGACAACAGTTGCCGTCGTATGAAGGCTTTCTTCCTTTTGTTTCTTTTGGGGGGAACGCAAACTGAATGGGACCTCTGCATATTGCACTTTTCTTTTCTCGACCGTGAGAATTTGACTCACGTGCTTCGGCGAACGGCGTACGGGAGCGTTTACGGAAGTGGCGTACACGCTTCAAGACCTTCAGGAACTACGAACCAACAAAAAAAAGTTTATCTTCCAATTTTATCTTTTTTTTCTGTGTTTTGTTTCCGGGATGCATGTTCGTTATTTAACTGGGACTTCCGCGGGAACCTGATAAAAGGACTCGAGCGTTGCTTGGAGTGGGGCAAGTGAGCACGCGAGAACTTCGAGAGAAACTTGCGACATAATGAACGACCCCGACATACATTTTTTTTGTTTCTACGATATAGCCTTCTGTCTCACTGCATTTGGATAAAGGTCTGCATTGTGTCTAAGAGGGTGCCGAAAGTTATCGAGCATTGTCATCTTTGTTGCTGACTCAGTGAAAGTGAACGTCCGTTTGTTGGGAACAAAACAAGAAGATAGTTCTCAGGGTCCATCTCAGGGTCTACAGGAAGTCTAATGGCTAGTCGCACTCTGGGTACAAACGACAACACGAAGGCAGGTTGTTCGGCAATCTTAGTAGTCGTCTGCAGTACTGCTCGCTTAAAACAAACGTCATGTCGCCGCCGTTTTTCGTTTTCGTTCACGTCTTCTTTGGCGGAAGGAAATGATATCTTCAGCCGCTCTCGACTGCGTAACAAAGCAAAAACACTCGCCCATGATTTTGAGAAGACTTACGGTTGCCCTTGGACACAGCTGATAGCGAAGGCTGCCGAACTTTAGCCACCGGACGGGGCTTTTAGAAGGATCTCAAAGATGCAGGAAGTGGCTTTAAAAACGTCACTTCCCTTCGCCAGAAACAACCTGCACGACGAAAAGCCGAGGCACGCGCTTGTGCGTTTCGCTTCCGCAGGGAGTCCGAATGTTGTTGTTTTTTTGTATTTTTTTTTGCGTGAAATGATTTTTTTGGTTAGTTGCTCCGGATTTCGTGAAGCCGTAACCCGTGACGTCCCATAATGCAACGCGCGCAGTGTTGCATTATGGGGTGACACAGACCCACGCACCAACTTAGTTTTTCCGCTAAACTTAGCGTGGAAGTTGAACACACCTATTCGGTTTCGCCGCTAAACAGCGGGGAAGTTGATTTAGCGTTTAGGTCTGTGATGTCCCATAATGCAACGCGCGCAATGTTGCATTATGGGGCGACACCGACCCACTCACCGATTCAGTTTCTTCGCTAAACGTAGCGAGGAAATTGACGACTAGGATTTTACGTGATGCTAGAAAAATTTCACGTATGCAAAACAATTGGCCAGCAATTTTCCATACAATTTTTATAAGATACATGTGTCTGTTGCGTTGCGTATTTTCGAGCCGAACCCGTTCCCCTGGCGAGCCACAATAGCAGATGCAGGTTCGGCCAACGTCCCGTGGAATATCGAAGCTGGTGTACTAATATTTGGGAGCCATCGCAGTGGGGTTGAGCTATGCCACCGATGGGACGCGGGTGCTGGATCAGCGTTCGGATGAACCTCGCGTCCAGTCGGCGTGTCAAAGGACGGCTGGCGTCGCTCTCAGGCTCAGTTGCCAAAATATTGCTGAGGACCACAAAAAGATTGCTATGATCGACAAGGCAGCTGCGAAGTTGTTGAAACACGTACTTCGTGAGATTTGCCTTTTCTGTCGATGGGCTCTAGGATATTTGCTTTAGGTGCCTCGCTTTTAGTATAGATAAGTTTTTTTGGGGGGATGTGTGAAAAGCGCTTTGGAGCTGCCTCTCAGGCGTGTGAAAGTCGGTCTCCTGAGCCCTTTGCTGTCCTCGTGCGGTTGCAGCCCTCCCGCTCCTTGAGCGCTGCGAGGAATGGCTGCTTGGGGGGGGGGGGGGGGGTGACGCTTCCGGAATTCTGAAGTGGGTTTTTGCTTACGAACATCTCCGAATTTCGCCCGAACGGTGCCTCAGCAGCCACCGCTCTGAAACAAAGTACCCGCCGTAACACATACAGCGGCATGTGCCTCGGAGCTGGCGAGCCACTCACAGATTCACAAATACGTTATCGATAACCCAAAGGTCGACGAACGCCACTGTAAAGGCCGGCTCACAGTAGCGTTTTAACTCCGAGAGTGTACAATGCTGCGGCGGCTAACGTCGAGATCATAAATATCGATGGGGAGGAGACCCACCAGTCACGCCTAGGGTGCCTCAATGTCCTTCTGTTTAGGGTGATGCCACCCTTTGTAGTACCCGATGCCGACAGCACGCGCTCGCGGGGAAAATACAAAACAATTGACGAAAACAAATGTTGCCATAGCACAGCCAGCGTCACAAACGCGTGCAGGGACACGCTCTTTCAGGCGCTTCTGACCAAGAAAATAAAAATAAACGTGTGGGACAAAATGGCGAGGTGCCACCCCCCTAAGCAAAGCACACATGAAGGCACCCTAGTCACACATCTACCGGTACGCTTCAGCTGTGTGGAAAACAAACCGTATCTTATTGTTTGTTTTTGATCCGAGTAATCGAAGATGACGATTCGAAGTCCGCTCCTTGTGCAACTAAAGCACTGGTCAGAGCGAAGCGCTCGTGCTCGTTCAATTTCGTTGTTGTGCTGTGTTACTAAACGCCGGGCTGTGGGGACAACAAGCTCGATAAAGCGCCCCCAATAGTTCGATCTCCTGCCCATGGCCATAGCTGTGTGCGCGACTGCTGAGCGCATGCTGATGGTGAGCTTCCACGGTTCTTTTGCAAAGTGCATTCCACCCCATATTAGCAGCCTATTAATGTGAGCTCCTTCTGAGCATGCGCTCTCAGCAGCCCCCTCAAATATGGCGTCCAGTGAATAACCCCCTATTGGGCAAGAGATCGAACTACAGGGAGCGCTTTATCGAGCTCCTTGTCCCCACGGCCCGGTGTTTAATAAAACAGCATAACAAAGACTAACCTCGCTTAGCACGGTCCTGGCACGAGCGCTTCGCACTGAAAAGTGCTTTAGTTGCACGAGGAGCGGCCTTCGAATCCTCATCTTCGATTCCTTGGATCAAACACAAACAATAAAATACGGTTTGTTGCTTCTCCCCACAGCTGCAGCATACCCCTAGAGGCGTGACAGCTCGATCTCCTCCCCAATAGGAGGCTGTATCGCCAATCGAGGCTTGTGTAACAGAAACCGAGCTTCGCACCACCGGCGGCCACTGCTTTGAACAAACAAATCCATACAACTTGGTGGGCAAACGGTAAAAAGTGCAGCACCTTCACGACTTCTAATTTCAATCGCCGAATGTTTTCATAGAAAGACCGAAAGGCGTAATAGACCGCTGAATAAATTACTCCCTCTTACGGTCGATCTGAAATACTGCTAATTGGCGTGCGCAACGAACACCGTAAAAATGGTAGTCTATCAATTGTATACAGTCTCTTGAAAGGGTGTGTAATAGCAGTCCTTAGTAAATTAAATTACCCAACAAGACACATATATGTAGCTTTGATATGAGTTCTGGACTTGCTAGCTTGTTGGTAAGTACTTTTTTTTTTTTGCGCACTACATTTTGCGGTATTTTCCGATCGACCGTTACTTGGTGTAATTTTTGAGGGGGTTTGTACTATGTTCGCAGTCGAGCACCTTATAGACGCTTTGCAGCAGCTGTGCATGGACGCCGCCATAACTGACCTTCAGTTTTTGTTTCCTCTTATTCCGTTTATTTCACTTCATCATTACCATAGCAGGCCAGGTAATTGCCATATTAGATTCAACTGTGTCCTTTTCTAAGGCATCGGCGTTTGTAGAGTATCGTCAACTACCGTTTCAGTTGCTCGGCATCTCGGTAAGACAAGAGAAGGTCAGCAATGGCGGCTGTAATTTGGCGCGTGTGTAAAGCATCTATACACGCACATCCGTGTTCGCTGCATTGGAAAGCGCGGATGGCACCGTCCGGATGCCTGTTTCTATACTCTGTTTCACCTTGTGTTGTACCGCAGGAAAGGCTACAAGCGCGAGCTTCTTGCTCTAGGGCATATCTCGGCGGCACAAGCTCTCGTGTACCAAGGGCTGCTGCCAACGCTATGAGCTCGCGCTTCTAGACTTCGCTGTGGTACAACATAAGGTGAAACTAGGGTGCCTTCATGTGCGTTTTGCTTAGGGTGGAGACATCTGGCCATTTTGTCTCACACGTTTATTTTCATTTTTTGTTCAGAAGCGCGTGAAAGAACGTGTCCCTGCACGAGCTCGTGGCGCTGACAGTGCTACGGCGACATTTTGTTTTCGTCGATTTCTTTGTATTTTACCCTTGAGCGCGTGATGTCGGCATCGGGTACTGCAAAGGGTGGCATCACCCTAAACAGAAGGACATTGAGGCACCCTAGGTGAAACGGGGTATAGAATGGTGTATAATACCTTAAATATCCTTAAAAGGGTCGTGAAACGACATCAGGTTGGAATGTTCATTTTGCAGAGGCCATAATTTTGCAGAGGCTGAAGGTTCTTTGTCGCGATGCAATTGCGAGAATAAAAGGGGCCTATTTCTTTCAGTCTTGCCTTCGCAAAGATCGATGACGTAATTGGGGCTCAAAACCACCCGCCTGACGACAGTCGAGCGCGACTCATGGATTGGACACGAGAGCTGTGCGAGTACTCGACTTCGGCTCGTAACAATCAATGCCTCGGCGGACACTATAAGGAGTATTCACTGGACGCCATATTTGCGCGTGCTGTTTAGAGCGCATGCTCACAACGAACTCACATTAATAGGTTGCTAAGACCGTCAATCTTGATGGTGTGGAATGCACGTTGCAAAATAACTGTGGAAGCTAGCCATCAGCACGCGCTCAGCAGTCGCGCACACGGATATGGCCGCCAATGAATACTCCCTATAGGGTAGTGGCTCGTGTTCAACCACTGAGGTGCTGAGAATAGCCGAACCTTAATAATATCCGGTGCTCAGCACGCGTTTTCTACTTGGCCAACCCCTGCGCGTGGGTATGATTAACGTTGGCGGCATAGGATGAGCCCCAGGTCACGTGACCGCTTGTTCTGGCTCCGAGGGTCGGGATGAACGATGCTCATATTTCTCGAATTGTTTTGGTGACTGCCATAGCTTATAGAAAGAAATATTCAGGCAACTTTCTTCACTTATTGACGTGAGGGAGTGATTCTATGCAGTAGCAATTAGCGAAAGTAGCGAAAGCGAAACCATTGCGTGGCTTTCTGCCATGCAATGGTTTAGATGTGTCGCGTGGTGCGATGGTCGCTAATGATGACACCGGCCGGTTTGTACCGGCGACTACAGAAACCCGCGGTCGTATATTCAACTAACTTCCCCCAACGTCGTCGAACTTAGATAAACGCTAATGCCCGAATCCGCTAAGTAATTCTGTTTCGATGGAGGGAAACGCTATCGGAGTTGAGTAACCCTTAAACAGCATTAAGGTCAAACGGAAGCCACTCAGTCGAGACAACATACACGAGCCTGTCGTCGTGGCTCCCTGAGACGGTCCAGGCCAAGAAATATGATAGCGCGGTCCCGCCCCCCTCCCCCGCCACGGTTCACTGCTCGCGTCGTTCCGCTACTTGATAAAGCGCGCTGACATCGGCAGCCCTAACGCTCTCTCTGCTAACCCAAGCGAAAATAAGCGAAAATAAGCCCACACGGTGGTTATTCACACTTGAACTCTGCATATCGAATGTGCGCGCGCTTATAAGTTTGCTATTTTCATTGTGTTATTAAAGGAGCTGTGCAACGATTTTAACGTTGAAAGGATTTGTATCTTCTACTTCTTACATTGTTTATCTTGTCACAAAGGACAGAAAACACATCTCCTTCCTTCGAAATGTTGCGATTCCCTCGTGTAATCGCGAGGAAAATATTAGAATATTTTCCGACCTGCATCCGCGAGCAGCGGCCATAAGAAGCACGCTGCGTGACGTCAATGGGGGAGTTGTAAAAAGATAGGAAGTTGTGCTAAAACCTCCTCGATAAAAGGTAATTTTTTACATAAATCTTGTCGTTCCAACATAAATATAAATCCGTCAAAAACCTGGTGTCATCGACAAAACTTTTATTATACGGTGTTTTAGTGGCGCCGAGGTCAACAAAACCGTCAGCTCTGCTACCGCGAACAGCCGCTAGAAGCCGGAGGGGGAGGGGGGCAGAGCCCAACGGGAATGACCGAACCCGGACGAGACTTTCCTCCTCTCCCTATGTTGATCGTGCTGCGCAAGCGCTTGGTCACGTGGTCGCGAGCGGGTGAGTTCTCGCTGTTCACTGATGGCTCTAGAGAGCTAGAGAGAGAGCTTCATCGGAACCTCGCGCGTCAGCCATTCACGTCACATCGCACGTGACTCGGAAGATGGTGAAGGAGCTGAGAAGTGCCGAAAACCTCAATCTTTGCCAATTTTTAAAATAAAAACTAGAACATGCAGGCAAAAGCGGTATTTTTTTTTACTCTAGAAAGGTCCAGTCACCAATTCCTAAATTATTTAAGCAAAGCACTGAAATTGTTGCACAGCTCCTTTAACGCTTTAGCATTAGAAAGCTCCTTTTGACAAAAACCCGGCGGTGTCTTTCGTTTGTCATCACCGGGGAGAGAGGGAGAAGGAGGAGGAAGGGGTCACGCGTGCGACGCTCCCATTGGTCCGAAGTGCTGATGTCAGCCCGCGTCAAACTCTCCCTCTCTCCCCGGCGCTGACAAACTGACAGACACCGCCGGGGTTTCGTCAAAACGAGCCCTTTCGTTTTTGTCAGTCACGACCAAAGCTGGCACAGAGCCACAGAGGAGGCGGCGACCGCGCAGCACCTCCTAGATGACAAAGCTGTAGTGCCGAATAAGATGGCGTCATCAGAGAAGTTCAACGCTGGACACAGATTAGAAACGAGTGCTGCGTGAGCGCTCGGCTTCGGGTCAAGTTTGAGCCGAACGTTGAACGCAATCGCCGTCTCCAATCTGTGCCCAGCGTTGGCCTTCTCTGATGACGCCATCTCATTCACCACTACGGCTTTGTTATCTAGGAGGTGTTGCACCGCGGCGCGGTAGAATGCGGGCGCGCTCAGTTGCCGCTCTTGCGTCGCCGGTTGTTCTTCGCTCTGGGTTTCCGTGGTAGCGCTATGTGGGCTGTGATGTGTGTGTGTGTGTAGTTAAAACGATGGGTGCGGTTCCCTCCTCGCGTGGTATGGATGTGGTTCTCTCCACGAGTGGTATGGATGTGGTTCTCCCCACGAGTGATATACCGATGATCATATACAAGTACGTCGACGTACTCTGACCGGCAGAGTACAGTAAAGGAGGCGAAAAAAAAATCGCAGGAAGATCCATTGATGGATTCTTGGGGAATCTGTTGACATGACCCTCGGGAAACGCCACAGACGTCGCCCTTTGGGAAACGCTAACAATGACTCCGTAACGAGGCGAAAAAGGGGCAGGAAAAGATAGAGGAAGCAAAAGGGAAAGCCACGAAAGGCAGAAGTGAAGGAGTCAGCCTTAGAGTTTTCCAAACGGGGTACGTGTGTGGCGTTTCCAGGAGTCATGCGAACGCATACCCTTAAGGCCGGTTCTCACATGCAGCGAAGCGCTGATGTAGCGCTCCTCACGTGCCGTCAGCTACTTATCGTCTGCCATGAGCAACAGCATTGACGGTGCGATACAAAGTAGGCGAACGCTCCCGTCAGCACGCGCCTAGCGCGAGGTCAGCGCTATGTTTGTAGCGCTCCGCTGCATGTGTGAACAGGCCTTTAGAATCCACCTATGGATCTTCGTGTAGTGTTTTCTGTGTACACGGTTTTGTGGATGTCGGACGGGTGGATGACGTAATGTTACGTTTTGTGTTTGTTTGATCTTTGATTTCTTACTGTACTCCGTTTCACTGTAAATCCGACCGCAACCAACGCTATGTTTCGATGGTGCCAATCACGCAGAGCCAAAATGTGCCTCGTCACGCCGCTCGGGGTCTTTGTGGGTTTCTTCTCAAAGGCTAAACTAACTACGCACAGGAAAAAACGGCGCAGGACACTGTGTGTGGGATTGGTTTGGTAGGTGATAGTAAACGCAAGAATACTGCAAGAGCCCCATGACGATGTCCTTTTGACGCTTCGTGATTGGCAGCATCGGATTCTAGCACCAGTTGCGGTACGCCTAACTTGAAGCGGAGTACAGGGTTGTAGTATTTTCTTTTTTTTATGTTTCGCATGGTGGGAGAGAAACGAGCTGCAGTAGTTGAGAACTATCGTGGAAAAGAACAGGAACAAAACTAGAGAAGGAAAACACGCGGATGTAAAGTTTCAATGTTCGAACAAATAAACTTACTTCGTGCAGTAAATTGATAGCGACTAGTACGCCACTTCTGGCAACTGGTCGGAGCAGAAATTTCATGCCGGTGCACATGCATTCCGGCAGAAATCTTCAATCTTGGGAAGAAAATGATGTGTTCGGTGCCTGCTAGGTGACATAGTATATGGCTGATTCAAGAGCAATGTCTACGGTATCTTTTTTACATATTTACATATTTTTCATGATTCTTCTCGCTCGGATAGAAATTTTCCGTGTCGAGCGTTACTTGTAGTTTTTGGTTTTCGCTACTTCTGCATTCGGTGTTTCTTCTCTTTCCACGGGATGACTGTTATGGATACAATTGCACGACGCAAAGTTCAATCCGCAAAGTGTTAATGATTGTTAGGCCACAACCACGGGTTCTTGCAATTTAGTTTTTGTTTTATTCTTGTTGCTCCTTTTTTTTGTAGCAAAGCATTGGGGAGTGAGGGGGGGGGGGAGCACTTGTACAGTTGGACTGTTCGTTCTCACACACAAGCACATATGTGTTTAAAGGGGCGGTGCAACGATATTCAATTGGAATGTTTTTCACTTTACACGAGCTTACTGGCACAAGTGGGACTCAAGGATAGTCGCACGCAACGCCACTGACCAGGAAACTCGTTTGTTGCGCTGCAATTTCGAGGACAAAACCGAGTGTTTTCATTCAATCTCTCCTTCGTAAAACCTGATGACGTAGCTGGACGGTAGCAGTACCGCCCAGTGACGATATTTGAATGCGGCTCATAGATTGGACCCGAGCATTGCGTGGGCACTCGATTTGGGCTCGTGATAATTGATAGCTCTAGAAGCATTCGGGTAGTGTCCTGTGTTCAATCGCTGCAATGACGACAACAGCCAAACCAAAACAATGTCTGGAACTCAGCTAGTGTCCTGCGTTTTGCCAACCCCAGCGCATGGCTATGATCAGCATTGGCGGCATATAATCGGCTCCAGATCACGTGGCCGCTTGTTCTGGCTACGAGTTGAGAGGGTGAACTCTGCTCGTTTTTCTTTATTTTTTCCTGCGACTTCGATTGCATGTGGTGAAAAACGAACGGGCATTTCACGGGTCATTAACGTCAGGGATCCGTTCAAAGCGGTGTTTGCGCAAAATACAAAAATCGTTGCATCGCCCCTTTAAGTGAGGCGGTTTTGGAAAGTGTATTTTGGAAGAAAACCTGAAATAAACCTATTGAATTCTATTCTACACTGCCATGTTTACAGCGCTTGAAATCTCTTCCGAACATTAACTAAAATGGATAGAATCGCTTCACTGCTTGGTTTTTCAAATGTTTTAGCATGAATTACCTCTTTGCATTTTTCCTAACCACTTTAATGACCTCAATTTATAATGCATTTATTGATGTAACTGCTCATTCCTCCGCTTACACAAACCTTTTTTTTCATCTATGTAATAAATTGAGGACACGCTCTCCAAAGAGCTGTCAACACGATGCCCATTATCCGAATATGACGGATTGTGAACATGTTTTTTTCACGCTTAATACGATCACTTTCGAATACCCAGAACTCTCCCGCGGCAAACAACTTTCTAGGGGCAAAGGTTCCATAAAAACGCTGTCTGAACGTTATGGCTTTGCCGAGCAACACATAGCAACAGCGTATGCGCGCGCGAGCGCGTATACAAAAGAACCGCGTACAAATGATTTCCACGAAGCATTTTACGGCCGTGAGAACGCATCACAACACGGAACAAAACGTTCGGGGAAATCCCCGACGAAGATCAGCGAAGAAAAGAAAGCGTACGAAAGCGGATTTTTTATTTTTTTATTTCGTTTTATTTTACGACGGTCCGGAGCGGACGCCCCGAGCCATCCCGACCAATCCGGCCCTGTGAACATGTCACGTGACTGTGCGCCATGCACGCCTCTGCTCTCCCCCTGCAGGGCGCGGCATACTCACACGGCATTGTTCGTTGTTAGGAGAAAAGGCGCATGAAGAAGCTCGACTAGGTCACAATTACAGATACCTTTCGTTAAAAATGATTCAGTTAGATTACTCGATTACTCGAAATATAATTTGACCGTTATTTGAAAAAGAAAAAAGTATTTTACCGTTACTTTTCTGATTACTTTGCTAACTCAAAACACAGATTTTTTAACCGGTTTGGAAACGGGCTTCTCGTATACTGTCCATTATTGGATTAGAGTCACCGTATTACAGGCTACTTATTGGCCAATTCCATCAATTTCGGTTGACCATCCTCATGACGGAGACTTAAGGTTCGAGTATTCCTTGGTACGTCTGCAAAAAAAAAAAAAAAAAAAAAAAGCGCTATTAGGAAGGGGGAGAGGGAAAACGGTTACATGTAATTTTAATACTTCCAACGGTGATCTAGTTTTTATTCCGATTAGCTCGTAATAAAAGTAATCGAAAGGTGACTAAATTAATAGAAAAATAATCAATGACAAGTAAATTGACTGCTTGTTATTAATACCGAAAAAGACTGGTGAGATTAAGTGGTGGCACGAGGTTAGATGCGTTCTGTAAGACTCGCTGATCCTGACGTAGTCAAGGGACGAGTTCATTATCTGCTTTCGTTGTCGCAGTTCTTGTCCGGCAGTCTTTAAATCGCAGGGGTCGTAAGTCTTGCACGGCAATACCTGAGACCTGATGACTCGTGGCGACCCCTGCCTTCCATTGTGAGGTGAAACGGTGTATAAAGAAACGCGTGCCTCCTGTGAAAACTTCCGAATTTCGGGGCCTATCATTATCATCATACGACAGCTCTTCAAGTCTGCCTCGTGACAACCGCCGATGTTGGCTGCAGGCCCTCGCCGAAGTGAGGATGCGTTCTCGATTAGCGCACTAGCGCAAGCAAAACAAAAACAATCCGTAGCGAAGCGAAGGATGTTAACATGCGGGGCCCATTTCCTGCATCGCGGGCCGCGGATGACGCGCAGTAAACACGGTCACGTGGTTTCGTTTCAAAACGTTGCGTCTGCTTCCGTGTACGCCTCGCAGCTTGCGGGAGCCCAGCTGGAGCCGTTGAGGTCGCGGGTGCACACCGCTTATACGTCACACCAAAAACAGCCTGGAGACAGATTCGAACGCGAGTCATAGCGAGATACGTCTTTCGAATGCCACACGGCAACGAGTTCGAGGAGAAAACTTGTGTACGCCGCGGCATTCGAACCGCGAACATCGCGGTGACTCTTGTTTGCAGACCGTCTTTTTTTGTTTGACGTGTGAACAGCGTGACCCCGGCTTTAGGGTTGAGTTTACCGGATCGTGGGCCTTGAGATCCTCCCCCTGGCCTTTCGCGTGCGCTTATATCCTGAAACTCAAATAACAGTCCCATTCTAATCGGATGCCTACTTCCCGTTTTACATTTTTTTCTGGTATGGTCTGTTTGTGCTCCTTTCTGGTTCAATTTAACTTACGATGTGCATTTCGCGCCTAGTGGGTTTGATAGATTGCGCGCAAATGCGTTGGGGGTGGATCGCTGCCCGTGTGTGTTAGTGCTCCGCAGCTCGGAGCAGGTGGAGAGAAAGCTCGAGTCACCTATCCCAGGGATCATAGGTTCGATCTCCACTCCCATCTTTTTCAATCTAGACAAAAATCGACATTATAAAAAAAGTACAAGCGCAAAAGGGCGTGACGTTAGGCGGGACGAAAGTAGAAGGAACACACGGAACAGATGCCGACTGACAAATGTTTATTGAAAATTCCAGAGGGGCACAGCCATTCCTCGCACATGCACGTGCTCAACTGATCGCGTTTCTGTGGGGAGTCATAACACGGGGCAAAATTAGCCCTAGATAAGCCCCAACGTTAGCTCGTGTAAACCAGCTGCGTCACACGTGAAGATGGAATCAGGTAAGAGAGGAAACGCGTATCAAAACGATGATTAATCACTGTTGATGAATTGCAGCTCCCTGCTTGTCAGCGAACTAGCTAACGTTTGGTTTATCTAGTGCTAGTGACTGGTGTGAAACCATTTGGGGAACGTTGGAAGCCTGAGGGCTTTAGAAATTATCCGCGTGCCTATACGGCTTTAGTGAAATGTCCTAAAAATGTGAGCAGATTTTTATTTCAGCCGCTGAAAATTATAACAATGGTTTATGTTGTGTCGAAATACTTACTCCCTCTATATGTCTCATCTTCGTGTGACGTTTAGTTAATTATTTTAGCTTATGTATCGTTTACGAAGAAAATGTTCCGCAAAGCCAAATATTTTACCACGGAGGTGTTGTAATTGCAAGCCATGGAAATAAACCAGATCCCAGAATATGATGTCCCATTCTCACATTATTATTTAAAAAAAAAAAAACATTATTCGTGCGACAGTGGCGCGAATAACCTTTTTATGGTCATTCGTTCAGTAAGTCACATTTTCGAATCGTAGTGATCACCAATAGATATTTTTGCTATATAAACTACTTCCAAAAATTCATGCGGGCAACACTGCGCGCGTTTTATTGTGGATTGCATTTTGTCTTTTTAGACTTAGGCTGGATGGCGCCGTTTCCCGACATTGTTGTTGGCGCCGCCATTTGGGTGCTTGTGCAGAGCAGACGCAACTGCCGGTCGTCATGATTCAAAAGTGCGACTTCCTCAGCATTAGATTCGGTGTTAGGAAGCTCATGTAATTTTGCGTTGCTCTGTCGTGAACTGTTTAAACATTTGTGGAGGGCAGAAAAGCGTTTCCTGGGGTTTCAGATAAAGCTTCAGATAACTGGCAACCATGATTTTAAGCTACAATATGGCGAAGTGTCATTACTCTGAAGCGTGGCTTATTTAGTTGCACTAGGTATAGCCATATCCATCCATCCATCCATCCATCGGAACCTTTTTGGCCATGAAGATGATTGGCGTGGCTTCGGTCCAGCATGAAAATAAGTTAACGCTCGCTTGCATTGCGCCCGTTCATGTGAGAGCCCCCATTGAAACACGCCTTCAGCGGCGGTAAAAGCCTGCCTAGACTTAGCTGGGAGTAGGAGTAGGGCCCGTCAGCGTCCCATACTCTTCTGGCGACATGGCTATACCACCCCAAAGTGCAACATAGCCTTCCCGGCTCACGGATCATTTAAGAATCTTAGGACATTAGATAGTTTTAGTATTGGGTATAAGAGCAAACGCAAGCCCCCGATGTTAGCGTTACCGCTGCGTCGTCCACGCTGCGCATGAGCCATACGTACGTACTGCAGCGAGCTATGCGTACGTGCGCTCGCTATCAATTTTTGCGAGCGTACGTAGCGGTCCCCTGCGTGCCATTCTTGTTGCTCTCGTCGCGCACGGGAAAGCGCGAGACTACTCCAGTTTAGAAAATGGCGGCGGTGAGGCAAACCAGTGGAAGTGCTACGCGCGTTGTACGGGTTCGCTTCACTATTGAAGATGACCTCAACCTTGTGGAAGAAAGAGAATGAAGAAGGGAAAAAGGGCGAGGCTTGTAGCGGGCGAAGACACGCGGAGTTCGGAGCTGGAGAGAGACGAACTTAGAGCCGGTGCCGAGCAAGGCCTGCAACTGAAGACCTAGGCAGCCTTGGCTCTCCTCTTCATCGGACTCTGAACTTAAGTACAGATAAAACCTTTTCCCAATGGTAGCGCTTCCCCGTCTAACTTCCTCGGAGCGAGTGGAACTCGGCCTGATCGAGCGGTATTGACGGGTGACCCACAACCTCCTCAAAGAAATCAACACGACGAACCCTTTCGAGCGCCCACAAAGATGGGTGTCGATAGCCAAGAACGTTGGCGGGGCCGTCGAACCCAAAAAGGTGTTTACCGTGGGGTCGGTAAGCGAGTGGTGCGACCTATTGTTTGCATACTTCCAAGCAAATGGCGAGGCCAACATAAGATAGTAGGGATCCCACAACACAGTGGAGCGAACCATAGACCGAACGGCCTGGTCGCACAACCCTAAAAAAGAAAAAAAAAAAGGCAACACTTTCACAACAGGCAACTGGAAAGAGATTCACGCACTTCGTAGACAAGCGAGGAGATTTGCGGCGTTAAATTGGCTTGACCGAATACCCGCCTTGGATTGTTTGAAGCACTTCGCAGGAGCACATCTAGATGGCGCTGCAAGTCTTTATGTATGCGTTTGCCTTTCGCTATACTAAAAGTGCGCGTTCAACGCGCTCCGTAACGTTATGTCGACAGCTAGCGTGCGTTGCACGCAGTGCTGACGCAAGGGTTTTTACGCTATTCTAAAACTCTCTATTGAGGAGACACTGTCGGTCAAGTCTACTGCTTCTTCCATCTGCTATCATATATTTCTGTGTCAACATATGTACAAACTCTGGCTCGTCGCGAGCCCAAAAGAACGTGCCCCAGCATTCTGTCCGTCTTAGTAGGCAAGACCAACGGTATTAGGGAAAGTCACATATTCGAAAATGCAAGCACTGTGTTCGGTCGTGACGGGATGTCATGAAGTGAGATTAAAAAATCGAAACTAAAACTGTTACCAATGGGATATCCAGACGCTTTGCGTGGCCCTACTCTGCTAGGATCGCTTCGATTTTCATAAGGTCTATTACCCATGCTCTTTCCTGAGCTTCATCCACCAGTCTCGGGTGCCAATTGTATGCTCTTTGCTTAGGGTGGTGGCATCTGGCCATTTTGTTCCACACATTTATTTTTTTTTTGTTCAGAAGCGTGTGAAAGAGTGTGTCCCTACACACGTTTGTGGCTGACTGTGCTATGGCGACATTTTGGTTTCGTCAATTTCTTTGTATCTTCCCAGTGAGCGCGCACTGTCGGCATCGGGTGCTACAAAGGGTGGCATCACTTTAAACAGGAGATTGAGGTAATAGACCGATCTCACCAGCTAGTTTGAGTACGCCACCGCTGCCGACATGCATCGTGGGTGCTGTAGTCTTTTGCACGCGCGACAAGCCCGTTGGAGGTGTGCACGAGCAGAACACGAGGCGGCATGAGCTATCTCGTGAACTGGCGTCTGCCTCCTACGAACTACAGTTATGGCGGCGTCACGCATGCGTGGAACGCTTGGTGAGATCGGTCTATTGAGGCATCCTACACCAGTCCAATATTCACGAATCCTCAGCCCAGCGTGCGATCTCCTCAGCCCAGCACGCGCGTGTTCGTCGGTTCGGAAAGCGAGCAAATCACGCGCCATACGCACGAACACTGAAGAAGAGAACCGGCCAGGGGACCTTTTTTGGAAAGGTCTATAATCTCACCGTTATAACACGGTGCCGAGAAGCTCGAGTGATGTAATTTTCTTTAGTCGCGGACTGTCATCATTTTTTTTTTTGAGGATCGAAACGCATTCCTTGGGGCTTCAGATAGTAAAGCTTCAGATAACTGGCAGCCGTGATTTTAAGAATCAAGTTTCTAGGCTAGGCACCGCAAGCTTCCGCCCGTTATAAACGGTACAGCCGTTGGCACTCGTTCAGTCATCCATCCATCCATTCATATCCAAAATGTCCGTTAGTCTGAAGCGTAGCTTATATATAGTGGCTCTAAGGAAAACTGACCTCTCGATGTCCTAACGTTCTGGGACTATTTGTTTTCTTTTTTCACAACTGGGGGCTATTCCTGTAAACCTGCCCTCTCTTCGACAATAGTGGGGAATATTTATATTTTTTACAGCGGAGCGGTTAAGGGATAGTTTCCCCAGTTTTGTGTCCGGTACCAAAGAAATGTCGACACAAAACTACACAAAACTCTGGACAGCTACCGCCATCTATAAGTGGCGCCGGAAACCAGACAACCAGTCAGGTTGCCGCCGTCGCTCATACATGGCGGCAACATTTCGATCTATCATAGAACAATGGATAGTTGGCCGAGTTCTTCGATCACCAAAATGTAAAGGCTGAAAGTTTTTTTTTTAAATATATATATAGTTCTTATCTGGAGATAGATATGCGCGTTATACATTTTTTCGGCCATAAAACGAGTTAATGATGAAGAAATTATATTAATGATGGCATAGGTGTGGATTGTACCGTGTCTGTCTCTTTCGATGTTATAGGGAAGGAGAGAAAGGGAAGAAAATATTCGTTTATATAAATATGTATATATATATTTACCTGACTCATAGCGAAATCACTACCTAGAGCGCCACTATTGCATGAATAACTATTTTTTTAATTAATTCGAAACTGAAACATCAACTTGTCCTATTTCCTTACTTTCCATGTCTTGTGAATCTTCTCAAACCTGGTACCAAATTCTGTTTCCGAATATAATTTACCGAAACCAAACGTCACCGAAATAGCATAATAGACACAGTGGTTACATTTGGTAAAAGTCACACCCCTGAACTTCAACAAATCGTTTCCCGCTTACGAGACGCGAAATAAAGAACGCGTCATCGTGCCCCCCTCCGAGTCACAGCAATGTACAAGGGGCAGGGGCCATTCCAGAGCACCGAAACGTTCTTGCGAAATCGTTTAACATTTTTAGGACCACCACGCACCTGTGATAGTACCCCGCGTGAGGACCATCAAAATAATTGTAGGCTAACCATCTGTGTGCGCAATACTGGTTGCAGAAGCTCACGTAAAAGAGCTGCCTATTCGTAAATCCCTTAACCGGGGACTCTGCGTCCAGGCGAACGCAAGGGTCACTCTCCAGGGCTGCCAGAGCAATCTGCAGTCCTAAAATGTCAGCAAAGTTCTCGTTCAACGTCGCCACGCTGTAGTTTGTGTCAACCCGAACGCCAGTGGCGTCGTAGAGCCGGATGACGCAGTCGATCCTCGCCTGGTAATCCCTTCGTGATCTGCTGCTCATCCACTCCTCCTTACCCCCTCCAGGGTCCATCGACTGCGAGATGGGATCAAATGCATGGCCGATTTCATGGCCTAAGATGGATCCAAAGCTGCCGTAGGTCGCGGCCAGTGATTCTACGACCAGAAGGGGCTTGGCCAAGATGACCGTTGGAAAGTAGATGGTGTGGATATATCTAAAGAAGTACGCATTTGTTATGGGCGGAACTAGGCTGAAGCTGAGGACGTCTCGATCCATCGTTTGACCTTTAGGACCGTACGTGTACTCAAATATCGCGATGCTAGCTTTGTCCCTGAAGGCACTCAGCAGTTCCTCCAGGAAGGTACCTCTGAAGAGTGGAAGGAAGGCGTACTCTTTCTCTAGAAGTGCCGGCGAGTAAAACTTTCGGGGAACTCCGAGCGTCAGCGAGAGCTTGTCGAATCGTCGAAGTGCCAGTGCCCTCGTTCTGTTGTCCATCCAGCTGAAAAATGTGCCCGACGCTCGCTTCATGTGCTGGAATATGTGCTTCGCGGTTTGCACGTCGTCGGTAGACACCTTCTGTTCCGTCACGAGAACGTTCAAAGCGTGGGGCGCTATATACGTCATGTAGTCCATACATCTGCTTGATAGGTTGCCAAACGTCTGTTGGAGCTGATACGAACTGGCGGATGCGAAGTAGAAGTGAACGAACATTGTTATCCAGTTCAGCGCTGGTCTGGGGTTTCTTCGGTATTCACGCATCAGTAAGTTGACAATTTGAAGCGTTTGTGTACTTCTGACATAAAACGTTGTCTCTGTCGATATTGGTTCCAAGAGCCCTGAATTGATGGCATTCGTCCAGTTGGTTGCTGATATGTATGGGGTCCCGTCGGCGATCTGATGTACGGTCATGTAAGACGGACTTGTAGAACGGGCCACGTAATGCCAGTACTGGAACCGGTTGTGTACTTGGACAACGTCCCTCGCAAAGCTCTGACCGTTGATATAGACTGCAGGTGCAGGAGTGGCTTGTTTAAACCCCTGGTGGACGAATGGAGAGAATAGTATGAATTAGTAAATAAGACCGTCGTCTGGCTTTTACTTACCTAATATCTTCCCATTGGTTATATTCGTTTTGCGACCCAATAACTCTGGACAGTTGCTAGCCTGTCTTATTGTAATTTTGAAGTGTTTGGCACGAAACTCTGATATTTGGTATAATTAGGTGTACACCGCAACTGTACGTTGCTTCAATCCCACATAAATTTAGTTTATTTTAAATTTGGCGAATCTCGAGTGGCCAAAAATAACTCGGATTATTAAAAGGGTATTCACAAGGGAGAGAAATTCCCCCCTTTACTCCCTGGAATGCGGATCACGTGATAACAGCGTGATCCGCATTCCAGGGTAACGCGGATACGCGCTGACATAGTCATCGCAGGGGTATAGGGGAACTTTTGCTCGGGCTACACAAAAAGAAGGTCCCACGCCTGAAGGGGGGGGGGGGGGGGGGGGGTCTCTTCGGCAATTGGCGGTATCTTGTTCGCGTGTCTGGCAACTTTACAGATTTTACTCGGAGTCCTCGATATTCATCAATGTCGTCCTCAAGCCGCTCCTCATACAGCTCATTTTAGATTCCACGTCCTTGGTGTTGCATCCACACATTCAAGGAGCATCTATCTTTAAGCAGAAAGCAGTTCGTAGAGTCCAGCATCTAACATCATTTCTGCCATAATCGCGAATCGCCGTTTTATGTACTCCACAATTTTTCTACTCTCGCGAGTGCGCACCGATCCCTGCTGTCGAGAATGCGACCCCTAAATGCGTCTGATAACACTGACATTCCTTTCGGCTCCCCCCCGTTCGTGTAAATGTCTGAGTCGGGGAGGGAGTCTAGCTGGTTCCGGCGATCACTGACGTCACGCAGATCCCTCCCCGAAAACCATCCCCCGTGTGAATACCCCTTAAGCGACATTCTGTTAAATAAAAATGTCACCCACAAAAAAAAAAAAAAAGAGATGTTGTTTGCCGTTGTCGTTTACATTAGTGTACTGATACCCCTATCAGACGGACCGCTTAAGCTCCTTCAGTAGAAAGGAAAATTTCCTAAGAGGGGAAGGATATCTCGCCACACGGCACTGCAAATTCTCCTTTCATTAAAAGATTCCGGAAAAGAAAGAAAAAAAACTTTTTTATACAGTTTGGTTGGGGCACGCCTGTCAAGAAATAAATTGTACGCGAAAAAAAATTAACTTTTTTCAGAGCAATATTGACGGCGAAGGAAGTTTCAAATTCTGCGCGCAAAGTCGATGACGTCATGGGTTGGCCATTCGCTCAACGAGATGGTCATACACTCTCTCCGCTTCAGCGTGATAGCCAGGCCGATCCACCTCTCCTCCACGCGCCCGAAATGCCGAGAGAGAAAACAAGTGGAAAGGAGGTGACTCCCGACTAAATTGCGTCTCGCGCCGTCAATACCGCTGTAAAAACGTTTTTCTTTCGCGTAAAATTAGTTTTTTGACACGCGTGTCCCAACCAAACTGCTTAAAAACTGTTTTTTCTTTCTTTTGAGCGTTCTTTCGGAAAAGAAGCTCGCTAGCATCCAGTTAAGTATTTAGGAGTCATGCTTATTAATTAAGGTGTTTTCTTTTGGTTAGGAAAGTTTATCTTTCGAGAGTTGCGTCGGCATTGTGTTTTTTTAGCTTTCTACGTTTGGGCCGGCGGGGCCAGAGCGGCCGCGACGCGGGAGCGGTCCCCCCGCCGGTCGTTAAGAAGCGTCTCGGGTTTCGGGGGTCTGCTCGGACCGGGACCGAAAGAGCCCGCGCTGGAAGATGCTTGTGGCTTATAACCGAATGTGCGTGTATGCAGAGGGTTTTGCCGCTTTGTATAAAATTGTCGCTTTTTGCCCGATGCAATAACTTAGCGGTTGGCGCCAGTCAGGCTGGGAAAATTGCAGAGAACAACTCTACAAGGAGTTTGGGTTTGGCGGTTGGGACGCTAAAATGACAGCTCGCCGACCATTGGAGAACAGTGTACCACGTGTGAGTGGCGGAATTTGAAGTGATTGGTCGGTTCCTGAAGGGAAAGGAGGCCCCTACGGGCCTACAAAAGGAGCGCGGAGAGGATTTTGAGGGATTCGGACTTTGGATTTGATGGAGAGAAATTGGGGACGGGGGTCGAGACTTTAGACGAGGCAGGATGGTTTCCCAAGTTGGGACTTGTAACTAGAGTGTAAATAAATGCACATAGTTCTATTCAAGCAGTGAGTCGACCCGTCACTCAGCGACGTTCGTGCCACCACGCTCCAGACCATCGAAGCGGAACCTGCCTCCCACACCACCGGGAGGAACAACTTTAACTCATCCTTTAGTGCAAAGGAAGTAGTCTCGACAGTTAGCGCTAAGGGGAGGCGAGTTGCGCATCCTTTTGTCTTCCTGAAGTTAGAACGTTGTAGGAATGATCTCGACATGGAGTCAGAGACAATCTGTGTCTTCTTCCTTCTCAGGCTTAGATTCACCAAGTAGCTTGCGCGCTCACTATTCTATCGTGTACTCCTGGTATAAAGTGTTAAATCCCGGTGTAAATGATGCTCAGGTTTCACCTATGGAAAGACGCATTTTTCTCAGTCAGTTCTAGGTTTCGGTTAACAGACAATAACATTATCGATTTAGTATGCTTTCGTCGTTGGCAATGTCTCGCTATGAGGCGAAAGCTTCTTGCGAATGTGTTTTTATTATCTGAATTATTTCTGAATAAACATTGTTTGTAAAACAAGCTTTAACTTGCAATGATTATGAAATTTAGAATCATAATTTTAGTTTCGGTTGCAACCCGTTGTGGCCTCACACAAAGCCATCAATATTGATGTAAATACTATTTTGCCGATCGTGTGAGAACAGCTCTTTTAGCAGAATATTTTTTAGTGGAAATATTTATTCGAAAGGAGCTTTAGGGTATCGTTTGGCAGGGGTATGAGGTGGCTAACGAGCTCAAGCCAATTTGAACAGAACCAACAAGAATTCTAAGCAACTTTAAGATGTAAACATAATTTTTTTGCTCTCTGGTTGACGACGTTTCAACAGGCAAGTTTTCTATACCGAATAGATAATAAAATCATAGTTATTTAGGGTATTTTTTTATGTTTACATTAAGTGCGACATACCAACGTTAAGGACACAATAGATAAAGGGCGAGGTTTCTGCCTTTGATAACACTTCGTCGAGCGCCTGCTTGCCGAAAGCCTTATAGAAGGTGACAAGCGAGGGCTGGAGTAAACATGGTTAGTTGGGCGAGTTGAAGAGGATTGAGCATGGGTGAAATTGCGCAAAATTAGAAAGGAACAGTAGAGAGAGAAGAGACAAGCGGCCTATCTATTCCTTTTTATATAAATAGAAAGAAACAAATAGAAAGGAACAGTGGAGACGAACAGTGGACGATGGCTGGAGGTGAAGCCTCTACTGGTTTCTTAACGTATTACCGAGAATATCAAGATCGAAACGACATGTACGCCATTACTAGACCGTCAAACATCAAGAATCCTCAGGATATGTACGACTCAAACTCACCGTCAAAAACTCTTTGAGTAGGTTGTTGTTAGGATGGAATGTGAGTATCATTCGGTCTTGTGATCGAAGGTCAAGTTCAGGTTGAACAAAGAGGACAGTTCGAATGTTCAGCAGAAGGTTCAGCTTCATCATGACATCTATGGGGCTCGGCAGTCCTTCAGTCCGGGTCGGCGGGAGGTCAATGTTGTGTCTTCTCAGAAAATCGCTGAGACCGGCGAGGTTTTCCTGCTTCTCGCTCGCCACAGCCCAGCAACTCTGGACAGCGGCCGTGACCCGTTCGGTGGCGGAACGCCGAAAAGGGTTCACACGAGCATTTTTGATTGTTTCATTTACTGTGTCCAGAACGGCCTGCTCGATCACTTGAAAGGTGTCGACTGCTCCAGGGTGCGCCCGTTCCCAGTTCCCGCAGACGTACTCGTAGAAAAAACGACACGGGTCCAGCGTTCTGTTCATGGCCTTCTGCATCAGCTCTAGCGTACTTTCCTGGGTTTTGGTTTCATGCTTTCCAATTTCGCTCGAACGCCAAAGTACCAACGTGAAACTTAGAGTAGATAAGATCGCCGCTTGAAACGCGACCAGGCCAAGAATCTTCCGGCGCCGATTATCCCCGGGCAGAATCTGAAAAGATCGTTATGATCGTTAAGCTTGATGGCAGAACTCAGTCGGTACCAGTCTAAAGCTACACTTGTCTTCCTCACACAAGCAGCCTTTTATGTGGTTTAGCTGCTGAATGCCAACCTTCTGCAGCATGCATTCTTGCACCACCACATTTTTTTTTTATGTTTTCGGCGAAAACAGATCTGAATGGCCACCAAAATTGTGCGATTACTTCATGTATGCCCTTCTTGATTTGTCTCGAATCATCAATAAAGCGACGCCCTAAATTATAAATCGTGTTTTTGGTTGCAGTCTGCACCTTTCACAAATTGAGAACGCTTTCTCGTTGATTCGATGACGGCGTGTTGTCTTCGGCTCATACTTGTACGGCTCTCATTATAAATGATAAAATTACTTGTGATTGATTACTTCCTTGAGTTATTTTGTAATGACTTGAATACATTCACTAGAAGGTAATCGCAAGAGTAATATGACTAGTTTTAGAAGTACTAAAATTATTTGTAACCGTTACTTTTTGCCAATAGCGCCCTTTCTACAAGTTTCCTATCAAGGAGTTGTCGAACCAAGTCTCCGGCGATGGCATAGTTTACCAAATGGGTAGATTAAAAAGCAGTTAATAATTCGGTTATTTGAATCAAATAATAAACCGTACAAAGACCTGTAATCCACCCATCAGAAAGATCACGAAATTTCGAGAAAACAAATAACGTCGAAGATTGTGCTAAATAAGGTTTGAGTAATTCTGTTGAGCGCTTCTTTAGACAGCGGGAAGCTAGTGAGCCCCAACGGGCGTATTACGTCTCCTTCATAGATTAGGAATTTATTCAGTGCAGTACCACGTGGCTAGCCTGGGGTCTTCAATGTGCATTGCGAAGTTGTGATTCTGTCTTGACCGGTTATAACGAAGTCGGTTATTACGAAATAGCGGCTACAGCGAAGCGATTACGATTTCCCATTCCCGTTTGTAGTTTTTCAATGCAGTTGTGTCAGTTTTTAGCGAAGGAATTTCAGCGGCTCCCGTGGATATAGCGAAGAGAAATTTTATGATAGTTTAAAAAAAAAGAATAAAATTGGGAAAGTTTACGAAGTTTCGGGCCGCAGTAATTTGCTGCAGCGGCCAAGAAGCCACCCAGAACAGGCTGCAAATATGCTGGAAAGATTGCCGGCGGCAGTATCTGCGACGTCATCTGCTCCACGTTCTTTATCTGGGAAGCGGCTTTACGACATCGCACGCGGAGATGCCGTCGTGGCATGCCGATAGGGGCGTTAGGAGCGCTAGCGACAACGTACCGGCGGAGGTGACGGAGAGAACCAAGATATAAAAGGAGGGAGCAGTAAGAACGCCTGCATTTGATTGTCGCGTGGTCAGTGTGTCGAGGAAACTGAGTGGAGAGGCAGACACGTTTGCAGAAGGTGAACGCTTTTAAGCTTTGACTCCTTGCATGCTGCAGCTCGTTTTGCAAACGCGGCCCATAAACCACGTGACCGCGATAGAGCGGTTGTGCCATCTCTTAAATCTAGGCTCTCTGTACCGACGACGGACAAGGTTGAGCGTGAACTCGGTCCCGTGCAAGCCTCTTCGTGATTCGTGTCGGCGTCGGGTCCGTGAGGTCGCCCTTGCGCGAAAGTCTGCTTCGCTCAAGCACCGATTCAGCGGATCATCGTCACTCAACGATAGAGAGTCCCGGCACCGCCGGCACTTCGGCGGGGAAAACGAAGGCGACTTCCTTGAATCAAAAGCTTGCCACCCTCGACGGAGTGCGCATAAACGTAAAGAATTCCGTTCACCGCTGGTGTCCTCAGCGGGGCCATCACAGCTGTCCACACGGTCCGTACGTAGCAGGATCTTTTTTTTTTTTTTTTTGATCGGAGCTTCTCGCAGTTGACGAGAAGCGTCTTCGATCTATCTGAGGACGCGTGCAGGGAAGCCTCGACCGCTTTCTGTCGGCTCAGTAAACAGCTGCCCATAACAACCCGTTTTATTTTCTTTCATGTTATTTGTATGAGTTCATATATAACGAAGTAGCAGATATTACGAAGCGATTTCCGATTCCAGTCGATTTCGTTATAGCCGGTCTCTCTCGACAGTACACAATCGCATGCCAGTAAAATGCTGATCCACATCGAAACGCAGAGGTATGGGCATTAAACCCTGGGTTCATGGGTTGGGCACCTCGAGCTTTCGCTCCACGTATTCCGAGCTTTTGTGCGCTGACACGCTCGTCCACCGCCCCCCCCCCCCTCCCCACACACACACACACTCTCTGGGTCCAACGCTTTAATGTACGAAGCGATAAACGTCTTTAAGATGGCAAATATGTGTTCTTGGATACGCCTAGCCCAGTTTTCACTCACACACACACGCACGCAAGTCAATCTTTGAAATTTAGTGCTATAATTTGAAGATGTGCCATACCTGGTCTGTCAGAGTAGGGGAGCATTCCGAAGCTGGTGCTGCTTCCATTTTCCCGTTTGCTCTTCAAGAACTGCATGTGCTCTTCTTCTTTCTCTGCACGAGGTGTGAGGTCTATACTTTGCTCACCCTCAAGCTGAGACTGCAGCAGATGCCACAAGCACGAGAGCTTGTGTCCTTCTGTTTAGGGTGATGCCACCCTTTGTAGTACCCAGTGCCGACAGCACGCGCTCATGGGGAAAATACAAAGAAATCGACGAAAACAAAATGTCGCCATTGCACAGTCAGCGCCACAAAAGAGTGCCTGGGACACGCTCTTTTCACGCGCTTCCGAACGAAAAATAAAAATAAACGTGTGAGACAAAATGGCAAGATGCCAACACCCTAAGCAAAGCGCACATGAAGGCACCCTACGAGAGCTTAATGTAGCTGCTTTGAAACGTTCTTCCGCAGAACGAGCACTCGCGCTAAAAATACAAGTCTCAAGGCCAGGAGTGAGGGCTAGCTCGCGTTTGTAGTTTTGGCCGAAGTCTCAGCTTAAGAGTGAACAGAGTGTAGATCGTGCAACAATCATCTGTTCTTGTTCTTATTGGGCAGGAGATCGAAACATAGGGGGCGCTTTATTCAGCTTGTTGTATCGAGAGTTGTCCCTCGAGACAACTCTCGATAGCCTCCGCCTCGGAGGGTGCGATGTACTAATTCTCAATTCTTACAAGTATTTGGGCATCACAATGTCAAACGACACAGACTACCTGCAAGGCCATCACACCCATCTCCGCCAAGCAGCCCTTCGAGGAGCCAGCATTCTCCGTAAGCGAAGCTTCTGAAGTTGGAACAGGTTTATCGTTTCGCGGGAATTGTGGAAAGCAGTAATGGTACCTGGAACATTTTCAAATGCAGTCGTGTGTGTCCCAGGAGATGTCCGCGCCAGTATGGAGCGTAGGCAGAGAGACGTTGGACGCCAGGCACTTGGCTGCCATGGAGCGGTCGCCAACGGGGCAGTGCAGGATGACCTGGGCTGGTCCTCTTTGAGGCTCGGGAGGCGTGAAGCAAGATTGCGTATGACGGGTGCCTTCGGCTTATGGATTGGTGCTGCTGGGCGAAGAGACTGTTTATATACACCAACTTGACTGGTCTGCGGACCCGCTGGCAGAAGCGCCTCTATCAACTTCAACACAAGTACGGCTTCTTCTCGGAGCCTGTTGATGCGTCGACGGAGACGGAGTGGACGTCGGAAGTTAAGTAGAGGGTTCGAGACTACAAGACCCAAGAATAACTCCAAGACGCCCAAACAAAATCGATGCTGGGGGTGTACCTCGCCAACAAAAAGACCATCGCCTCGGAAGTCCGGCTGTATACGACAACAGCCTGGGTAGCCGCTTCTTGTTCGAGGCACGTGGCGGGGCACTCCGGACGCTGTGTTATAGGCGTCGTTTTGACACCACTGTTACGTCAACAACGTGTAGGGTGTGTGGGGTAAACGATGAAACGGTGGAGCACATCGTGCTAGACTGCGTGGGACTCGAGCCGTCCCGGTCACAGGACAATGGCCCAAGACTTCCGAAACCCTTAGCGCTCGCTGAAGCTTTGGGCTTCATTGACAGTGAAATCGGACAATTCACAGCAGTCTGCCTAGCTACGGGACTGAAGGTAGTTTCCAACGACACAAAAAGGCTTGTTGCCGACACGAAGAGGAGACTAGAGGACTGGTGGCAGAAAATCCACATCAGGGAGCATTAAGACACCTACGCTCCCAGGCTTGGGCACGAACCTTGCTTGAGTCCTTCCGATTCAAAGGGAAATAGCCGCATCATCATCATCATCATCATCATCATCATCATCATCATCATCATCATCATGTATAGAGTTTTTACAATAAACGTTTCTTGTAATAACTCTATGGCTTGTTGTTCCCACATTCGGGTATTTACTAACACAGCAAAACGAAGAAATTAAATTTCGCTATAGGGGGGATCGGTGGCCGAGTCATTCCATTTTCGAACGCGCGAGCGCACGGAGGTGAAATCATGAGCTCCGAAGGAGCGGCGATAACGGCCCTCGCCGGCCGCGGTGATACTGTTTTTCCCGGCTCAAGTGAGTACAGGTTTTTGTTGCCCCAGCTTCCATCAGGTGATTCAATGAAGAAAGCGGTCGTCCCCCTACTGAAAAAAAGTATATGAATCTATATAAGAACTGATATGAAATATCTCAAAACTGATATGCGACATATGAAACTGATATGAAATATCCAAAAACTGATATGCGATATAAGAACTGATATGAAATACCCAAAAACTAATATGCGACATATAAGAACTGATATGCAACATATGCCAACTGATATGAAATATCCAAAAACTGATATGCGATATAAGAACTGATATGAAATACCCAAAAACTGATATGCGACATATAAGAGCTGATATGCAACATTTGCCAACTGATATGAATGTGTCCAATAAACATATAAGAAATAAATTCATATAAGTTTCTTCAGTATACGACGTGCCGCGCGGGAAAGCAAACACGTGACTTGGAACCGCAGTGGAGCGGCTTGATTTACTGGCTTTCAAATAATTACGGCATGAGCGTTTACTTTTTATTAGGAGATTCGTCCCCTGAGCCGTTCTAAATACTCTCAGAGGTACGACATTACTGAAAAAAATCCAACACGCTGAAAATATTATTTATTGCGTAGGAGGTCACCGAAAAACTTCGTACTTACAAAACGACCTGTATAAAAGGCGGAAACGCAGAGCTCCGAAGTAGTTATTGGGTGTGCTGTTGTATTCATGTTTGTTGTGCCGTGTATGTGTATATGCCCTCAATGTATTTGTTCAACTGATGCTAGTGGTATGCGTAATGTATCTACATGGTGGCGTGAGTAAATAAATATATTTTTGCAGCACATGAATTGGGCGGTACCTAGCGCCACCTAGCCTAGTGTAACTGATATGCGGCATAGGAAACTGATATGAAATAATAAGTTCTGATATGAAAAAGGTGTCCAATAAACATATCAGAAAAAAATTCATATAATTTTTTTTACTAGGGCCTTCACTGCGACATGGCCGGGAGGCCATACAGGATTGAGGATTTCCGGCAACCGCTTGACGAACTGGGGGTCCTCAGGGAGGTAGCCGGAATTGGGGCGTACCAGATGTCCCATGTCTGGCTGCTTGACCTGAGGACCGACGCGGCCAAGCTCAAGCTGGTGAACGCAGGGCGGCTCGCTGTCAAAGGACGCACCTGCATCGTCGTGGACCCCTCCAGGCAAGAGGTGCGCATCAAGCTGCACTGGGTGGCGTTCGACGTGTCGAACGACACCATTCGCAAGGCTTTCTCGGAGTACGGCGAGGTGAAGGACGTCGCGTCCGATCGCTGGAAGGTGCCGGGCTTCGAGGGAGCCGAGTCTACCACCCGGATAGTGCGGCTGGTACTCCGGGAGGGTGTCAACCTTGACCGCCTCCCCCATCAGCTGCGCTTGGGAGGCGGCTTGGTATTGGTCGTCGTGCCTGGGAGGGCCCCAGTATGCCTCCGGTGCCGTAGGACGGGGCATATACGTCGAGACTGCCGGGCTCCCAGGTGCTCCGAGTGCCGCGCCTATGGCCACGAGCGTGACGACTGTGTCCGCTCCTACGCCCGAGCCGTGGGACGAGGAGTCAACGAAGACCACGTCGACGACATGATGGACGAGGAAGAGGCGGAGAGAGCGGCCGTGCCCGTGAAAACCCAGGCCGAACAAGCCAAGAGCGACGACGCTTCCGGCACCTCCCCCGAAGTGAACAACACAGTGCTGCCGGACAAGCCGTCGACTACGGCTCATGCAGATCCACCTGCAGTCGAGCGCTCGACGGTACCTCCAACAGGGAGCGCCGGCGGGGCAGCTGGTGCTTCGCCATTGCCAGACGAGGTCTCCATCACGCCAGAGATGGACGTCGAGCTGGGCTCTGCGAAGCGTAGGCTCGAAGACGTCACGGACACGACTGGTCAGGAACTTCGGCTGCGTCAGCTCGAGCGCAGGTGGAGAATGGTGTCGGGCGGGAGCGGAGTGGATGGCCACCAGCGGTCCGGCGCAGACCGAGGAGGACCACGCGACAAACTGTCGCAGTGAACGGCAGTGTAGGCGGGTTGGTTTTCACTAACCCATGGTCTCCTTACAAAGTCCTGTCCGAGTAGCGACCCTTAATGTCCGAGGCCTCTCAGATCGCAGGAGGCAGAGGCAACTCTGCCGTCTAGCAGTCGAACAGGACCTCGACATCATCGCTGTGCAGGAGACCAAGGTCGAGAGTGAGGACCAGACCAACTTCATGGTTAGACCTTTTTCGGCGCGTTACGAAGTGTGTGTTAGTCACGCGGTTGGGTCGTCAGCGGGCTGTTTGTTGTTAGTGCGCCAGAGCTTGGGTGCAACAGTCGAGGCGGTGACGACATGTGATTCAGGGCGCTTTGTTGTATGTGATTTTTCTCTTTCATCGTATGACTGGAGGGTCATTTGTGTGTACCCCTCCAATAGGGTTGATAAGCGGCGGGAGCTTTTTGATTTCATGCATCAGTATTGCAAAAGTGATCGCCTTATTATTTTTCTTGGCGATTTCAATTGCGTCTGCTCTGCTGGGGACAAGTCCAGCTCAACGCCCTATCGCGATTTAAGCACCGAGAGCCTTCTGAGGTTAATCAACGAGTCCGGCTTTGATGACGTCGGGGAATGTTTGAGGAATGGCCGCGAAATCCAGTACACCCATTTCCAAGGGTCGAGTCACGCCCGTCTAGATCGAGCGTACGTTTCTTTAGATTTGATACCATTATGTTTTGAATATCGCGTGCACCCTGTTTCCTTTAGTGATCACTGTCTAGTTTCCTTTTGTATGCGTAGTAAATCCCAAGCCAGGAAAGTCTTCAGCTGGGAATTATGGAAATTGAACGCGAAACTGTTGGAGGATGACGTTTTCACTGCCGAAGTGCAGGCCGCAGTTGAAACACTGGAGAGCCAAAAAAAATTAGGGTATGGTGTGAGATGGGAGCTTTTTAAGCAGGAAATAAAAATGAAAGCGTTAGAGCGGGCAGGCGTACTTAAAAGCACTGAAAGGAGCAACGAAATGTTATTGCGTAATAATTTGCGGATACTGCTTAAGGAAGAGACTAAAATGCCTGGGGCATACAAAGATGATATTTCTTGTGTGAAAGATAAACTCGAGATTCTAGATCGGGAAAGATATTGTGGAGCGATTGTTAGAGCCAGAGCCGAAAGATGGTCAACAGGCGAAGCGCCAACTAAGCGTGCGCTGAGCCTCGAGAAAAGGTATGCTCGGCGTAACGAGATAACGGGGGTAGAGAGGAACGGATCACTTACGACCGATAAGGAAGAAATCGAACTCGCATTTTTCGAGTATTACAGTAGAATATTTGCGTCCTGTCCAGTAGATGTCCAGCTTTTTAAAGATGAATTTTTGGGTTTCATGCCGCGCATAGATGACGAAACGAAAGAATTACTAGAATCGACCATCAGCGTAGAGGAAGTGGTCTTTGCAATAGAAGCCCTAAACCCGGGAAAGTCCCCTGGCCCAGACGGCCTAAGTGCAGTTTTTTATAAGACTCAGAAGCACGAGATTGCCGCAGTTCTAGCCAAGGTATTCAATGAAGCATATGATTTGAATATGTTGCCTCCATCTTTTATGTCGTCGCACACAGTGTTAATTCCCAAAACAGATGACGCAGTTAAGTTGCAGCACGTCACAGCGTATCGGCCGATCAGTCTGACTAATGTCGACTACAAAATTTTAATGAAGATCTTAGCAAGGAGATTGCAATCTGTAATATCGGAAATAGTGGGGCCCCATCAAACTTGCGGCATTAAAGGAAGGACTATTTGCACCAACATCCACAAAGCACGCAGTGTTCTGGAGTGTTGCGACGCAATGCGTACTTGCGTTGCGATGCTCCAGGTAGATTTGGAAAAGGCTTTTGATCGCGTGCCTCACGACCTGCTTTTAACCATTCTCGATCATGTAAACGTCGGCGCTGTTATCCGTGAAGGTGTCAGCATGGCGTACAACGGTTGCTCGACGAGACTTATGGTGAACAAGTCGGTTGGAAAACGTATAAAAGTGAATCGATCCGTCCGCCAAGGGTGTCCTTTGTCACCACTTCTTTTTTGCATTTACATAGAATCCCTTTGCATTAGTATTTTTAAAAACAGTACTATCAGTGGCTTTCAGCTTCATGCGACCGAAGTTAAAGTGTTAGCGTATGCTGATGATATTGCAGTGTTTTGTTCCAACCGCGAGAGTATTGTTCAAGTCGTTCACACGCTTAAACGTTATTGCGAAGTCAGTGGCAGCTCTGTTAACTGGGCCAAGTGCCTGGGATTTTGGCATGGAGAGTGGAGCTCTACTCCTAGTTCGTTTGCCAACATGCAGTGGGTGACCACCCCCGTAAATTATTTGGGAGTGCCTCTAGAAAATTATCGCGATAGCGAACCCTATTGGCGACGGCAGGTAATGGAGCTTCGCGAAAGAGTAGAAAAAATCGGAGGTATGATCTGTCTATTTTTGCACGGGCCACAGTTTGCAATTTGTTTTTTGTCAGCAAACTGTGGTACGTTCTACAAGTTTTGCATTGTTCGCGGGTAAATGTGCAGAAATTGCACCGGGTATTTGCAGTGTTTATACTTTCTTCTTTACATTACATTCAGGTACACTGCCGGTCAAGACATGGCTAAACGAGAGGGGACTTTTTGTACCGTGGGGGGATCACTGCTTTTTATGCAAGAAGCCAGAGACGGTTGAACACGTGTTCCTTGAGTGCTGGGATGGGGTCTTCTTCTGGGACGTCCTCCAACGTACCCTGAAGAAGGACCTCCCTCTGGATGCGCATGGAATCCGTTATCTATCGGTTAAAAACGAGGAAGGTTTTCCCTTTGACCTGGTTATGCTGTTGGGTCTGCACAGTATTTGGAAGTCCCGAATGGCTGTACACAACGCCGACAATAATGTACGGGAGGCGCGGGAATATTTTCGTGAAAGTGTATCTTTGTTAGTTGAAGTCAACAGAGCACAGAAGTGCGAGCCTGAGTGGCTTCCGCGCATTGAGGCACTTTTGTCCATGAAACAATTTTAGCCTCCGACGCCAGTCACTTCGGACTGGTTTAGTTTAGCCTTGCCCTGCTTCCTATGGTTTGAGCGATATGCCTGCCTATTTGACAATATAAAAAACCCGGCAATAAAGAAAAAAAAAAAAAAAAAAAAGGATCGGTGGCCGAGTGGTCTAGCGCACACCAGCTCGGAGCACGTGGAACGAAAGCTCGCGCTGCAGAACCCAGGGATCCTGGGTTCGAGCCCCACCCCTGCCCGTTTCGATCTGGATGAGCATCGTACCGGCGTGCGGTCGTGTATCACTACTGCGTGATGCACGTTAAAGACCCCAGGCCAGCGGTTGTACCGCACTGGCTAAATTTCTCATCTACAGCTGGGAGACTCGTCGCCCCTGTGAGGCAGACCAAGTTCTAGGCTGTATAAACACACACACAACCCAATTTTTTTAAATTTCGCTATACTCTGTTTCACCTTGTGTTGTACCGCAAGTAAGGCCACAAGCGCGAGCTCCTTGCTCTAGGGCACATCACGGCGGCACAAGCTATCGTGCGCCAAGGGCAGCTGCCAACGCTATGAGCTCGCGCTTCTAGACTTCGCAGCGGTACAACATAAGATGAAACGAGGTATAGCATGGCCTGGGCACGAGCGCTTCGCTCTGACCAGTGCTTTGGTTGCACTAGTGGCTCTAGGTTGCACGAAGAGTGGCCTTGGAATCGTCATCCTCGATTTCTCTGATCAACAATAAACCAGAAAGTGCGGTTTCTTGCTTACACAGCTGAAACGTACCGCAAGGGCAATGACCGTCAAAGAAAAGGAGAACTCGTGTGTCAGCTGTACTTCACCTTCGCGCTATTTAATTCTAATATATTTTATTTCCTCCCCAATAGGAAAGAAAAGTTGTTTCACGCCCTCTTGAACCCACTGCAAAGAACACTGCGGGTTAAAGTAGTATGAAAGGAAAGGCAAGGCGTGATATTTTGTTTAGGTTATATTTCTATAAATTTCGGCGACCTGGCAGTTGCCTTGATATTCGTTCGTTCTGACGAACACGTGCTCGTCAAAAGTCAGGTTCACGCGTTATCCGCACGTGCTTGCGCAAATGGGCACTTAGAGCCCCTAAATGAGCTGCGCCTAAAGTATCGGCGCTCTGTTCCCCGACATTGTGGTGTGCGCCGCCATTTTGGTGCCTGTGCAAAGTAGGGTGCCTTCATGTGCGCTTTGCTTGGGGTGATGACATCTGGCCATTTTGTTTCGAACGCTTTTTTTTATTTTTTGTTCTGAAGCGCGTGAAAGAGCGTGTCCCTGCACGTGCTCGTGGCGCTGACTGTGCTACGGCGACATTTTGTTTCCTGCGATTTCTTTGTATTTTGCCTGTGTGCGCGTGCTGTCGGCATCGGGTACTACAAACGATGGCATCACCCTAAACAGAAGGACATTGAGGCACCCTAGTGCAAAGCAGACGCAACTGCCGATCGTCATGATTCAAAGGTGCGACTTCCTCAGCATTAGATTTTGCAGCTTTAGGTCTGTTCAAACATGCAGCGGAGCGCTACAAACATAGCGGTGACCTCGCGGTAAGCGCGAGCTGATAGGGAGCGTTCACCAGCTTTGTATCGCACCGTCAAACCTGTTCCTCATGGCAGACGATAAGTAGCTGACGACACATGAGCAGCGCTATATTGAAGAGGAGGACGAAGAAGCGCTTGATCTGTAAGACTTGTTTTTCTTACCTCCGCCGAGAGCTATTCGCAGCGCCCAAATTAAGGGACCTTCGCGCCCGAAAGGGCATCATGGACCAACGAGGGCCTCCCGTCACCCTCCGACCGCCAATGTTTGACCCGGGAGGGACGACTTCAGTGATATTCGAACATGGTGTCATGAACAGCGCGCTAAGCCTATCACCTGAAATGGGAGACACAAACACTCGAGCTGCCAATACAGAGACAACCACGGCCACATCGGGCCCAATAACGGAAGGCATCCAGAACATGCCGACCCAAGAAACCGTTTGCAAATTGGGCCAAATAGAAGTTGACAGGGAAGATGGCACAGGTCAGCTGCAGGGGACCCAGTCCGCCGGCCTTCAGACCCACCAAAGATTACCACCGCCGGAGGTGAGCCAACTTTTTCAAGTTCTGGCAGGAGTGATTGAACGCCAACCGGCAATCCTGGAAGCTCTGCAACAATTTGTTGCTCGATTTGTGCCGCTACCCCAAGAAGTCCTGAATGACCCGCCCCAGCATAAACAGAGAGACCCAAGGCAGTACCCACGGTCTAAACGAAATAACGATAGGTCACGGTCGCCCATGAGACCAACTACTGGGGACCGCGAGGCAGAGTCCTATCAAGGAGTACAACAAATGGAAGATGATGGCCGCTTCCCATCGGCAAACCCGAAGCCACAAGAAGACGGCTGGGCTTCTCAAGCTGGCGCGTCGACGTACAGCACGTCCCAAGGACCCACGCCGGGTCAATCCGTACCATCGGTACCGCCAACTGCGACGTCGGCCTCCCAGACAGACGACGACCAAGAATGGCCGCTCCCAGGCGCTTCCTCGCAGATAAGAAAACGAAGCCCACAAGCAACGGAAAAAGACGACAAATCTACACCGGGGCCGCTTCCGGTACAAACTGTGGTGCTTCGCTCCGTGGGAAAGAAAGAAGTTGGTGCATTCACTGGAAAAGAAATCCGCGATGCAATCCAGCATGCCGGCATCCACGCTCAAGCGGACTACAGCGTCCACCGGAATGAGAAAGCGAATGCCTTGTCCATCACCACCAGGGACCCTAACATCACCGCAAAGCTCATGACAATAAAGGAAATCCGCAAGGGGGACGAAGACAGCACATTCCAACCATACAAGGCCCTCGCCGGAAACGAGTGCCGCGGTGTTGTGTACCTACGTGGTCAGGGTAATGAGGTGTCTCCTGCACAACTTCTGGAGGATATCGTGTGCAGAACCCAGAAGGTGGTAGCAGCGCGCCCTTTGGGGAAGAAGGGCAACGTGATACTCGTGACATTTCAGGGAAAAACTTGTCCTAAACGGGTGGCATACATGCATGAGGTTCTCGCCGTTCGTGAGTACCGCCCGAGACCGCTAGTCTGCTTTCAATGCCATGCAATTGGCCACAAAATGGACGTGTGCCCACGGAAAGGTCAGCGCTGTGGAACGTGCGGCTCCCAGCATGATGGTATGGAGGAGTGCACGAAAGATCCAAAGTGCGCAAACTGTGATGGGGCCCACGTGGCCACGAGCAATGAATGTCCAAAGCGCGCAATCCCACCGCGGCGCACCCCGAAGAAAACTACGAGAACGGAGGAAAGAGGCAAAAAGCCCAAGCCTCTACCACCTGCAGCTGTACCGGTGAGCCAAGATGCCGGCGTGTCGTATGCAGCAGTGGCAATGGGAGCATTCCAACCCACTTCATTATTGACGCATCCACCCCAACAGATGGACATGCCGACGCAAATCCTACAGCTTCAATACGCGGGATTTGCGCGAGTTGAAAAACAGCTGTCCGAGCTCACGGCGGCTATCCACAAACTCATAGGCACTCGCAGTGACGGATAGTAATTCTCATACACATACAGACACCCGAGGGGCAAAACACATCCACAAGCGCAACAAGCTTCGAGTGAACCCGCAACCATGGATCCTGCAATGGAACGGCGGTGGCTTACAACAGAAAATTCATGAATTCAAAACGCGTCTGTCAATACTTAACAACAAGGCACCTGACGTTATTCTTCTTCAGGAGGCTAACGTCAGGAATCTTAAAATTAGGGGATACAACACTTACATTAACCCCAGTATACAAAGACAGACATCAAATTTCGGTATTGTAGTTACACTTATAAAGAAAAAGCACAAGCAGGCAAAATTGAATTCCGAGGCGTCATGTTCTGATGACCGCGAAGTCGTCTCCACGCGGGTCAAGTTTGGAGACACACCCATCAACATACATAACACATACATAAGACCGTGCGGGGACTCGAACGAGGTCAATTGGATAAAGGGCTTGGTAGAACAGAACAAGCATACCATCCTAGCTGGCGACTTCAACGCCCGACATACCGCGTGGGGATACCCGAACAAAAACGCCAGGGGAAAGCACATCAAGAGAGCATGCCTCGCAGCTGGGCTTCATCTATGCAACGACCCTGACACTCCAACACGGCTGGCCCAAGTCGCCAGCCAAAAAGACACGTCTCCCGACCTCACTTGGGCCTCTCCACGTCTACAGGTGCAATGGCAAGTCCAGACTGATCCATGGGGCAGTGACCACCTCCCCATATGCATAATTCTCCCCATCAGCTCCTCGCCCAGGCGTCGAGTCGCTTTCACAAAGTGGGACAACTTCCGCACCGCAATGAGCCGTCTTGCCAACGTCCCATTCGCAGACCGGATTCAGCGAGCCCTTCGGGAGTCCCGTACGGAATACAACGTCAAGGAAGACACACCACCTCCCGACTTGCACCTGATCAAGCTGTGGGACAGGAGATTGGAGGCTCTCCAGCGCTACAGAGCCAGGAGATCCCTCCGGAATAAGATCTGCCTAAATCGCACGACAGCAAAGGCCAAAAAATACACAATCGAGCTCCGCCGCACTATCTGGCGTAGCCTGTGCGACTCCTTTAACGAACGGACAGGCTACCGCAAGCTGTGGCAAGCCTACAAAGGGCTTGCCGGGAAAACAAAAATGTGCAACACCGGAAGCAATCTAGCGCTCCACCTTGACATCACGGAAGAGCAGCTTGCGGAAGAGGCAGGAGATTGTTTCTTCCCCCAACAGCCCGAGCCACCCGCCGCCGAAGTCTACGCCCGGGAAACCATCGTGCACGAACAGCCGGCGGACGCCCTTTTCACGCTCGCAGAACTCCTGGACGCTCTTGGCGCGGCACGAGCAAAGTCGGCACCTGGACCAGACCGTGTAACCATCACCGCGCTCCGGAACCTTCCACAAGATGCCATGAAAGAGCTCCTTGACACATTCAACACCATTTGGGTGAACGGTGAACTCCCATCCGACTGGAAGAGGTCTACAGTGATCCCTATCCCAAAGCCCGGCAAGACACCACACGCGGTGGCTAACCTCCGCCCGATCTCCTTGACGTCCAACCTTTGTAAAGTTTTAGAACGCATGGTCACAACACGCCTGACATGGATTCTTGAATCGACGGGTGCTTTCCATCCCATGCAAACGGGCTTCAGACCTCACCTTTCGGCACAAGACAGCCTGCTCATGATACATCATGATCTCTACCAGCGCCGGCTTTTTAAAAGCCAACCGCGTACGCTCGTGGCCATTGACCTACGGAAGGCATTCGATTCGATACCACACAGCACAGTCGTGGCCGCCGCAAAGAAAAGAGGTATACAGGGCCGATTCCTGAATTTCATCAAAACATTCCTACAGGATCGCACGTTCCAGGTTTCTATCGGACAAACTAAAGGTCAATGGAGAACAAACAATATCGGTGTTCCACAGGGGGCGGTTTTGTCGCCGCTACTATTCAACATCGCCATGGTTGACCTGGCTCTCGCCCTTGAAGCCATCCCACATATTCGCTTCACCATTTATGCGGATGACGTCACCCTGTGGACGACGGCAGGTGGGGCGGATAGCCAACAACGCTACATGCAGAGCGCGCTTGACGTTGTCATGACTTTCGCCATCCGATCAGGGTTGGAGTTATCTAAGGAGAAGACCACGTACATGGTTATACCCAGCCGACGCAGGAGCGCCCGTACCGACATCCAACTGAGGGTGGATGGAATCCCCATCGCCCAGAACAACTCCGTCAAAATCCTCGGGGTCCCATTTGACCACAAAGGCGGTGCAGTCAGTTGGCTTCGGAGAGTAAAATCGCAGTGGAAGGAGGGCCTAGACTTGCTCAAGGCTATCTCGAGCAAGGCCTGGGGGGCACAGGATGATCTCCTCCGGCGACTCGTCCGTACCCTCCTAATCTCGAAGGTAGTGTACGGACTGAACTACCTCCGCCTTACAAATACTCAAGAAACCACACTAGTAATCATGCTGAGAGCGGCCATGCGGGTCGTTACAGGGCTCCCCCGCTTCACACCGGTTGAACAGCTAGAAAGGACCGCTCAAATGAACACCATCCGTGAGATTGCCGAGGACATGCGGATAAGCCAAGTTCAGCGGCTATCTCGCACTCCTCACGGGCGAATTATTCTTGCCTCGATTGGCCGTTCCGACCTAATTGACGGCCCACTCATGCCTACACCGACGCCACCTTGGGATGCAGAGGCAGTCACTCCCATCAAGCCCCTCCCAAGTCATCAAGGACCTGATCACCCTGGACGACGTGCTACACAAGTAGCCATCCACCGCGCTGAAGTCAGCAAGCTTGCCGCGCACGTGGATGTCTTCTACACGGACGCGGCGAGAGACAACAACGGCCGCACTGCGATTGCCTGGCATTCCCCTACACGCAAAGAGACGAACCACAAGCTTACCGCATGTACACGGAGCAGTTGCATGGCGGAACTTCTGGCAGTTTTGTTCGCCGTTGAAACAGCCACGAACATGCCACGAGCAGAAACTACAGAAACTCGAATATACACCGACTCCCAAGAGGCGATGCGTGCACTACAGCAGTCGAGCACATGCAACGTTACAGTTGCGCGCATCCGCGAACTGGTTCGTCAAGCCGCGGCTCGACAAACAATCACCATCGCGTGGATACCGGGCCACGCAGGCGTTCCAGGGAACGAGCGGGCGGACGGGGCCGCGAGGGCACTGCTACAGGCAAATACTCAGCCCTCACAAGGCCCGGTCCCCTCGCCCGTTCAACGGGACGTTCCACCTGACGAGGGCTTTGATCTAACCCAAAAGAAGAAGGAAGAACAAAGAGCACGAAAAGCGCGCCTTGCAGCGCTCCTACCTTCTAACCCCCACCCGATCCCTCGCGGGCTTCCACGATGGGAGCAAGTGGCACTACACAGGCTCCAGACTCGGACTATAGTGACTCCCTCTTGGCGTGCCAAGTTCTACAAGTCAACAGATGAGAATGACACAGGTCCTGACCCTGGATGTCCACACTGCGGTTTCCCTGCGACTTGCTACCATCTTGTATGGTCCTGTGAAGGGACGTCACTAGAACGGATAGCGGCAATTAACACCTTACCACCGCACCTTAGACCAATGACCCTTCGGGAATGGACGCATCCGAGAACCTCAGCACCCGCAGAACGAGATCTCATCTTCGCATCAATCATCTCCTACCTCCGGTCCTCCGGGATCGGACGGTACGTCTAATCCATCACCATCCCATCACTACCCCTCTCCCACTCCCCCTTCTCCCATGCCACATGAGGTTCCATAGACCAGAGGCATGGAAATTAAATAAACGTTTCAATCAATCAATCAGCGCTATATTAGCGCTTCGCTGGATGTGGGAACCGGCTTTAATACCCCACTGTAATATTGCAGTACCGAGAAGCTCGAATGATATCATTTTTTTTAGTCGCGGTCTGTCAGAATATTTTTGTAGGATGCAAAGGCGTTCCTTGCGGTTTTAGATAGTAATGCTTCAGGTAACTGGCAACCATGATTTTAAAAACCAAGTTTCTAGGCTAGGTGGCGCAAGCTGCCGCCCGTTTTAAAGAGTAGAGCCGTTGGCATTCATTCATTCATCCATTCATGGCCGAAGTATCTATTCCTCTGAAGGTTAGCTTATTTATAGTGGCTCTAAGGAAACTGACCTCTCGATGTCCTATCGTTGAGGGCCTATTTCTTTTTCTCTTCTCTTTTCACACCTCGAGCTATTTTTATAAATGTTCCCTCTTTTCGGAAAATTAATTCCGAAGTTTATTGAGGTCATTATTTAATATATATATATATATATATATGTGTGTGTGTATATATATTTAAATATTGTTTATTTGGAGATACGTGCGCGTTATACGTGATATTCGCTTAGAAAAAGAGTTAATGATGACAAAATTAATTATATTAATTATGGCATAAGTGTGCATTGGCGCCGTGTCTATCTCTTTCGCTGTTATAGAGAGCGGCAAAAAGAGAGGAAGATATTTGTTCATATAAAAAAAAAAATGTATATTTTTAACTTATACCGACATCACTACCTAGATGCGCTTCTATCGCGGAAATAACTTTTTTTTTTCTTGACTTGAAACTGAAACGGCACTATGTCGTATATTATTTATTTCCATGTCTTGCCTAATTTTCTCAAATCTGGTACAAATTCTGGTTTCCAAATATAATTTACCGAAACTAAACGTCGCCGAAATAGCATAATAGACACAGTAGGTACATTTGGCAAAGCTCACACTCCCGAACTTCAACTAATCGTTTCCCGCTTATGAGACGCGAAATAATTAATGGACGCGTCACCGTGTCCCCCATCCAAATCACAGCAATGTACATGGGGCAGGGGTCATTCCAGAGCACCAAAACGTTCTTGCGAAATCGTCAAACATTTTTAGGACCACCACGCACCTGTGATAAAACTTGGCGTGATTCTCACCAAAATAATTGTAGGCGTACCATCTGTTCGCGCAATACTGGCCGCAGTAGCTCACGTAAAAGAGCTGCCTATTCGTAAATCCCTTGAGCGGGGACTCTGCGTCCAGGCGAACGCAAGAGTCACTCTGCAGGGCTGCCAGAGCAATCTGCAGTCCTAAAATGTCCGCAAAGTTCTCGTTCAACGTCGCCATGCTGTAGTTCGCGTGACTCTGAACGTCAGTAGCGCCGTACAGCCGGATGACGCAGTCGATCCTCGCCCGATAATCTCTTCGTGATTCGCTGCTCATCCACTCCTCCCTACGCCCTCCAGGGTCCGTTGACTGCAACATGGGATCAAATGCATGACCGATTTCATGGCCTAAGATTGATCCAAAGCTGCCGTAGGTCGCGGCCAGTGATTCTACGACCAGAAGTGGTTTGGCCAAGATGACCGTTGGAAAGTAGATGGCGTGGATATATCTAACGAAGTACGCATTTGTTATTGGCGCAATTAGGTCGAAACTGAGGACGTCTCGATCCATCTTTTGACCTTTAGGACCGTGCGTGTACTCAAATATCGAAATTCTAGCTTTATCCCTGAAGGCACTCAGCAGTTCCTCTAGGAAGGTACCTCTGAAGAGTGGAAGGAAGGCGTACTCTTTCTCCAGAATTGCCGGTGAGTAAAACTTTCGGGGAACTCCGAGCGTCAGCGAGAGCTTGTCGAATCGTCGGAGTGCCAGTGCTCTCGTTCTGTTGTCCATCCAGCTGAAAAATGCGCCCGACGCTCGCTTCATGTGCTGGAATATGTGCTTCGCGGTTTGCACGTCGTCGGTGGACACCTTATGTTCCGTCACGAGAACGTTCAAAGCGTGTGGCGCTATATACGTCATGTAGTCCATACATCTGCTTGGTAGGTTGCCGAATGTCTGCTGGAGCTGATACGAACTTGCGGACGCGAAGTAGAAGTGAACGAGCATTGTTATCCAGTTTAGCGCCGGTTTGGGGTTTCTTCGGTAGTCGCGCATCAGTAAGTTGACGATTTCAAACGTTTGTCTACTTCTGACATAAAACGTTGTCTCTGTTGATATTGGTTCCAAGAGCCCTGAATTGATGGCAGTTGTCCACTTGGCTGCTGATATGTATGGGGTCTCCTCGGCGATCTGATGCACGGTCATGTAAGAGGGACTTGTAGAACGGGCCACGTAATGCCAGTACTGGAACTGGTCGTGCACTTGGACAACGTCCCTCGCGAAGCTCTGACCGTTGACAAAGATGGCGGGCGCGGGATTTTCTAGTTGAAACCACTGGTAGACGAAGGGAAAAAATAGCATGAATTAGTAAATAAGACCGTCGTCTGGCTCTTACTTAACTAATATCTTCCTGTTGGTTATATTTTGCGACCCTTTAACTCTGGAATGTGGCTAACCGTTCTTATTGTAATTTTGAAGTGTTTGTCGAGGAACTTTCTGATATTTGTTATAAATAGGTGTACATTGCAACGACAGGTTGCTTCAATCCTACATAAATATAATTTATTTTAAGATTGGCGAATCTTGGGTAGCCAAAAATAACTCGGATTGCTAAAGTGGTATTCACACGGGAGAGAAATCCCTCCCTTTGCTCCCCGGAATGCGCCTCACGTGATAACAACGTCACGCTTTGCGCGGAGTCGCGCTGAAGTTGTGGACATCCCAGGAGCGTGGGAGAACTTTTCCTTGGGCTGCACAAAAAAAGATCCTACGCGTCATCTCTTTGGAATTGGCGGCATTTTGTTCGCGTGTCTGGCAACTTTACAGATATTGGTTAGCTGGATGCCGGCGGTGGCATCGAGATCGCCTAACTTGTGGATTGCGCCCCTTCGGGTGCCTCATCCAAGGCACACTTAGGAGTCTTCGATTCCACGTCTTGGATTCCACTTCGTTTTGAGTTGCATCCACACATTCAAGAAGCATCTTTGTTTTAGCAGAAAGCAGTTCGTCTGGATGGATGGATGGATGTTAATGGATATTTCCTTTGTAACGGGCTGTAGCTTGCGCCACCTAGCCTAAGTCTAAAATTACAAAAACGTGATTTTTCCCGTTCTTTTAAGACCAATTTTTTTCCCCCTAACTATCACCAGGCAGTGTGGGACATCACCAGGATGACCTTCGGAGGATCGGGCAAAAAAAAAAAGAAAACATCACCCCCCTGCCTCTTCTCCCCGGCGAGGGAGTCGCCAATTTTCCTCTGGTCAAACCTTTTCGGCGTTACCCCAGCACCGGATCCACTGCGGGACAGGGTTGAGACTTTGGGCAGGAGCCACGCGGGAGGGAGTCCCAGTTTTCCTCTGTCCCGCCTGTTCCCAGCTGTGCTAGTTAGTTGTCCATCATTTAATTTTCCCTAGATAATTTCCACCAATCTTCTAACCGTCTCTTTGTCATTGTAATCCTTTTCTCTACCGTCCTTCCATCGCAGCCAGTGAAACCCAGGGCCCCGGCCAAATCCGTTACCCCTTCAGGGAGGGCAGGACGAAGCCCCGTGAACTTCAAAACTAAGTGCTCCAGTGTCTCGCTATCATTATGGCAGGCGGCACATAATGTGTCGGTCTCCTGAAATTTAGCCCTATACGTCCTCGTCCTCAAAACTCCCATTCTTGCCTCGAACAGCAAATCACTTCCCAGTGAATTGTCAAATAGATTTTCCTTTCTCATCTCCTGCTTTCGCGACCTGTACACCGTTAAAGCTGATTTCTCCTGCATTATCCCCTCCCACATTTTCCTCTCTACCTCTTTCACCTTCTCTTTCACTGACGTAGTCTGTTCAGCCCCATCACCAGTGTGTAGATATTTAAATGTAAGCTTTCGGGTTCGGTTTGTCCATTTTGTGTTTAAACTTTTCATGTATAAATACTTGAATACCTTCCGTGCCCACCGCGTATCATCCATTTCAGTCAACCTTTGTTCAAATTTCAACTTACTAATTACCTCCCTGCTCTCAAATTACGACCATCCCATGTCCCCCTGTACGCCCTCATTTGGTGTTTTTCCATGTGCTCCCAGCGCCAGCGCTGTTAGATGCAGCTTCTGCGTCTAACAGTGTCGCTGCCCTAATCGCGTATCGCCGTTTTATGTACGCCTACGTTTTTTGTAATTTCGTCAGTATACGCACCGATCCCTGTTGTCAAGAGCGCAACCGCTAAATGCGTCTGATAACACTGACATCCCTCTCGGTTCCGCGCCGTTGGTGTAAATGCTTGAGTCGGGGAGGGAATCCTGCTGGTTCCGCCGATCACTGACGTCACGCACATCACTCCCCGAAAACTCTCTCTCGTGTGAATACCCATTAAGGGACATTCTGTTAAATAGGAATGTCACCCATAACAAAGGAAACTAGGTGCCGTTTGGCTACGCTCTTCGCGTGGTCTCATAGCTGGGAGCTGGCTTCACTTCGAGAAAGGATTTAAGGTGCCGTTTGGCGCGGCTTCAGAGCTGATGACGTCGGCTCGCTCCATGGGACAGTTCATGCTTTCGCATTAAAAATAAATGTTTTTGTCGCTGTCGGTTACATTAGTGTTATGATACCCTTGTCTGACGGACCACTTAAGCTCTTTTAGTAGAAAGACATCTTTTTTAAAAGGAGAAGGATATCGTGACACACAGCACCACAGATTATCCTTCCATTAAAGCGTTTTTTTCGAGAAGGAAGCTCGCAAGCGCCGTTTAGTACAAAGGAAATACTCTCGACAGTTGGCACTATATTACGGCACTGGAGGTGAGCTGGGTCATCAAAGCAAGAAGCAGCCCACTGGGCGTAAGACGTGTCCTTTCCATCGTCAGAGAGCCCACCGAACCAGTGACACAGACAATGTCTTCGATTGACAGGGTGCTCACGCTGCTTGCGGTTACAAGCTCGACGGCAAGCTGGTAGACCTCAAGGCCCGCTTTCGTAAAGACCGTCGCCCGGCCAAAATTGGCGCCAACACCTGGAGCCCCACCACGACGGTGATGGACTCCCCGCGTCGCCGGAAATTCGGCCGGCTCGTTTATATGTCGGGCACGAGGGGAGTCTTCTCCAGACGCTCGAGAGTCGAGACCTGCCTGCTAGAAGTCAGCAGCACATGGCAGCCCCGCTAACACCACCACCACAAAGACCGCTGCTAGGCCTAACTCACTTGTACATATCATATAATCTCCATCACATTCATCTGCATATTATTACATCATCACATAATCACCATCACTAGACGCGGTACCGCGGGCCTCCATGGTACTGGCTATCGCCTTTCTGCGGTGACGCGGCTAGCCTGAGCAAATAAAGATTACTATTATTATTATTATTTTTTTTTCTCCCTGACGTTCAACATTGTAGGACTTACCTCGACATGGGTGTTTCAATTGTTAACTGAGGGAATTGTACTAGTAAAAGACTTTCGTTGCCAATCACAATCTTTAACTGCAATCTGTGTCCTCTTCCTCCTCAGGCTTAGACTCAACAACTCGCTCGCGCTCACTATTCTTTCAGGTGCTGCTGGTATGAAGCGTTGAACTCAGGTGTAAATAGCGCTAAGACCTCAACTATGACAAGACACTCTCTTTTCTCAATTAGTTCTAGGTTTCGGCTAGCAGGCAATAGTTTAGCACACTATCGATTTAGTATACTTTCTTGGTTACCAACGTCTGGCCATGACACGAAAGCTTCTTGCGATTGTGTTTTTATCTGAATTATTTCTCATTATAAAAGTGTTTTAGAAAATAAATATTAACTTAAAAGGGCCCTAAATTTAGAATAATGATTTTAGTTTCGGTTTCAACCACATGTGGCCAGCCCCAAAGTTATCTATATCGGTGGTAAACAGTATTTTGCCGGTTGCGTGACAGAAGCTCCTTCAGCAGAATATCCTTTAGCAGAAATAACAATTATTCGAAAGAGCTTGAGGGCGTCGTCTGACGTGGGTATGAGGCGGCTAACGAGCTGAAGCCAATTTGCGCATAACTAAAGATGATTCTTAGCTCCGCATTCAGATGTATACATTAATTTACTGCTTTCCGGGTGAGGATGTTTCCACAACCAAGTTGTCTGTACCGTATACATTAAAAAATCATAGTTACTTAATGCCTTTTTTGGAGTTCACTGTAAGTGCGACATACCAACGTTAAGAACACAATAATGACCGGCTCTCACATGCAGCGAAGCGCTGATGTAGCGCTGCTCACATGTCGTCAGCTACTTATCGTCTGCCATGAGCAACAGTTTTGAAGGTGCGATACAACGCTGGTGAACGCTCCTGTCAGCACGCGCTGAGCGCGAGGTCAGCGCTATGCTTGTAGCGCTCCTCCGCATGTGTGAACAGGCCTTAAATCACCTGCCCCGTGGGCGAGGATTCGTTCTTTCATAACACTTCGTCTCACGCGCAGCGAAAGCCTGGTAGAAGGTGGCGAGCGAGGGCTGGAGGAGGAGCTTCTAACGAGCTCTTAACGTGTTACCGACAATAGCAAGATCGAGACAAGTACGCAGTAATAGGGCCGTCAAGCATCAAGAGCCTTAGGAAATGTACGACTCAAACTCACCGTCAAAATATCTTCGATGAAGTCTTCATTAGAATGGAATGTGAGTATCATTCGGTCTTGCGTTCGGAGGTCTAGACCAGGTTGAACGAAGAGGACAGTTCGAATGTTCAGCAGAAGGTTCAGCTTCATCATGACATCTATGGGACTCGGCAGTCCTTGAGTCCGGGTCGGTGGAAGGTCAATGTCGTGTCTTCTCAGAAAATCGCTGAGACCGGCGAGGTTTTCCTGCTTCTCGCTCGCCACAGCCCAGCAACTCTGGACAGCGGCCGTGACCCGTTCGGTGGCGGAACGCCGAAAAGGATTCACATGGGCATTTTTTATTGTTTCATTTACTGTGTCCAGGACGGCCTTCTCGATCACTTGAAAGGTGTGGACTGCTCCGGGGTGCACCCGTTCCCAGTTCCCGCAGACGTACTCGTAGAAAAAACGACACGGGTCCAGCGTTCTGTTCATGGCCTTTTGCATCAGCTCTAGCGTGCTTTCCTGGGTGTCGGTTTCATGTTTTCCAACTTCGCTCGAACGCAAAAGTACCAACGTGAAACTTAGAGCCGATAAGAACACCGCTTGAAACGCGACCAGGCCGAGAATTTTCCGACGCCGATTATCCCCAGGCAGAGCCTGAAAAGATCGTTTTTTATCGTTAAGCTTTGATTAAAGACCTGAGTCAGTCAGTACCTTGCTAGAAGTTATACTTGGCTTGATTGCATTAACCTCACACAATCATCCATTTTTGTGGTTTAGCTGCTGAATGCCAACCTTCTGCAGCGTACATTCTTGCACAACCACATACATTTGTTTTTGGCAAAAAAAATATGAATGGCCACCAAGACTGTCCGATGACTTCACGTGCCAGTAATTTATAGTTTCCTTGATTTTTCTCGAATCATCAATAAAGCGACGTCCTAAATTATAAATCCTGCCTGTGTTTGTAGCCTGCAGCGTTCGCAAATTCAGAACGGTGCTTGGTCCGACGTCGGCATGTTGTCTTCGACCCTGACTTCTACTGCTCTCATTTCAAGTAATCCTATTACTTGTAATTGATTACTTTTTTAGTTAGTTTTGTAATGATTTGAATAATTCATTAAGAAGTAATTGCAAGAGTATTCTGATTATGTTTGGAAGTACTAAAATTACTTATCACCTTTCCTATTTTTCCCTCCCCTTCCTTGGCACCTTGTGTACAACTGTCCTATTAAAGAATTCTCGAGCCGAGTCTCCGCCATAACGATAGTTTACCCAAATTGGGGGAGTAGGAAAATAAGCAGTTGGTAATTCGGCGATTCTAATCTAATAATGGACAATACGTAAGGAAAGAGCAATCTTCGTATCAACAGGAAAAGAAAATTTGCCGTATTGAATATTTGGAGTAATGGGAAAAGTAATTGGTTCTTTTTTCAAGCAGCGGCGAATTACTTTTCTTATCAAGTAATCGAGTAATGTAATTGAACACCTTTAGCTAGGGAGCCCCGATGGGCGACTGACCTCTCTTACTTTCATAGATTAGGTATTTATCCAGTGCAGTTGTGATACACGACCGCATGCTGGTGAACTTCTGATCCACATGGAAACATGCAGGGATGGGCGTTAAACCCGGGATCAATGGGTTGCGTAGCTCGAGCTGTCGCTCCACGTATTCAGAGCTGTGGTGCGCTAACACGCTCGTACACCAAACCCCCCCCCCCCCCCCCCCCCCCCCCCCCCTTAAGGGTCGAACGTTCTAATGTACGAAGCGATAAACGCGCTTGAAATGACAAGTATGTGTTCTGGAACACGCCGCGCCAAGTTTTCACACACACACACGCAAAAAAAGAAGAGAAAGAACTCTTTGAAATTGAGTGCTATAATTTGAAAATGCACCATACCTGGTCTGTCAGAGTAGAGCCTTGCGAAGCTGTTGCTTCTTCCATTTTGCCATTCGTTCTTCAAGAACTGCGTGTGCTCTTCTTTTTTCTCTGCACGAGATGTGAGGTCTATATTTTACTCACCTTCAAGCTGAGACCGTATCCAATGCCACAAGCACGGGAGCGTGAGGAAGCTACTTTGAAGTTCTTTCCGCAGAACGAGCACTCGCACTAGAAATGCAAGTCTCAAAGGCAGAAGCGTGGGCTAGCTCGCGTTTGGAGTTTTTGACTGAAGTCTCAGCTTAAAGAAGCGGTGCGAGAATTGTTGTATTTTGCGCGAATACCGCTTTGAACGAAATCCTGACGTTTATGATCAATCAAACACGGGTTCGATTTTTTCCCCCACGCGATACACGTTACAGAAAAAAAAAACAAAGAAAAGCGAAAAGCGTGCGCCCCCTCAACTCGCAGCCAGAACAAGCGGTCACGCGATCTGGAACCGATTAGGCCGCCATGTTGATAATATCCCCGCGCTGAGGTTGGCAAAGCACAGGACGCGCGCTGAGTTCCAGACATTGTTAGGGTTTGGCTATTTTCGTCATTGCCGCGATTGGACACGGGCCACTACCCGAATGCTTGTCGCGCTGCAGTAAGGTCAACTGGCGGGCTAGTTGGTTGTCCATTATGAGTATATATAGCGCAAAACAACACGGAAGGAAAGACGAGGGAGACAGGGAGGGCGCCAGCTGAAAACTGACATTTTAATACACTCTATAGGGAGTATTCACTGGCGGCCATAGCTGTGTGCGCGAATGCTGAGCACGTGCTGACGGCGAGCTTCTACAGTTCTTTTGCGACGTGCATTCCGCACCATCAAGAGTGCCGGTCTTAGCAGCCTATTGATATGAGCTCGGTCGGAGAATGCGCTCTAAACAGCACCCACAAATATGGCGTACAGTGAGTACTGGCGACGTGAGCGATCGAAAGCGTCGCTGTGGTCGGAACACCACAATTGGCCGAATGCTGACTATGACGTCAGCAAAGGATGTCTCATCGATGAAAATAAAAAGAATGTCAGAACTCAATTTTGTCGGTGTTGGCAGCGTTGCTTTGAGAGCGCTATGATTTCAGGCTTCCAGGATGCCCATTACAAACACCATCGAACTTGTTGAGCAAAAGGTAATGACGTCACGAAAGGTAACCAAATGAGGGCGCCACCGAGTCATCTCGCCGCTAATAGCGAGGATTCACTGGACGCCAAATTTCTGAGTGCTTTTCATAGCGCGTGCTCAGAACGAGCTCACATTAATAGGCTGCTAAGACCGGCAATCTTGATGCTGCGAAATGCATGTATCGAACGAACTCTGGAAGCTCGCCATGAGAACGCGCCCAGCAGTCGGGCACACCGTTATGGCCGCCTGTGAATAATCCCCAGAGAGAAGGAGAATAAAAAAAAAGTTCGAGATGCTATCGCTTAAAAGCAAAAAAAAAAAGGAAAGGACAACCTCAAAGGCATTTTATTAAAAATAAAATGCATCAATAGGGAGTTCACTGGACGCCATATTTGTGGGTGCTGTTTAGAGCGCATGCTCAGAACGAGCTCACATTAATAGGCTGCTAAGACCGGCACTCTTGATGGTGAGGAATGCACGTTGCAAAAGAACTGTGGAGCTCGCAATCAGCACCCGCTCAGCATTCGCGCACACAGCTATGGCCGCCAGTGAATACTACCTGTAAGAAGAGTTACTGTTGATATTTTTGAATGGTAAAACAGCATGAAAAAAGAGGAGCCAAAAATTATTGGGAGCATTATTTAAAAAAAAAAAAAAAGGAAAATTGTCGTGGAACACGCTCACAGATCGCACATGGTAAAAAGACGAAAACGAGGTTTGAGACGTAAAACGAACAGAGAACTTTCACGCAGGTTGCTTACTGTCAAGCCGTGAGAAGTTCCTGTTGGGATAAGGCGGTCGACGGGGCGCTGATGCACACAGCCCCACAGGACAAAATTGTTTGAGTTTCGTACAGCTCGCGTGTTCTTTTAATCCTGGAATACCTTAGGATTGTGGTACAGCTCAACTTTGCAGTGCACATACAATCCTTGACTTGTAATGCAAGGGGGCCAGCTGGTGATGACCTCAAGGATAAAGCATGCTCTCGTAGGCGGTCGTTGACGCATCGCCCTGTTTGACCCACATATATTTGCCGCAGGTGAAAGGAATTGTATACACCACTCCTCGTTGGCAGTGTCGTTGGCAGTCTTGTCGAGCTATGGTTTATCACGAGGCCAAATCGAGTGCTCACGCATTGCTCGGGTCCAATCTATGAGCCTTATTCAAGTTCCGTCACTGGGCGCTACTGCGACCGCCACGCTACGTCATCAAAGTTTTGCAAAGGAGAGATTCAAAGAAAACGCTCGCTTTTATCATTGAAATTACGCCGCAACAAAGAAATTTCTTGGTCAGTGGCGTTGTGTGCGAGTATACTTGGATCCCACTAGTGCCAGAGAACTCGAGTAAAGTGAAAAACGTTCAAATTCAATATCGTGGCACCGCCCCTTTGAGTGTGAACGAAGTATAGATCGTGCGCCAATTATTTGTTCTCATTTTTGGGGGGCAGGAGATCGAACCATAGGGAGCACCTTATCGAGCCTGTTGTTAGGGTGCCTACATGTCTGTCTGTCTCAAGGTGAAGACATCCATTGTGGCCCTGAATGTGCCAGCGTGTGACGCTCTGGCGCACTAGGTGCGTGACTTGGGTTGTAAAATGGCGTCTATGCATTAGCCAAAGCTACGCGCTCCAGCTGAGTGACACTGAACTGCGCGCACTTTAAAATGCATAAAAAAAACGATTGGGCGGAAAAATGGCGGAGATGTCACAACTGAAGCAGAAGCGCGCGTGTGAATGAAGGCACTCTACTTGTTTCCACAGTCGGGTGTTTACTAGCACAGCATAACAAAGTAATTTAACCTTCCGAGCATGGTCTGGGCACGAGCGCTTCGCTCTGCCCAGCGCTTTGGTCGCACGAGGAGTGACCTTCGAATCTGTCATTCTCGATTTCTCTGATCAACAACAACAACAACAAACCAGAAAATACTGTTTGTTGCGCACACAGCTGAAGCGTATCGCAAGGGGTGTGACTATTCGATCTTCTCCCCAATAGGAAAGAAAATTGTTTTCATGCGCTCTTGAAACCAGGGCAATGGGCACTGCGGTTTAAAGGCGTGATATTTTGTTTAGGTGATAGTTCTTTATATTTAGGCGACCTGGCAGTCGCCATGGTATTCGTTCGTTTTGGTGATCACTTGCTCGTCAAAAGTCACTCTCACGCGCTAGCCGCACTTGCTTCAGCGAATGGGGCAAAAGTAGACCGACCTTTCTGAGAGTTGCATGTGTGTGTGACGCCGCCATGACTGTATAGTTTTCACAGAAAACAGGTACCAGTGCACAGAGAGATCGGTGGCCGATCGTGGGCTAGGGCACACCGGCGCGGAGCACGTGGAGCGAAAGCTTATGCTGCAGAACCCGGAAACCTAGATTCAATTCTCACCCCTGCCCGTGTCGATCTGGATGAGCGTCGTACCAGGGTGTGGTCGTGTATCACTACTGCATGGTGCACGTTAAAGACCCCAAGCTAGCGGTTGTACCGCACTGGCTAAATTGCTCATGTACAGCTGAGACACAAGACGCCCACTGAGGCAGGCTAACTTCCGGCTGTATAAACATGCACACATCAATTCGCATGAAGGCCGTGTTTCGAGCAGGCCTTAGATGCAAATGGTGGCGCAGCACTGAAATGAGCGGCCCTTGGAAGCGAATGGCGGCGGAGCACCCGCTCGTAGCATGTCTTGCGCGTTTCCTCCTTCTCTCCCCTTCTCTCCTTTTCTCCTTTCCCTCCTTCTCCTTTGCACCCTCCAATCCTCCTCCACCGTACCCTCCCCTCGTCCTCCTCCATACCCTCCCCTCCCCCCAGTTTCCCCGCTAAATTTAGCTGGAAAATCGACGCCACGTGACCTCAACACAAACTCAGTTTCCCCGTTAAATTTAGCGGGAAAAATGACGTCACATGACTTCGTTTCACGTCCCCCATGAACGGCTTCAGTTTCTCCTCTAGATTTAGCGAGACAATCAACACCACGTGACCTCAACACAAATTCAATTTCCCGCTAAATTTAGCAGAACGGTTACGCCGACGGCGACGCCGCGAAACGCGGAAACGGGCGCCGAAGAGCTGCACTCTAAAATAAATACCAGTAGCGGATTAAATGTTAGTACTTTCCGTTGCCGTGGCTAAAGTAAAACTGTGTTTTCCCGTATTCCAGCAGCTTCTCCGCCATTCAAGATTGCGACGGTACTCTCAATATAGATTTTTTATATATTTTTTATTTGTGCCGGGCGTTACTTGCATGGGCTCGCTGCTCACCGACGTGTATTCGCTTAATTGTTGTGATCCATTCTCGGATAAAAGCCTCTGACCTCTTGTCGGTTTTTAATAATACTACTGGACGTCAGTCCTGCTGTGGTCGTACTGTGGGACGCTATACGTTTAGACAGTTGAAGTATATGTTTTGCTTTCATCCTTTGTGAACACAATAGTTTTAACTTACGAAAAATGGCGCATTAAAACGCTTTTCTAACAATAAACACACACGGCTTCTGTGAAGAGCCCAGTTTGGTACCTTTGATAATATAGCCTTAAATACATTTGTGCGCCTTTCGGAGAACCTATAATTTGATAATTATAATAACGAAATAATATTCATAAAGGATAACTAAATAGAGAGCTAACTAAAATAGGTCACGATAGCTGGACACACAGCTTTCGTGATGGTACCTGACACAGAAATGTCACCCAGAAGTCTCTAAAGTTCCCCAAGACCTTATTGCACCTATCAGAAAATGAAGCGTATCCACCTCCATAATACCCATACGCCAAGTCATCCACAGCGCAGAACTTGAAGCAATAAGCCACGTAAAAGAGCTGCTTGTTGGTGAGCCCACGAATCGGAGACGGGGCACCCAGCTCCATGCAGGGGTCCGACTGCATCGCGGCGCGAACCAACTCTAAGCCCGCTACGTCGGCGTAGTTCTCGTCCAAGGTCAGCACGCTGTAGTTACCTTCACCAGGCACGTTGGGGTCGTTGTACTGGTCAATCAGACAGTCCAGTCGCGCGTGGTAGTCTTGGAACGTCTTGTCGGTCATCCACTCTACCTTCACACCGCTCGGGTCTTTCTCCAGCCAGAGCGGGCTGAAGGCGTGCAAGATCTCGTGTCCCAGACTAGAGCCCGTGAGGCCGTAGCTAACCACTAGAGAGTCGAGCGAGACGAATGGGCTGGTAAAGATGGCCGACGGTGTATACACGGTGTGGAGGTACGGAACGTACTTGGCGTTTCCGAACTGTTCGAACGTCGAAAAGATAGACGCATCGCGTTCAATCATGCCGTGCCCAGCGGTCCCCTCGCCGTAGAGGAACAGCTCAACGTTCGCTCGCTCTTTGTGAGCGCGCAATAGGTCATTGACGAATGGTCCGTTGAAGAATGGCAGGAAGCGGTGTTCTTGCTCCATCACCGCTGGGGAGTAGAGTTTCTTCGGGATGCCGAGGATGACGATGACGTCTTCTAGCCGCTTCATGGTCTTGACTTTGGATTCGACGTCGTTCCAGCTGAACAACGTGGGGTAGAGACCAGTCATTTTTGTTAGTATGTGCTTGACGGTTTCGACTTCGTCCGTGGACACGAAGAACTGAGTCGTAAGCACATTGAGGGCGTGAGGAGCTAGCTCTTTCATGTAATCGAAGCACCTGGTGCCGTAACGGTTGAAGGCTTTCTGAAGAGGGTACGAGCTCGCTCCAGCGAAGAGGTAGTGGACGAATACTGTGATCCAACTCGCGGCCGGCCTGGGGTTGTCCTTGTATTCTTCCATGAATTTGTTGAGGACGTGGAGACCCTTCGAAGCGTACACGTACACGGACGTCCCGGCCGTAATGGGACTCGGGAGGTTCGCGTTAATGGCGTTCAGCCACTCGGTTTCGGAGATGCTGGGTGTCGCTTTAGCCAGTTCTGTTATTGTGAGGTAGGACGTTGGAATTGAGGACGCCTGGAAGAGCCAGGTAGAGAACTTCTTGTTTACCTCGCTGACTTCTTTTGCGAAAGCTTTACCGTTGATTAACGTGGCAGCCTTGGTGTTTGAGCTTGGAAATTTCTGAAAACCAACGGTAGTTTTTTTTTCAGATAACACAAGTCACAGAAAGCAAAAGGAAAGAGGTAAAAGGGAAGGGGCAAAAGGCGTCGTCGCATTCATGATAAATATATATAAAGCTCATGACCCTCACTAGAAATGCATTCAGGCTTGTGTTCGAATCGCAACCGCAGGGCGGATCCGCTCGTTATCATAATCAAACGCCCGTAAAACTGTATTGGATCTTCAAGCAACCCCGTTCGCGACCGCTTTACCGACACGGTTCAACCACCAGTGTGCATACGGCGTAAGATGATTTCGGCACCTCGAAGAATTATTTGCTCAGACTTCGTACTCAAAATCACTTCCAATTACTTGACATGCTCGAAATGTAAACTTCTTGAGTTAACGATCTTGAAATGCGGTGTAGAGCACCGCTCACACAACCTGCTTGTTCTAAAAGATCATACTTGACAATCCCGCGGGTCCGGTAGCTAAGAATGCAGTAAAAGCCTCGCCTCCAGCATGGGCTGGTTTCTTTTCTCCGGTCGTTTGCTGCGCGTACGGAGAGGTGTCACCAAAGGCAGAAATTTTGTGCTAAAGGCAGGAGTATCTGCTGCATCTTTTATCCTATCACCGCCTATTGGTGAGGAGATCGAACTCTAGGGAGCACCTTGTCCAGCTTGTTTTCTACAGGGCCACCCTGCTCAAGGCCTATGGACTGGTTTCTTTCCGTCACCTTTCTTAACCGGGCGCGAGACACAGATGGAACACGAGTACTACGTCAGCATTAAATTGGGACTCGCGTTCAATTGACACTCCACTTATTGAACACGGGTCCCTTCCTTCAATGATGAAGCGTTCGGTTACACCAGCCAAGCGCTGCGTCAGAAAAGCAAAGAAAAACATAATCCATGTTATTGTCCCGATGGGTTTAGTTCTCAACTCCTCCGCTAGGGGCGCGACGGTTAAATATTCTGCCGTACAGAAACTCTATTCCGTTCATAGCTTACCACCGCGAACAACCCCAGACTGAAGGTGTCCGTTATAAAGGTTAGTATCATTCGATCATTGGTGCGTAGGTCCACAGCGGGCCGCAGCGTAAAAACTGCTCGAATGCCCAGGCGAAGATTCAAGGAAACCAAAAGCTCCAAAGGCGTAGGCACGGCTTGTCCGTCGTCCGGAGGCAACACGATCGAGTTGTCGGCCAGGAACCTATTGACTTCATGCAGGTTGTCCTCCTTGTTTAATATAACATCGAAGCAGTTCCTCACGGCCGCCATTACTTTTCCCGTAGCCGATGCCTGGTACGGGTGGTTGTCCTTCCTGAGCATGGCGTTCTGGGCTCTACGAATAACCCGCTGTTCGATGAGCTTGAGCGACGACGTCAGGCTCGGTTGAACCTTCTCCCATTTGGAGCAGACGTAGGCGTAGAAGTTCTGACACGGACTCAAGCTCCTGTCCATGACGCTTTCGATTAGGTCAAAGTCGTTGGAAGGCTCCACGCTGCTTTCTCTCTTCCGAGTGAGACGCGATACCAGGAGAAAACCCGAAAGTGCCACCATCGCTGCCAGCACCGAGATGGCTAAGGTCACGTGACCTGCGTCGCAGTCGGGTCCTCTGCGTTGGGCGTCTGCAGGTGACGGCTGCGCAAAGAGATATAAAAAAAGAAAACTCAGTCAACACCTTTCTATTTCCTCCTTTGAGGTGGCATTCCTTCAAATCAAGTGCTTGCGCCCTCTTTTGTGTCCTGGCGAGCAATTCATATGGAAACTTCCTGATCTGGCGATACACGCAAATTGATCATTCTAGAATTGAGGAGTTAAGTGCTTGATTTCTTGTTTATCCTCTGATGCTACTCTCTATTCCTTATAACAAATAGTAACTACATTCATCTGATAACTTAATCAGATTTGATATACGAAAATATTTTTTTTTATGTCCGCGTATGCTATTATTCCCGCAATTGCGGTCAACGTTATCAGGTACGTTGTTTGTTAACCACTTATGTTAATTAAACCGTTGAAAGAAAAATAGTTCAACTCCTTGCAGAGCGTTACTATGTTCCCCCTTTATGCGATGAATTAATATTTGTGCGGGCATTCAAGATTAGTTTCTTGTTCTCTCATGAATCCGTCCACATTTCAGTCCACCAAATCTTTCCAAGAACTACAAAAACAGGCAACCAAATCTTGTCAATAACTAATTTCAGCAACGTATGAACAATCCGCAAAATGTTCCTTTTCTGAGTGGCATCGACTAAACGCCCGCTTTATTTTTTTTTTTATTGTTTATTGTTGCTTATTTTAAGCCACCACTTCTAAGATGTATAATCACGTGAGTGAATAAGACATCCCTGTCAGATAAATCTTGGAAAGCCATGCATGGTTAGGACTCGTCGTCAGCTATGCTTTCCTTTTTAAACAATCGAAGCGCTTCCTCTCGTGACTCAAATTGCGTTATCATTTACTACAGCTTCAATAGTAAAATCTCATCATAGTCTAGAGATATATCTTACGTGTTTCATAAGATGAGAGTTGTCTTCTGTGCTGGACATTCTTTCCAGCTTCGCTGCTGTACCAGCGAACCGCCTCTTCTTCCTCTTTTACCCTGTTTCACCACTGGCATTCTTTGCTTTCCATTTTTGTGTGTGTGTGTGTGTGTGTGTGTGTCTATGTGTGTGTGTGTGTGTGTGCGTGCATGCGTGCGTGTGCGTGTGTGTGTGTGTGTGTGTGTGTGTGTGTGTGTGTGTGTTTGTGTGTGTGTGTGAAGGTGACAGGCACGGGACCGCTGCAAGGATGCGCGCTATAAAAAGCAAATAGCTTGGGTATCGCCGCTTGATGCGATATTTTCACAACCCAGTGTGAAGATACTTCAACTTCCTCTTCTGGTACAAGCACGTGCATTGCCAAGCTTCTATGCACTATGAAAGTTGTTAAAACATAACAGCGTGGGTAGCACGTGTACTACCCAGAGTGAGGCAGGGTGGCCAGGAGTGAGGCAGAGCCGTTTAGTGGCAGAGTTTGGCCAAATATTGGTTCGAATAGTCAAACAACTCGAGCCCAACCGCAGGCCGCGAAACAGCTCCTAGCTGTGATCATAAGCTCTAAATATGCGACTTGACTAATTTAATCCGTTTTAGCGTCGCTCGAGTAATAATGTATAACTCTTGATGACTAAAAACTTGGGGCATGTGAGGTTTTCGTCACGTCCACATTCAACGGTAGAATAAACGAACGTGCGGTCCAAACCAGGGCCGACTAGCTAGGAGGAGGAGGAGGAAAACGTTTATTGGAACATGAGGGATGATGCTGATGATGACGGAAGTGGAGCCTTAGCGGGGAGGGTTCCTCATTCCAGGATCCCTAGAAGCTGGCCAGCAAGTTTGGCCCTTTCGAGCAGCCTAAGCTGCTCTCCGGGGTCCCTGCTCCGCAGCAGCCTCTCCCAGCCGGCTTGGCCTTTTTCTTCGTCTTGGAGCTTGGGAAGCTCGTCGTTATTCGTACATTCCCCGACTAGCTAGAAACAGCGTCCCAGCTGTTTCTAGCTAGTCGGGGGAAAGAGAGCACTGCCAAAGCAAGCGCACGAGCCGAGCGGGACACAAGCCGCGTCTCAAGACGCTCGCGCGCACCAGCCTTTGAAAGCGCGTTCTTTCGCCCAATCTCAGCTAAGACGCTGTTCTAGCAAGCTGGCCCAGAGAAAACTGTCACGGAGACGCCTAGATTGAACGCTTCTATTCCGCGCTTTAAATGTAGTTTCCAATATTGTAATGTCGCGGTCTGCTGATTGGTCGACGCTGTGTCGCACATTTAGTTTACGCTCTAACCGCAGGCGGAGTATTCGGCGCTGGCGGCGGCCTTTGCTCCGCCCATTGGCCAATCTCTCCCAATATACGGCTCTGGAGTGAGGCGAGCAGAAGCGTCCGCGAGCGTCTTACTGCGAATACTTGCACTACACGAGGGCCCGTGCTTGGCGGGACGCTCGAAGCCCGGAGCTCGCTCTTGTAGCTTCTGCTACACAAATGTCTGAAGTAAAGACAGAGGCTCAGGGGCTTGAGCCCAGCTGAGCAGAATGCTTTTGTTTGTACGAGAACCCGTGCATAGTAGCTGCTTTGCAGAGCCACGCGCCTGTGCTCACGCCTTTTTCTGCACTGCACATGTTTGGGAAATCGAGTATAGGAAACAGGAAACATTTGTAGCTTTTGCTTTGCGAGCGCTGCGGCGCAAAGAAAAATTGCACAATTTTTTAAACTTGAAGTTGAGAGCTTTGCGAAGATTGTGGGGAAAAGGTTGAAGCCTTCCAAAAGGGTATTTATACGGGGGAGAAATCCCTCACTTTGCTGCTCGGGATGCGCATCACGTGGTAACAACGTCACGCTTTTGAGCGGAGCTTCGCTGGCGTAGACATCCCAGGGGGATAGGGCAGCTTTTGCTCGGGCTGCACGAACACTGCCCGCCTTGGCAGCTTTACAGATTTTGGTCAGCGAGGTGCCGGTGGGGGTGGCGTCAGGATCGCCTAACTTGTTGTGGCTTGCGCTGCTACGCGTGTCGTCCGAGGCACCCGTAGGAGTCTTCCATATTCTTTAATGGTGTCCTCAGGCCGTGCTTCCTACAACTGGTATTTGATTTCACGTCCCTCGTTTTGCATCCGCCGACTCGTTAAATTATTTAATTTTTTTTTTTTTTTTTTTTGTAGTAGGAAGCAGTTAGTTGTTTCCTGCATCTGTCAGCGCTGCTGCCATAATCGCGTATTGTCATTAGTAGACCGTTTTCGCGCGCCCGGTCCGCTCTGCAGAGAGCGGAGTCGCCACTGCGCATGCGCGGCCCACTCTGAGTTGGAGCGTACTTACCGCAGAGAGCGCACGTTACGCTCGCGGCGGCGCAGAGCGTGATAGGAAGCAGTTCCGCTCTTCCGCTCTCCACGACAGGATGGCTGCGTCCGATGCGGCCACGAAACGACGGACCACGACGGCAAACCTCAGACTGCGGTTCACGGTCCACGAAGACCTCTGCCTTCTCCGCAAGGTTCGAGCTGTAATTCCTTTTGCGTCACCCGAAGACCGGATTCTTGTGTATACTAATGATCCAGCGGCCATAACATGGATCTTCACGATTCGGGCAATCCGGAACCGTGGCAGGAGCTTCGGCTTGCCTTGCCTACGGAAGCATCATACCTGGCCAGCTATCTCTGGTTTTCTAACTCGCATTTTTTTTTAAATATAATTGCTGATGGTGCGCGGAAAACGGTCTATTAAAACTCGTCTTAGAAGCTCGGCTCTGCACCCCTGCATAGCGGGCCGTGCATTTGCAGTTTGACGTGCTCAGAGCGGAAGGGGAAATGAAAACGGTCTTCTAAAACTTGCTACTGACATCCCTCTAGGTTCCCCGCCGTTCGTGTACGTGCTTGAGTCGGGGAGGGAATCCTGCTGGTTCCGCCGATCACTGACACACCCTCCGCGAAAACCATCATCCGTGTGAATACGTCTTAAGGGACTTCCTGTCAAATAGGAATGTCACCCATTAAAATAAATGTTTTCGGCGCTGCCGATGGGTACGCCTCTGTCAAGCATTGCTGAGCCCTACCCACGATTTCCATTTCCAGACTGGCGCCCAAACGGGGATGAATGGATGAATGTTAATGGCTATATTCCTTGTAACGGGCGGTAGCTTTCGCTACCTAGCCTAAGTTTAAAAAGACAATCGTATGATTCCTTTCGCCCTTCTAAGCCCATTCTCTCCTCGTAACTATCACCAGGCAGTGTGGGATATCACGTGGATGATCTTTTGGGGATGAGGGAAAAAATAAAAAAAAACATTACCCCCCCCCCCCCCCCCCCCCCCTCCGACGAGGGAGTCGTCCCACTGCGGGACAGGGTTGAGACATTGGGCCAGAGCCACGCGAAAGGGAGTCTCAATTTTCCTCTGGGCCGCCTGTCCCTAGATGTGCTAGTTAGTTGTGCATCATTCAGTTTTCCCTAGATAATTTCCAGCAATCTTCTAATCACCTCTTAATGGCTGTAATCCTTTTCTCTACCGTCCTTCCATCGTCGCCAGCAAAACCCAGGGCCCCGGTGAAATCTGTTATCCCTTAAGGGAGAGCAGGGCAAAGCCCCGTGCAAATAACAACCAAGTGCTCTAGTGTCTCGCTCTCAATATGGCGGGCAGCACATAATGTGTCTGTTTCGAGCAATTTAGCCCTATACGTCCCCGTCCTCAAAGCTCCCGTTCTCGTCTCGAACAGTAAAAACTTCTCAGTGAATTGTAAAAACTCTTTTTTCTTTCTTATGCCCTCTTTGTGTATCCTGTACATTGTTCGAGCTTATTTTTCCTAGATTCTTACCTCCCACATTTGTCTTTCCGCCGCTTTCACTCCCTTTTCCTCTGAAGTTGTCTGTTCAGCCTCATCACTAGTTTGTAGATATCTTAATATAAGCTTTCGGGTTCGGTTTGTTCATTTTGTGTTTAAACTTTTCATGTATGAATACTTGAATACATGTCGTGCCCACCGCGTATCATCCATTCGGTCAATATTTGTTCCGATTTCAACTTGCTAATTTTCTCCCTGCTCTCAAAAGACGACCAGCCCATGAACCCCTGTACACCCTCCTTTGTTGTTTTTACATATGCTCTAAGTGCCAATCTGCCTGGGCCTCTTTGTCGAATTTCTAATCCTGATTGAACCTCTGATTTCATGCACAGAACCCCATTGCCTAAATACAGTCCTGGTAACATCACTCCTTTCCTTATACCTCTTACCACTTCATGTCTATTATAGTCCCATAATGCATAAAGCTTCGGAATAAATTAATTCATTGAGCCAGACCCCCGATATTTGTGTTTTCCTACATGGTCTATCACAATCTCTTGTATCCTCTGGAGTTCCATCTTTTTGTCGTTAAACGCATTCACTCTAGACTTGTCACTAGTAAAACTTACGCCCAAGGTGTCTCCTTCCTCTTCACATATTCCAGCTAGTTCCTGCAACATATCCTGGTTATCTGCCATAAGTACTCTGTCGTCGTTTTCTATCCACCGTGGATAACAAAGCAATTTGTTGTGTGTATGTTTATACAGCCGGAAGTTAGTCTGCCTGAGTGGGCGTCCGGTGTCTCAGCTGTAGATGAGCAATTTAGCGAATGCAGTACAACCGCTAGCCTAGGACTTTTAGCGTGCGTCACGCAGTAGTGACACACGACCGCGCGCCGGTACGATGCTCATCCAGATCGAAACCGGCAGGGGTGGGTATGGAGCCCAGGATCCTATTAGCCCCGAGAGCGAATACAAGCGTCGCTGCGGTCGCCGCGCCCTGATTGGGTGAGGTGTGCCGTGACGTCAGGGGGAGGACTCTGCTCCGCGACCTCGCATCGGCTCGCTTCCCAGCACCGGTTTCCCGGTTTGGCGTTGTGTGCCGCAAGCTCTTCGAAGCGCTGGACTTCGTTTACCCGGTGTACAGGACGTTGAGTTAGGCTGATATTGACGTGCTTCCGTACATTTTATAAGCCTGCTTGTCTCTTTTACCTTGAAAATTGGGTTACAAATCCCGAAAGCTATCGGCGGAGGCAATTCCGCCGATGAACCTCCCCGCCCGTCCACACGACACAAGGCAATTTAGCGAAGGATCGGTGGAGCGTTGGCGCAAGTGTTTCGGACGCTGGAATTCTGTTCCTTGCATGTTCATGATTTAGGAGAATGTTACATCCCGCTTTGCAGGCATTTGAAATTGCATTCATATCAAGGGCCTTTGGGTGGTCGGCAAATTAGCTCGGGACTCTGACTTTGCGCTGCCGCTCTGCATACGCTGGTTCGCAGATGTTTTAAAGGCCCTGTGTCTGATCATCTTTGAAGTGCTCATAGAACAGGGTTGTTTTACATAAATGTAGCTTCTTCGTAAATTAATTATATTGTTTATACACGTATGCAGGCATATTTCATAGAAGATGCACAATTACTGGAAATTAGTTTGTCTGGTAGCAGCAAAAACGGCCGAATTACCTGCAGTTGCCTGTATGATATGTATTGGACTGCCCAAAATATGCACAGCAAATGTGCCGTAATTTGGAATGTTTACACTTTTTCCTGACACTTTTATTCCAGCTTTGGTTATTCGGAAAATACACCGTTTAGTCTGAATTGTCATTTCCAAATAAAAGAGACTGCTTCGGGTCTCCAAAAGCTTCCTCAGCCTCCAAACTCCCTACAGCTGTACTCTCTGACAACAGAGGAAAACAGAAGTAAAAGCAAGCATTCGAACGCCTGTCCAGTGGCAGTTGCAGCACTAGTAGCACAAAATGTGGAACCTGTGAAGGGCGACAGTCTGGGTGAGAAAAGCTTTTGGTATTTTAGCTTCAGGACAATTCGATTTAAGTAAAATCTCAATTTTAGGGCTCAAGGGACTAATAACGAGCTAGACACTTTCGCTTACGTTTGTTATACATTATTGAGGGTTGATATAAACAAGTCCACAGATATCACCCGTGTAGTCCATTGAAATACAATCCGAATCCAGCAAAGGTCAAATGCGAGCAATGTATGTAATAAATGTTCCTTGTTTTTTTACTTTGCCCCTGCACTTGGGCTGTCTTACTTGTGATTCTCTCCCCATGGCCCAGTCTGTATTTAGCATGTTGCTCGAGGAGCATGCAGCTTTTCTGCTTCGGCGAACTCGTTTAAAAACAGATACAAAACAAAAAATAGTATACATAACCTGCCAATTCATTCAGACAATCAGCAGCATTTTTTGTGCGAATGTAAATCTATAGTGATGCTCCTGCCACTGTGGCCATATTTCTTTATTTTCATATACCAGCTCCGATTCATGCGTTGCCTGCCCTGTCGACCATGCTTAAAATGTTAATTGAAGTTTCGCCTGAAGCTACAGGCCATACCTCAATAAAGGCACAAAAAAATATTACACTTCCTACGAAAAACACGCCAAAAAAAAAAATAGGAACGAGCGCGCCGACAGTTAGCGTCGTCACAGCCTCCACAGGGCGAGCGGGGCGAGCCGGGGAAAAATTCTCTCCTCGCCGTGACGTCACCCCGGTTCGCCGTAAGGGGGCGCCACGCGAACTTCTCGGGGCTAATAGACGCTTTCAGGCAGCTGTGCATGGGCGCCGCCATAACCGACCTTCAGTTTTTGTTCCCTCTTATCCCGTTCGCTCTACTTCAACATTACCACAGTAGGACAAGTTATTGCCATTTTAAGTGTTACTGTGTCCTCCTCCCCAGCATAGGCCCTTGTAGAGACTCGTCAACGCCCACTTCAGTGGCTCGGCATCTCGGTAAGACAAGAGAAGGTCGGCTATGGCGGCTCAATCTGGCGCGCGCTGAAAGCGTCTATACTTCGTCTCACCTTAGTATGGACTATTGTTAGCCGTCCGTGCTAAAAGCGCGAGCTAGTCGCTTTGAATGAAGCTGCGGCGGCTGCACGAGCGCTCGTGCAGCAAGTGCTCTATACTTCGTTTCACCTTTGCGTGGACTAACTGCGAAAGCCGTGCAAGCGCGAGTGGTTAGCCTTGACTGCCTTGACTGGAGCACTCGCTGCACGAGCGCTCGTGCTCCCGCTACGACTTCATCCAAAGCAACTAGCTCGCGATTTTAGCATGCGCGGCAAACAATAGCCCATGCTAAGGTGAGACGAAGTATAGTCAAGGCAGTCAAAGCGGGCCGCTCGCGCTAGCTCAGCCTTCGCGGTTAGTCCATGCTAGGGTGAGACGAAGTATAGGTTCTGCAGCGCGAGCTTTCGCTGCATGTGTTCCGAGCAGGTGTGCGCTAGACCACTCGGCCACCGATCCCCCCAACGTGGATAGAACACGAAGCGTTTGTACAGCTCTCGAAGCGCGGCTGCTTGCAAACGTCTATAGCTCGATCTCCTCGCCGAAGGCTTGGGAAAGCGTGCGTTACTGCACTAACGTCATAATGGGTTTGTAAAGGGAAGGCAGCAAGACATCAGACTCTGAAGTCTGTCTGCAGCCGACGCCGCAATCCGACGTAGCCAATCAGGCAGCGGCAAAAGTACGTCGTCACGGCGCTCGTTGTCTTTGTGAGTTTTCCCTCACACACTAAACCAATCACGTACGGACAAAAGCGCAAGATGGCGGCGATGACAAACCGTTTAGTCGGCGATGGCAAACACACAGAAACGACGAGCGCCGTGACGACGCACTTTTTGGAACTGCTTGATTGGCTTAATTGGACCGTATACCGTAGGCTGCTGTTGGGCTTAAAGTGAAACGCAGAATAGACCTTCGCAAAAATCGCCTTCTGCGCCCTGCCATCTTCGTCTGCTGGGCTGTGGAACGCCTTCTGAGCATGCGCTGGTGCTCTGCTGTGCGGTATACCAGACGCTGCTCTTGCGTGCACAGCTCAGTGACTCAGCATTTTTCGTCCGGGTGATAAGCGATGCAAAGGTATATAAGCTCTGCGGTAAGTCGTCAAAATGTCTCACCGCCTTCGTTCCCAAACCCCACGCTTCCCGCAAATGGCGTCTGCCTACCGACACTCAGCCGCGTGTGGACCGCCGAGAAGGGCAAACAAATTACATCACTCAAATCTCCATTAAAGCATCCCGCCGCTCCGCGCGTTAATGACGCTATCAAGTTACCCGACGTCCTCCGCACACGCTGTCTGTCTACACCCTCCCACACGCTGCCAAAAAGCCAATTCCCAGCACCTCGCACGCGCGGGCAGCTCTTGATGCCTCCGTTTATAGCGATAGCCTCCGCTGGGCGTAGCTGGCAGTCGCATCCGCATCAGGCTTCGGGAAGTTCTCAAAGAGGGATTCAGCGGCAGCGTAAAGCTTCCGTCGTCACGCGACACTGGCACGAGAACCTTATTGTTGTTTGCCGAACGACCGTGGTATCAGCGAGAGCAAGATTCTAAAAACCCACACACAAGACGCGTACGCTGCCAGCGGCCCGGCGTTGATTGAACTACGAGTGCTCTTCGATGAAGGCCGAAAGTGTCTATAGTTCTGCGATTATCTTTTCCTCTTCAAAGGCGTCAGTCGCCTCCTCGCCATCGAGCGCTTCAGATTACGTGCTGCTACCTGCGGCCGACCCTATGTGCCCGCGAGTAGAACTCCCGAAGCATCAGATGGATTCCCTCAGGACTCCGGCGTCGAGCTCGGCACGAGCCGTGTCGTTCGATCTCGGTGTTCTCGGTGACGACGGTGATTCCAGCCCACGGCGTCGTCGTTTCGCTCGAAGAAGCGACACCGGTCTAAACATGATGCGAGCGGCAAGACGCATGAGTGTGAACAGTGGCAATGTCGTGCTGAAGGCGGCGAGACGTTTGAGTGTCGCCGTTCTTCGGAACATAGGGGTGAGTGTGCAGTTCTTTTGATTCTTTGCCGTCCCGCTTTTGCCTCGTAGGTGTGCTTCATGGACGAGGAGGTACCAGTGCCGTAGGGTGCGCCCCTCTGCTCGCGCTCTTGGGTCTCTTGGGCGCTGGCGAGCGGCAGGCTGTGTCCCCGCCATGCCCGATTTGGTTACACTAGGGTTTTCGAACAGGAGGTACCTACCCATGTACCTCTCCAATGAGAGTTACACAATCGAGGTGAGTGGATCTTACACTGTCGCGTTGCGATCAGTACCGTGTTGTTGAGGAGTGTTTATGCGTGTGGTGTTGTTTTGGCTCCTATACGACATTCGCGTGCCGCTCACCAGTTTTCTTCTGCTGGAGTAAACATTGAGAACATGAGCTGATAACTTTGAGAGTTTTTTCGTTCGTGGGCTTCTGCAACGAGAGCTTTGAAGTAATTTGGTAAGACCGAGCCTGCCGACATGTGTTTCAGGGTGGAGAGTGGTTAACAGAGTAATGTTCTCAGTCGAATAAGTCTTCCAGCAGTTATCAGAAAGCACGAGATACGGAATATTGTTTGCGTAGACCCCCATCAATAAAGATTAATGACGTTATAAAGAAACACTAAGGTCACCGATGACGAGCAAATAAAGTAGACAGGAGTTGTGTTTGAGAAGCTTAGATGAGTTTTTTAGCGAAAAATCTGTCTCCTATAACACAAATACCAGAGAAATACCATCTCGTCGTATTTTCCGGAGGTTCAGAAAGCCATAGCTATAACACAAAAGTTGCATGGTCTAAACATTATCACAAACAGGGAATCTGACCGTCTCCGCGTCCCTGTCTTACGAGGAAGCGCGTGCAATTACAAGTCTTTCAAAGATAACTTCACGCGCATTCTGTATGTGTGCTCACGCATGGAGCCCCACTGCACGAACCGTAGACACCTTGTTCCAAATGAACCTTTCCCTAAAAGGCTCCCCCGCGTGCGCGGCCTCTCCTCGCAAGTAACGGCGGAGGCTTATGCTCTATTGAGCATGCAGTGTTGCAAAACGCATGCGCAATAACTCATGTGCCCTCGCGAATAGAACAACGTTTTCGGGGTTGTTTAGGACGCTTCAATTGTTCAGAGGAACGTGTTTCTACTTCTAAGAAGGTTTAACCGCACACTGAGCTATAGAACAGTTTCTGGTGTCTGAATTGTAACTTCTGGTCGAGGTAAATTTCGTTTTTATATTTTTAAACCCCCAAAGCGCAGCAGTGTCTTCGTGTGAGGTTGCAGTGTCTGAGCATATGAGTTCGATTTTAGAAATTTATTTACAATGGGTTCGATCCGGTGGGTCCATGCTGGAGGTACTGGCAACGACGTTGCACTTGACACATAAATTTAGGCAGCTAAAGTTTTGTGGTAACCTGAGAAGGTACAAGGAAGCACTTAGTCCGCAACATCTGGAAACCACGTTAATGCGTTGTTGTTGAAACGTGCTTCGTTACTTCGCACGCCTAGCTTCGTGACCTCATTTGGTGTGGAGTACGTCAATGCGTTGTTAATGGTGGTCGGGGCGTTATTGCGGAGCGTATGGTTCTTACAGAAAACTAGGTTCAGGAAAGTTCTTGTGGCGCGTAACCCTCCAAGCGTGACTCTTAGGTCACCCAGTCTATCTCTCTAACGTGTGTTTTTCCTTTGGGTAACAAAACATAAAAATGCAGTGAGATCACAAGGAACCCATATAAGCGCCTTCGTTATAGTTCCTGTCAGTGAGTTACGTTTCAAGCAGAACCTGTACCGACTTGTCTATTTTGAAATATCATTGCATTGTGACAGAATATTACCAGTAACGGCCAAAGCCGCTTCTGGCAATATTGTTATTAGCGGCGTTGCGATTTTGACTATCGCGAGATGCGTGTTGTCTCTTGAAAACAAAGATTCTAAGCAAGGGTTTGGTTGCTACCACCAAAAAATAATGGAAAAAGAAAAACGAGTAGAATCCCCAGAACGGCAGTCAATACTTTACGAAGACTTAACATCTTGAAGGAATGCTTGAAGTACAAAATAAAATAGCTCTAAAAAGACAAAGACGAGAGCGTAGATAGGAGAGGCGCAATTTTAGCACTTGTCCTTGTCCTAGTATCTTTTGCGCTATTTTATTTTTGTACTTAAATATGCCCCAAGTAGCTGAGCAATGTACTCTACAAGAAATGTTGGTAAGACACGTCACTCGGGCTTTTATTCCCTCAGGTAAGGCTTTTGTTGGTTATGGTGGCTTATACTTATTTTGTTATCTGAGAATCATTAATACAAACAAATTAAGATAACGATATTAATTGCTGGAGGAAGGGAACACGGGGAAAAAAGGACAAACACTCATCTCCAAACGCAGTTACGTGACGTTGCGCGACTGAAAAAAAATCGCGTGGTCCTGGTATCGAACCAGGGACCTCTCCATTTCCGGTTAGCGCTCTACCAACTGAACTAACCAGGAGTGAGACGGCAGTAGAGCAAATTGGTTTTATCAGCCGCTACCAGGTCTAACACCAACAAGGGTGAACGCCTGCATTTTAAGGTTATGATGATAACACAATCAATGCAAAGGCGCACCGAGCTGGACAAGAGTAACGATAATAATCTCTGGAGGAGGGGAATAAGGGGGTCAATGGACATACACAAGTCTCCAAACACAGCTGGGTGACTGATGCGCGACTGAAAATTATTATCGCTTTTATCGTTATTCTTGGCCAGCTGGCTGCACCTTTGCATTGATTGCATTATCATATTAAGATCGACGTTCGCGTAGTCGAGAACCACCGATATGGACGACGTTGGCATGTATCTGCTGACACATAACCGCCGACGTAAGAATGATTGTGATATCATCGCGCCACATTACACATTCTAGTGTTTCAAATAATGATCGCTGTAGCTACACATTGTAGAACTATTCGATCACAAACATACACATCACACCACACAAAAAAGAGACGTCAGAATTTTAGCAGGCCATTTAATACCACCAAAACCGCTCCCCCCAATTGGCCAAAAAAAAAAAATCACTTCGTCAAAAAATCTATTTTTGTTGCTTATCTCCAACTTCCTTCCAAGCATTTAAAGATTGTATCTAAAAAAGATGCTTTAGCGGAACGCTCGAGATTAAAATAACGGGAAGGGTACTTTACAAAACAAGCCGGTAGTTCTGCGTACGTTGTGATCTTTCTTACGCCTTCCGCTGGAGCCGGCTAAAAGCTCCCCTATCACCCCGCAAATATTGTTGTGGCGGCTGACGACCCAAAAACCCCTGGCGTCGTCGTCTTGGAGTGCCTCTTCGCGCTGATCAGATCGAAGCAAGGTCCTATCGCTTCGAGAACAGATAAGAGGTTTCTCCTCTGGAATCTCCGGCGCGCTATACTCTTCTATTGACTTATCCTTGAGGAGCGAAAGATGGGGCAAGGGCGGGAGCGTACCATCGTCTTGTTGTCCGAACCCACGTTGTCTCGTGGCTTCCACCAAACCCCGCGTCTTATGGCTGACTACTGAACGGACACCTCGGTGATAACAAAGCCGGGGTGCTGAATACTTTACTTCAACCGAGAAAGAGAGAGAGCGACAGTTGGCGAAAGAAGATATACTAACGTATGTATCATTACCAATGGCCAGGTGGTCATCATTAGTGGGGGAAGGCGTGAAGGGGACATCAGGTTATAAAGAGAAAAATCATGAAATTTAATGTCACCTAAAGGGCTGTCCAAACAGAACGCTGCAAATGCCGTACGCGGCAGTAAAAGCGTACGCGCTTCTCGAAAAACGTGAACGTCGATGCGCGGACAGGCGGATGGGAGGAACCAGTGGAAAACCTCCACTTTCGGTACAGCAAATGCTGAGAAGTAAAGACGTGCCGTGCCACGCTTAAACAGGCCGTAGAGAGTGGAGGTCAGGGATTGGTTACGAGTGTTGCTTCGCCGTTCGGCCAAGACTCGTGTCCAATCGCTGCGAACACGAGCCCTATAGCCGAGCGCTGACGCAGCGTTCGTGCCCGTTCGCGTGCCTCGTGTTGGCCTTCTTCGGGTGACACCGAAACTCCAGCACTGAGGCGTGGCTATCTAGGAGCACTCGTCCTGAGCCCGGGGATGGCATCGACGGGAAGCGTGCTTCAAGTCATCCACGTGGTATCAGTTCCTTTCAGGACTGACGGAAGCTCCACTCTGAGTGCCTCTTGTAACTTCTTCCTTTTGCGTGTCAGGAGTGGATAAAGTGCCCTTTGTTTTATCTAATCAAACACGCGCTCAGTGATCGATACACTGATTGTGCCTCCTGATTGATGCTCTTCTAGGTATACAGTCGCGAAACGGCTACAAATATCCACAACATGGACTCTTTGAATCCGTATACCCCGACGCTGAGCGCACGTCTCGAATGCGTAGAGAGATCTTCCTCATGTTAAGGTAGCATTCGCTGTAGCTTACCAAGTGATGTAAATATGATGTTAGGGTTATCACCAATGAGTAACGCGTCATGTGGTCGATATATACAAGTTTGATGACGTTAACACAAGAAACGAAACATGCTGAGAGCGCACGCGAGCAGGTGTACATTGGGCAGGACGGTAAACCCCGAGACCGGTGTGGATGAAAAAAAAAAGTGTTGAAACGGTGAATAAACAGTCAAAAAGGGGAACAGACAGCGTCTAAAACTCAGCTACCAAATTTACTTATTTTTATCACACCTTTTATAACTTCTCTCCAACCTTCTTTTTTTTTTTTTTTTTTATTACACGCGGAAAGGTGCCTTCCTCTTCATACACGAACGCAGTGTTTCCAAACACGCCCGCTTTGCCCACACCAGGCGTGCGCAGAAATCAAATTTCTGAGGAGTGAACCGTCTGCGCATGCGCAATACCGACAGCAGCGCCACCGCACTGGCGTGACGTCAGTCAGTGAGCTGACTTGGTCTATGCTCCCGTTCACTTTAAGCTTGACCACAGCCGAAGCTACCATCCGATGCAGCCAATCGTTTTTGTGCGTTCTGCATGCACGGCTAAAGCAATGACGCATAGTGTATCTATAGTTCATGGTCCTGCACTTTTTCCTGCGCTCGATTGGTTGCGCCGGTGATTGCAAATCAACGAGGTAGCGGGGCTTAGAGCGATAAACTGGCATCTGAAAGTGACCCCTACCGGCCGCCGTCATGTTGCACATTTCTTGACCGCTAGACGCGTGACCTTATATATAGTTTTGCGTCTAGATTTCAACGAAGCACCGCTCACGGATAATTTCCTATTGAACTTTAATAACAGTACCGACGAGATAAGTTGTGTTTCGGTCGTTTTAAGTCCAAAATGTGCTTTGACGAGAAAAACTCGGGCAACTTTGTAATGGCTCCTCTAGATTCCGTCAGCCGCGGTGCTGTATTTGGGGTTTTTATCGAAGCTAGACACCGATCTCTGGGGCTAGCAGTTAAAAAAAAAAAATAGTTTATCGTGATTTTTTTTTTTTTTACTGCGATCGCAATACAAATGTCGGTTCAGTTTTGCGTAAAAACCTCAGGATGTGTTACGGTCGCGTGCCTAGTGGTCCAAATTGTACAACATGGCGGCAGCCAACGAGGGTCACTTTTGCCTGGTGACCCCCTCACCAGGCCCCACCAGTTCATCGCTCTAAGCCCCCTCTACCTCGTTGTTGTAAACGCGTAAACACAACGAGCGCCGTGACGATGCACTTTTGGCGGTACTTGATTGGCTCTAATGGGGCGTGGCGTAGGCTGCGGTCGCGGACTTAATGTTTATAATGCAATTAATGCAAAGGGCACTTAACGTGAAACACAGTTTAGAACGTTATGAGATGAAGACACTCCTAAACAAAACAAAACATAAAGGTGTGCGCGCGTGTGTGCGGTAGTGTTGGGGCCGGGGGGAGGGGGGGGGGGTAAACTATTATGTACCCGGTAATATATTATATCTTAACCTGTCCGGGTGGCGACCCTTGCATTGTTATTATTATTACTATGAAGGAACTTTATTTTTCATTTTGATAATTAAATGGAGGAAGCAGGGAAAAAAAGGTGTAAGAACAGCTTGACGGATCCCCTTGCTACCTTGTAGTGGCATGTACAGAAGTCAAAGCAACAACGTTAAAGAAAACAGTGAAAAAATCGACATAACAAAGTAAAATAAACAAATCAAACAGGTCTCATAAATCGACTCATTCGTTTTCGTCCCACATTAGTTCAGTTCGAAATTCCTGAATCGAAATATATGAATAACAGCGATGTTATTTTTTGTTAGGGTATTCAATGTAGTAGGAAGTGTGTATTTGAGTACTTGCATTGAATAGTTGTTGTGACCGAATGGCACAGTCCAATACAGTCGATTGATGTCGTTAACGATTGTGGATGACTGAATACGTACTCACGGGACGCAGAAAAGGCGCTGAATCAGCGTCGGATCAGGGTTCAATTTCACCATCCCACAAGAACGTTTGTGTTGGGGTCTAGCTGGCACGGGGAAGAGCATTACCGGTCGGAGGTTTTTATTGCCCCTTCGCGGATCGTGACTCTCTGACTTCGACGTAAATAAGGCAGACCAGCGAAGACATGTGACCTTGATTTGGCGCCAGGCACACACACACATACACAGGGGAAAAAAAGAAACGATCTTGTAGCTCATCCACCGTTTTGTTCGCGAGGGTTGAATAATCAAGATGACTATCTGTCACCTTCACCTACCTGCGGAAACGTGTTTTTTTTATATTTTATACTTATTTTGTCTATCGATAATATGTCCGTTTTCCTCTCTTCGGTGATTTGATGATGAAATTCATCTCCGGTGAGATAGGCGTTTTTTGTTGTTTTTTTTTTTTGGTCTTTTTTTGTATGTGTGTTTGCGTTTTTTGCGGAATCGACGCCGTGAACGAGTCGGACATGTTTGGGTTGTGGAGTTAAAGATGTTTGCGAAATTAGGCTCCTGCGAAACCGTTTGGCGCATGGTCGGTTGCTCCATTTTTTTTTTTTTTTTTTAATGTTCGTTTGCTGGCGTGGAAAAGTTTGGTTTGGCATTTTATTTCCGCCTTCGAAGTTTGAAACAAAGGAATCAAAAATTTTTGTCACGATTTTGTCCCTCGTACGTTGCTCTTATTTGCTCGGAAACAAGGGACAATACGGGTAGAAATTGACGGAGAAAGGAGAGAGCGCGGAGACGGTTGAACGCGGAGCTCTGGTTGGAATGATTGGTACTTAAGGAAACGCATAAGAAAAACGGAGAAAAAAAATGTGTCTTTTTCCGAAGACGCTTTCGACAATATGTACATACGTAGCGAGACACATTTCGAGTTGGGAATGATTCCAGAATAGAAGTATATATTCTCCGATAGCGCTGAAATGAATCTCACTAGTTTGAACCCTTACAAAAATTATCAATGAGTTTCTAATTTATTCTTATAGAATGCATGAGAAACTCAATAGAAACACATTGATAACTTTTGTAAAAAAATGTTCCGAAGAATTTTTTTTTTAAGCTAATTTTGATTGCATACATGCATCCTCTTCGGGCACCTATTTTTAATTATTATTTTATTGCCCTTTAAAGATCATTATGCTGCGTTGACTAAGATTTACATAATCAAGAACGCGACGTTGGGTGTAAGCTTACATCACGATTGTTGTCTCTGCTCGAAGATAACCCGAATCATAGCCTCCTCTCTACTCATAAAGACTGGCAGTTCGACGACGGAGCCATAGACTGCCCTGTCGCAGATTTGGATCGTGACGATCTGGTAGCACAGAGAATCAAAGAGCCATTTCTGGGGGAACCTGGACGTCATCGCACAGCTTTTGCAGCGGCGAGGACTCGAAACACACTCTCGGGTCCTCGCGTCTCGCCGCAGCGTCTCGCGGCAGCGGTGAGACGCTGCGTTTCGGCGTCTCGCCGCAGCGGGGCGCCACTCACGTGGCTCGCCTCTCATCCGTTGTCTGCCGCTCCCCCTTTTTTCATTTCGGCGGCCGCTTCTCGTGGTGACCTGCCAGGCTTTGTCAGTATATAGAAGGCTATGCCCGACTTCATCTAAGAACCTGTTGAGCAAAGAGCGCCAAAGAAAATGTTTTTTTCTTGTTTTTTTTTTTTCACGCGCCGGTTACGAGCCAGCATGCATGAATTTCCACTAGTCCACAACCCTACCGGCACGTTGACTGCATCCAAAACGAAGTGCTCCGACGCTAACCCCCCCCCCCCCCCCCCCCCCCCCCCCCCCCCGCGGATGACGCGCTAAGCCTTATAAAGCTATTCCGTCCGGGTCCTCCAAACAGGCTGATTTAGCGGCCGCGGCCTCCGATCGCTATCTTCCCAAGAAAGCCTTTACAAGTGTTCCGTCCTTTTCATGCAGAGCGACCTCCGGCTTCAGATGCGTGACAGCATAAACGGAACATTGACAAAGCAAAGCCGGCACCGACAAATAACAAAATGGTCTGCCGTTGTCTCTTCTTTTTTGTGTGTGTGTGTGTATGTGCGTGTGTGTTTTTCTCAGTTTAGATTCACACATTCGACTGCACGCAGAGCTCAGCGGAAAATCCAAGTCAATCACTTCGTCTCATATTTGTTATTCTTCAATTTTTCTTTTCTGTTTTTTTACCTGATTAATATTTGTTCGCGGTACTTCTTAGGGATGTTGCGAACTTCAGTCGCAACTTAGGGTTCGACGTCGAACTCCGAGGCTATATTGGTTCGACGCAAAGTTCGAACTTTTCACAAAATTCGGCGAAGTTTACTTTTAAACAGTGTTGCGCTACTTCTCAAAAAAATATTTGAAAATTTCAGAACTGAAAAGCACGTATAAGATGCTACGCTTTGGTTTTAGAGAATAATTATTCATGTTCGCATAGTTCGTGCAAGCTTTTTAGTGAATTCAGTCATTTCGTTAAACTGCAGCACCCCTCCACCGCCAGGCGGGGCCGGTTCGTCTTTTCATTCACGCGCATGCGCGTAGCAGTCAAACTTCCCTCAAACGTTTACCGAACCTCCAGCTGAAATTTTCAAAGTTCGAACCCGCTCGACATCGATCTCGCGAGGTTCTCCCCATCCCTAGCGCTCTTTGTTCAACTCCATTTCACATTACGATGAACCGCAGCGGACCGTACAACCCGTCCGAGCCATTCCTGTGCCGCGTTAGTGTCACGTGCCCTTCTGAGGGGGCGCAACGACGCCCGAGGAACTTATGACGTATAGCATTCGCAGCCTCCGGATTGGCTTGGATCGTTCGTAGCGTCAGCTGCGGTCCATCTTAAGGCGAAACGGAGCGCAGATGCGAGGTCAAGCGGTTCATTGCGTTTCCTCCGCCCTACAATCGGTCTTGGTATGACTCGGAACGGCGGGAAAAATAAGAAAAAAAGGGTTAACGTTGCGACATCCTCTCCTCCACGAGCACGCGCGCGCCTCCAAGGCGATCACGACTTTTACTTACTCGACAGCGAAAGAACCAAACAAAAACAACTACAGCCAGAGGAACGCAGTCAGAGAAAGATGCGAGCAACCGAACGTCGGTTGGAAGGCATTGAGAGCTTATTTTTCTGCTCCTCGCTCCGACCAGCGCGTTAATAAGTGGCTCTTTGGTCCGGCGGCTTCCGCACAGCGCCGCTTGGCCCCGACCGACAGACCTACAGACCGCCGGTGAACTCGACTCGATGCGGACTTGGGTCTCCGTACTTCTCGCGCAACGTGAGCTCGCCGCCCCCCTCAAAAAAAGGATCCTTTGTGTCGCCTTCGAGATCTGGCGGGTGCATGGGCATTCATCCACGCGCATCGACGATTCATGGAGTTCGTTTTCGTGAGGGATACTCTTCCGACGGTAGCGGTGATCAGCGGACGTCATCATGACTTCGTGTACCAGGTATTCATTTTATAAACTATTTTAAAATGTTAAAAATCGTTTTTTTTTTTTTTTTGGTTCGAAGAAGTAGAGAGTTACATCGAGTATCTGCCACATGATTCAAAACAGCATATTCACTAAAGCCCTTATTAGGATGTTTAGATTATGATCTGAAGATTATTATGTTTCTTAACAAGCTCGCCTGCTGACTTCCGCACCTTGCACTTCACAACAGTCCTTACTCGGAACATGCGCACAGTCAGAGGGCAGTGCATTTCATTCGACAACTCGTGTATATATAAAAAAAGTGTTATTTAAAGCTTTTTTTTTTTTTATTGTTACTTTTGGGAGCATATTGTTTGACATGTTTTTTCTAGTGATTCTCTTTCGCTGAGCGCTGTGCAGGTGGCAAAACATAGGTCTCTGTCTAACCAAAACTCACTGTCAAATATTTTATCAGAAATTTAACCTTGCAACCCTCCACCTAACCTCAGGCCATTCAAAAGCGTTTTTACGCTTTGTTTGTTGTTGCTGCCATTTTTTTTTTTTTTTTTGTCATTCTCTCTAACGCATCTCTTCTTTGTGTTTTTCCGCGTTGGCAAATGCACCGACCTGATATTTTGAGTCGAGATTTGTATCACTGGTGAGGTAGGGCTTCGGGTCGGTTTGACGGCGTCTCTTACGGCGGTTAGAGGGCGAAAAGGCTCTTATACCTGCGTGGAGCGTTCGAGACTAGGAAGTCGGTAAGCGGTGGAGGGGAGAGGGTTGGGTCGGCACATATTTTGGCTCCCGTGTTTTGCTCTTTCAGGAAAGTAGGAAGCGCCTGGCGAATTCCGTTAGCCTGGGTTTTGTTGGCGCGGCGGGTTTTCTGTAGTGGAGTCTGGGCGACAACTCCGTCCTTCCGTTCAGTTCTTACTATCGCATCCCCTGCTTTCTTTGGTGCAAGGAGCAGCAGCAGAGCGTCCGTTGCTTCTTTTAATCCCAATATAATCATTTTATTATACCTCTGTGAAAAACGACCCAAGCGTTTGAGTCCCGCAGTCGTGTGGCGGCTCCAAATACGTTAGTAGTTAGCGGTACTTTGAGAAAAAATCGCATAGACACGCACGCACACACACATACAGACACAGGCAGGCACAGATACCATGCACGGGAACGCGATCACACGCACGCGAACGCACGTTCCTACTTCGTCCCAACCTCAATGGGCCCGTGACGGCGGGTGAAGAGTCCGTGTCGAATACTAACCTATATTTCTTTTCGGAGTAGAAGAAAGTGCAGCAATATTGATATACCGACATACACGCCCGTATAGTACTGTGTTTTGGATCACTAATTTGGCATCAGAAACTTAAAGGGACCGTAGTATTGTTTTTGAACTTCTTGCTGCTCAGCTTTAATCCTCAACTCAAACGCGAAATGAGAAATCACGTGGTCGCGAAGTGCTTTGGTACCGGATGCTGGAGGCGATGACTCGGAGTTTCTACCGTGCCTTTTAAGCACACCGAGGAACTTGTCATTCTCCAGTGATGATAAGTACCGTCAAGCCACTCATTGGCCCCGCGCGCAAATTCAAATATCCGAGCGGAAACGTCCGAGTGACGCAGTGCTCGTGTCCAATGCGTGAGCTAATGTAAGCTGACATGCTTTGGGTACCGCGGATGTATACAGTGAAAGGGCCGAGAGCTTTTGAAGGAAAGGAGGTAAGAAATAGTCCGCTATCTTTTTCAAATATTTGTACCGAAAAGCTGGCTTTTGACTTTCTACACTCGTGTACTAGTTTTGTTTTGACGCACTAAACGATATGTGATTAGTAAAATTCCAATTTATCCCAGCCCAAAATTCATTTCATGCTCCGTTTAAAAAGAGTCTTCTATTTTCGATTCCCACTGTGACATCCCCTCTCTTCGTGCTTAGTACTTTGTGCTGCACACCAATCAGCTTTCTCTTTTTTCTCTTTATCGTTATCTTTTTGCGTGCGTGTAGAAAGAAAGCTTAATAAACTATGTTTAAATATCGTGCGTGCGTAATCTCGGCACTCATCGTTCTGAGTGGAAATGATGATCAACGTTCATCTCTGGGTGGCCCAATTCAAGGTCGATCTTAAAGTGGTGTGCCTTTGGAGCTGTCAAATGGGCGGCTCTCACTCATGAAGATGGATGTGTTGACATCTTGGACGCTAAGTGGGCAACACTTGGGGCGCAATGAGCGAATGCCAGAAATCAGACAGCTTTGCGTTGGTGCCCTTGATTGCGCCGAAACGTTTTTTGTTTGTTTTTGTTTACTGGGTGCATTGATTGGTGACGTCACAAAGTCAAAGAGAGCAGCGCGCCCATTTATGCTGAATTAGAGGCGCATAGGTGGCATAAAAATAAATTATCGGACGATATCAGGCTGATATACTTTCTTTAAATATGCAGTAAATACCAGATTTAAAAAAACACCAAAATTCAAGCAAAATCGACTTGAATAAAAAGGTTAATTTTGTAATAGGTGAACAAATTGAGACTCGATTTTAAACCGCTAGTTCGGAAAATACGAGCGGTACCCCACAAGCAAGGAACAGGAACGTTATTTACCAAACGACACATCTAAGGTTATTTATGGTGGTTTAGTCATCAAGTGAAAAGCTGTAAATCTGAACCATAGTAACGTTACACAGAAGCTGAGCCTTAATTCTTATTATACCCTATGAGGGTATTAGTTACATTCTGATCACATCATCTTATTCACATTAATACCATATATGAGTCCAAAAACGCATAGTACGATCTCTACTAAAATCGTATCCGCAGTGCATTAAAGATACATAGACACTTGTTGAATGAATGTCAAATGCATTCCTTTCAAATCTACTGATTTATCGCTGTCCAACCTTGGGCGATCCAAGGCACTACTAACCCCGAAACATGTGCTTCCTCGCTTCGGCATCTAGTCGAAGGCTCACGCGACCTGAAAATTTTTCATGCGGCGTCATACTTTCCACAAATTCTTTGGGAGGCGTAGCGCACCATTCAAGGCTACAACTTTCTTGAGCGTCTCCAGCTCATAAGCTTTCTTTCCGGGACCTAAGAAACAACATACACCAACATTATATAAAAAAAAAACGCAAACAATAAACACCATGCATAGACAGTAATGAAACACACAAACAATACACAGCATAAACAATCATCAAATGAAAAACGGAAACAACAAACTATATAAACAATTATCCAATTCAAATAAACATCTCTACTGAGAAAAAAAAAACAGGTACTTGTAAAAGGTCCCAATACGCACATCCGTACTTATATAAATTATACAAGCCGCATATCAGGCATCTATAAGTTCTTATATTGTCTCTTATATTCTCATGTGTTTACTAGACCCAATCACATAAATATTTTCACTAAGAATAAACGAAAATCCAATGAAAAATCAAGCAGCAGCTAGACAACATGAACAAGTGCAAACTTGTTCCGTGTCTCGTTTCGTACACATTTCGTTTTTTTTTTCCTTGAAGTTTAAATATACACCATCACTTCGGCATCATTCCCACGTAGGAAATTTACAACCCCTGAAACGCTGATTGCCCGTCATATACAGCAGTCGAGGGTACACTGACCCACGCGCCCTCTTTGCATCTCGATAAAGAATATGCCCCTTAAATCTCTTGTTATCATAAGATAGCGCAGTCGGTTTAGAATTATCGCGCCTTTCAAGAGTGCCACAGAGTACCTATCGGAATGCATTGTCAAGTTCGTGGGTGACACTGTAAGCTAAGCCCTGTCTGTCCAACCGCTTACTTGTGCGGCGTCTCTTAGCACCGATTTGTTTCTTCTTCGTGTTATGGTTCCTCGACTGGCCCACACGTCTTGAAAAACAAAAACACCTCAGCAGTACACTCCCGAATACAGAGATCTATGTGTGAGGTAGGTTGCCATTGGCAGCAATAAAAACACCAACAAAGGATTCCATCCAGCGTTTTCTTATATTTACTAGGTATTTGAACAATCAGATTTATGCCCATTACTTAAAAAAAAAAAAAACGTAATTGATTAAAATTGTAATTTGCTGAGCATGAAAGGTAATGGATTCTTTTGACTAATTACATGCATAGAAAGTAATTGGTGGTTTTACTCGAACACGAGTTTGTTTTGTTCAGAGCTTGCGTAGTGATATTACTTTTAATTTCCCACATCGCATCTTGGTACTGGTACTAAAGGCGAATTTAATCTAATGAATTATCACTATCCCATGTAGGAGTTTTGCTTGCTTTTTTATTTTTAAATGCACAGAAGTAAAGTTGGGGCATACCAAAAGAAAAGAAAACTACCAAAAACAACGCGGTTGTGGCTTTTTTATGGCACGCTTCAACTTTACTTATAATACACATATCTTTTGTTGCATTGTGATCTTTTTTTATCTCCTTCATTTAATTGATCATCAGAATTTAACTATCTTATTGCGTTCAAATGTAATATAAAACGTAATAAGTAAAACATAGAAAATATTTAAAAATTGTTTCTAAGAAAGGTGACATTACCATCTACTTTCGAGAAAACTTAACCTGGCGGTTATAAGATTCCTGGAAAAATGAACAGATTACAAGTAATCCGTTCCCTGCAACGGATTCTTCCCGAATGTGTGTAACAAAAGTAACACGTCAGTATCAACAGTTGGTTAACTGCAGGCAACTTTAGACGCTTCCGAAAACCGCCGCACTGATCCCAAGGAAACGAACATCTTCACAGTCCTACCATCCGGTGAGAACCGCCTCGGCACGCGTCAGACGCCAAAACATGTTCGCGGCAACATCTGCCCCATTAAACGCAACCTTGGACGTAAAGGCCGGACCTCAACACACCGAGTCAAGAATCGTCAATTAACGACCTTCTCGTTCCGGCGTTACGAACCTTCTGACGAAGAAATAAGATGAGTTATCTCTCGCCAACAATTCCAACTCTCTTCCTGGGATGCACCGCCACCAACGTCCTTCTCCGTACGATCCCTTCGTCTTCCTTCGCGACGGATCCCAGCGGACGTCACCGGCCAATCGTGCCAATCAAACGCTGCCAATATAATCACGTGACCACGCTCCCCTCGCGTCACCGCTTCCCTTTCCAAATGTCACGTGACGGTCACGAGGCGTTGGATTGGCTTGAACGACTCTTGGATTCCTCAACGGTTCGTCGTTACAGTGTACAGCACCGGAGGGGAGAGACAGTAGAGGAATTCCCGCGCGCGAGCCAAACCAGTTGCAACGGCGGCGGCTGTGTGTCTGTGTCAGCTCGCTTTTGCGGTGACTGTTTCCCCCCTCCTTCCCTTTCTTCCGTCGTACTTGCCCGCTTCACCCTCTTTAAAGACCCTGTTCGAAGCGGTGACGGGGACCGCGATGATAAAGACGCGCCCGCCGCCTTTGGAGGGCGCTTTGCTGGAGCGTTCTTGTCGTCCGTTCCCGCTGTGGTTTCAGGGTGTTTGCGTGATCGTCGACCAGCCCGCGAGGTCAAGTGTAGTGCCGAGCTCGCCTTTCTCCCTGCGGGAGCCGTTGGGGACACGCCGTGCGCTCTGTGTAGTGTTCAGCTTCGTTGTAAGAGTGCGTGAATGCATTCTTCTCGGTGCGAGATCCGAAGCCGGCGGTTTCCCAATGGAGAAGGATACCGATGAATCGGTCAGTGAAGCCTTATATATTTATTTATTTAGTTATTTACCCCCAGGGGCGGAAGAATTGCAGAGGAGAAAGCGGTTACACGGAAGTGTAGACAATCGTATGGGAAAAGTACAATAAACGTAGTGGTTAGAAAATGCGAAAATCCAGACAGCGTATCGTGTTTACCCTTCTGGCATTTTGTTTGCACACGTGAGAAAGTATTTAGTCGAAAATAGTTTTCTCATGTTTCTCGACCTTGAATTCTTCTGTATCTTTTTTTCCCCTATAACTTTTTGTGAGTATAGATCAATTACTTAGGTAGACCGGAGGTACCAAGAAAGATTCCGCAATTAGTTATTTATTAAAATGGATAGACACTACAATATGCTGGGGATATTGCGAAGGAGGGAGGGGGGGGGGGGGGGGGAAGGGGCGGCGTTACAGTGACGAAACGATAATAAGGGTTTTTCCAAGCGATAATGAGCTCTTCATCTTCTAACGCGAACGGCTCTTCACGCCTTTAAGAACCTTTTCCCTTGTTCACTGCAAATGTTCATTTGTTGTGAATGACACTTATTCTTCGCTAAAGTATAATGTACGCTAAAAATTCAAGCTTTCGCGGTTAGTGGTTTGGATAACTGAACATAAATAAATTACTGTTAATAAAAAAAATACATCAATATATATTTTTTTGCCTGTTTTGGGGGTTGAGACAGAGGTACGGCAAGGGAATAAACAAACTGTTCGCGCGTTCCTACGCGTGGGCACTTCCCTGAGTTCACAGAGGACGCCCGCTACAGCTCTTATGAGCGGTTCAGAATTTCAACGATTTTCTGAGAGATTTTTATCTATATTTAAGAGGTGCGTCCTATTGTTACAAATTATGTTTCCATGGCAACACGTGTTAAAAGTGGAGTGTGATATTCTTTAGTGCGCCTACCATGCAACCCGATCTGTTACGTTTGTTGGTTCCGTCGATGTGTAAATGGTCCGAAGATCGTCAGCCATTGATTAATATATACAAGCGCTTTGTAAAGTGTACGCAAAAACCGAGCACGTAAAGAAAAAAGAAACAATGCGAATCTAGGCAGCTTTAATACCATAGAATCATTTATAAGAAAGGCTACGACCACGCCATCGTTGAAAACCTCAAGTTTTATAGCCCGCTTGATAGTGATGTTATTTATTAATAATAATACTAATAATTTCCCCTCTAATCACACGTGCGTATATTTTTTTAGAAAAGATAATCCTGTCCTCCTCTTTCCAGGAAAGAAACTATCTTTGGTAACTTAAGAAATACATATGGTGCTGCAAATACTTTTGAAAGATAACTTTCACTGAGACCCTAAACTTCTGGGCAGGCAAAGACTCTGGAGGAAGATCTGCCAGTAAGAAATCCAAACTACCAGAAAACGTCGCATTAAAAGTTGGAAACAAAAGCCAAACGAAGGCCGCGACTGATAACAGTAGTCGCGCACGACCACAAGAGCTCCTGCCGTTTGATCGCTCGACCTTGTAACTAATTGCCTTCCGGCAATTCGCCACCCGGATCCGCTAACATTTCGCGACGTATTCGGGAGCGTTAGAGCGAAACGATCCCTTAGTTGTTTGTGATGGCGGACATGCATTGTCAATGCTTGCACCGCGACAGGTGTTTCAGGGTTGGTCGGCTATTTCCCGCTCTTTTCGCAACGCTGCTCGCGCCTTCCGAGATGCCGGCGTTTCGTGAGAGACCTGACTAAGGCGAGCTTGCAGCGCACGGCGGTCACCAGTCCGAGCGTGACTCTACGCGCGTAGGCGCTGAGCTGGCTGAGCACACCCTGTCGAATCACCGCGACGAGCCGATTTGCGTGGGCGTATGGGCTGACCCCAACTTTTTGATGAGTCCGGGAAGCGCGGGAAAAAAAGCGCGGGGAACGAAACGCCGTAACGTGCGGGAAGGATGAGCGATGGACAAATTTTCATCGCTTCTGGGCCAGGAGAGATGTGCCGAGTCACTCACGGGGGCTGTGGATGCACGCGCGCAGTGTTGCCATCTTTTTTTGTGCGCCCGCCGCTAAATTGAGACCAATAAGTCACTAAACAGTCGGTAGATCCGCCAGGAAGTCGCTAAAATATTCGCTGAATTCCAAGAGCTTATTAAACTCTTTTAAAGTAAGTGAATCTCAAATAATCATATCTCAGGAATTTTAAGAAGTTAAACTTACAGTGAAAAACAACTAGCACAGTTTTTGTTTGTAATGTTTTATTTGGAAAACGACTAGGCGGAAACTACGAAAGTCTCTTTTTGGTTGTCGTTCAAGACTGATTTTCCTCTGGTGATTGCAACTTTTTTCTAGAGCCGCACTTAGACATGTCAAGGCTATACCCCTCTTTACCAGTTTAAAGTGAGCACTTCCAAACAAAACTATTCTTTTCTTGGTGCGCGGACAATACTGCCAACAGACATATTCTTCAGAAAAAAGGATCACAATGTCTAAGAACTGAATGCAGTTATTCAGAGGCAATTCCCTGGTAAAATTAAGTCCACCTGACACCTCCCTAGACAGTTCGGCAATTTTCTCAACGTTTGGCGGACAGCACGCGGGTACGTGGGCGCGAGAGAGATGGTCTGCAGTTTTGACAGTGTTGACATTTTTTTAAGCGCGCCGCAAAATTGAGCATCTATCCAAAGCAAACTCAGATAGAGAAGCAAAAGGGTTTAGCCTGCGAGCATCTCTAAAATTGTTCAAAATAATAAGAATACGGTTGAACACCAAAGTCGCTAAAAAAGCCGCTAGCCGCTAAATTAAAAATATCCGTCGCTAAATGTATAGAAAATCGCTAAATCTAGCGACAAAATCGCTAAAATGGCAACACTGCACGCGCGGTGTCTGATATCCCGTAGAAGCGAGCTACTGCGCATGCTCAAAATGCGTTCCGCTGCCCAGTTGACAAATAGGGCGCGCGCAGGATGCTGTTTAATAACGAGATTTATAACTGCTCGAAAGCTTTGTTAACGCATGACAACAACGCTTTTTTTTTTTTTGCACGCATGGTCTTGAAGCGTGGCTATCTGCACTGGTCTATACGTAGAAAATGCATTACATAGGGGATGGCCGTCAAGTTTTCCTTTAAGGCAGCTCTCGTAATATGACTCATTTCGAGCCGTCTATCTGCTGGTGTGTGTCTCTACTTTGTTATCGAAGAAATTCCGTATGGACTCGTTCCGTATGTATACATTTCCGTGACCGGTGCGCGGCCAGGGAAACCGTGCTGCATAGATCACGTCTCGGCGGAACCACTTTCGCTTTCGCGCCGATGCTCAATTTATGCGAAGGACGCCCGTGCCAGAGCCGGTACCAACCGCACTGGGTGGGTTTTGTGCGCCGCTTTAGAAGCGTCCGACGAATAATAAATCACCCGCTGGCACCGCGCGAGGAAGAAGAGTTCGCTCGCTCGAACGGGTTTGACCGCAGTATACTACCGGTCAACAATATTTTCGTGCACTATCCGAAATAGAGCCGGCGGCTCCAATGTCCGGTTTCCCTCGACGGCTGCATCTGTCATCTGGAAGGAACATAGATAAGCTCTAGTTAATGGTTTTACGGCCGATATTTGCGAAAATGTAGTTTGGAACATGCCCCAAAGCCGCGTTCACGCTGCAAACACATCATACAAGACAGTCTGCAAACAAACTCTGAGGCGGGATTGTTGCTTGCTTCATGACCCTTTCAAATTGGTGTTTCAAAAAATATATTTAGACATGTTCGTTCGAGGTACACATATATGTATCGAGAGAAATAGCTACGGAGCCACTGTAAGAAAGAACCTCTCCCTTAGAATCGTTAAACATTCTTAAAATAGTGCTGCAGGGCAAGCATACGTAACCCTCTTTTCGGCATGTCGTTCGGCGTCGGGGACCGGTTTACCACGGTGCCGCCATCCATAAGAATTAACGTAAGGAACTGGCCGTGTGCGGCCATAGGTAGTGTCAGACGGTGCAGTATACCTGTTTTTAGGAGTCCACTGTGACAATGTTTTGATCGCGAGATGTACACTGCGTTTAGTAAGACGCTGAACCCGTTTTTGCGAAGGAAGTTTGAGGCTGAGTGTTTGCCTATACTTCGTTATTCAGTGCGATCCGTAGCGTAGCGATTTGTCGTGCGTTTCAATCGCGACACGCCGCGATGTTGTTTCGTCTTTGGCTGCAGCAGAAATGCACGCGAAATTGCTGCTTATAGGGATGCTGAACCAAACATTTCAGTGTCTACAATAAGTGGAGCACTATCTTTTCACGAGCACACGCAACGAAATTGACGTCATCATATTCCTCATTCATGCTCAAGGAGCTTGAATTGGGGGGAGGGGGAAAGGGCGGATATGATGACGTCAATTTCGTTGCGTGTGCTGGCTCGTGGAAAGAACGTGCGAAACTTATTGTAGACACTGAAATGTTTGGTTCAGCATCTCTTTAAAGTTTCATGCAAGTCCATCAAAAACGCTTTCCTTGTCTGCCGATAAACGGCAGCGAACGATGACGTCGTTTCCCGACGCGAGCCCCACGGCACGAGGTTCTTTACGCTTGTCGAATTTTGTTTTATTTTGCCGCTTTTCCTTCCCCAAGTTGGTAAACGGAACATTTTTACCCAAGCTAGCAGCCGTTTGCAGCGTCCGTTTCGTCCTCAACATCGAGCGCCCTATATAGCGAGCTTAGCTGGTGGGTAGTCGAGTGTGCGAAATGCTGCATGCCAGTTCATTCACAGATGATACCTCAAAGAGTGATTATCGAAGAGACGGTTGATCGGAGAGGACTACCGTATGTGCGCCGAGAGACCGAGGAAGAGGAGCATACGGAGAGCGCGGGGCCGTCAGAGTGTGGATGTCTGGTTCGAATGATTAGTGGGAAAACCTATAGAGACAGACCCAGGTCCGTCGTCCGCCATTTTCCCGTCACAAATTTCGAGAAAAAAAAAATGGCTCACAACTTTTGAATAAGATGGCGGTTTGTTCTGAAACTTTGGCGTCTGGTACGGAACGCTATAGCGCGACCTTTGGGTATATAATGAACGTCCGGTGACGCGTAATTTATTTTTTGCAAAAGAAAAGAAAATAACCGTTTTTTATTATTTTGTGTTTGGCTGCACGAACACAGTTGGGAAATAAAATTATTATCGCAACTTGTCAAGTAGATTCGACCAGCGACTCGCTTACCAGTGCGTTGTTTTTTTTCGATTTACTTCACGCGTCCGTCAACAGGTGGGAAAGTCCCCGTTGAGGGACTTACCCAGGTACAGCCTGCTGCAAGCTCGGTATCGCACTTTTGCATAAGAAGTCAGCGACGATAAAAAAAAAAAAAAGAACTTATAGTTACAAAATTTTCTGTAAGTAACAACTAGACAACGTACCTTGTACCCCGCAACCTAATAAAAAGGCTGAGGAGCCGGGCCCGCACCAATTAACTCTCCAAACAACATCCGTGCAACTGTAAGGTACAATAAGAAAAAAAAAAAAAAAAAAAGCCGGGCGTTATGGGAGTGATTGTGTACTCAGTTTCCTTCTACGACGTAATTTCGGAGATAACACGTTATGTCAGTTACGTGTCGACAATTCTTTAAACTTGTCCTGGCTTTTCGAAAACCTCTTTTCATATCGGCTGGGGCTTTCCACTTTGCTGACGTCAATTTCAAAAAGGACTCCCGGGGCAAACAAAGGGGTCACAATTTCCTTTGAAGAGTTGCCATAACAGGTTTCTTGGCACATAAAAAAACAAAAAAAAAAGTTTTAACAAAGACTAAAGGGAAAGGCTAGTCATTCCTCGAAGTTGGTTTGTTTTGGAGGATGTACACAGGCAGGGGACGTTGACATGACACCGCATGATAATTTAAATCTTGCTTTCCCGGCTACAACAGTGGAGTTGTTTACTCTACATCATTGATTGAGGTGTTTGAACAAGTCACTTTTTTTTTTTTAAAGAATAAGCTGAATAGTTTTAGAGCTAAAGTTATGGTGAGCGTGTTGGTGATGATTAAATTACCAGAAAGAATAAACAAAAAAACGGACGAGACTAGGCATCTTTCGAAAGATATCTCATCTTGTCCGTTTTTTGTTTATTCTTTCTGATCATTTATTTTTTAAAGTATCTAATATTTCCCACTTTTAGTATTATTTTTGTGATTCTTAAAGTGTGATATGAATTTTACATTTTCGAAAGTACGTTTTCCAACAGAAACTAATGCTACACCTTGCAGGAAGCGCATATTCACTGCGTTTGGCACAATCACAATATAGTACAATATATATATATATATATATATATATATATATAAGAATAGGGAATTCAAAGAAAATGGTTTGCCCCTTAATTTTTTTTTTTTGTGATTGTTTCTGTGGTGTCAAAAACCACCAGGGTTTTTAGAGGTAATACGCACATACTGTGATGTATGGCATAGCAGGAAGGAATAGAAAGTTTGTTACAAGAAAATCACAAAATGTAAATGAGTCGAATATAGTATTTTTGTTTTTAGATATCTCTATTATCGGTAATTATTGACATGAGTTAGGTTTATAGCGGTTTCTTTGCCGGCTTGATGACGCTTCAAAGTTTGCAACAAAAAAATAGAAAACAACTAATGTGTACTTATAATTTTAAACGTTGAGTCACCTGCTTTGCTAAACTAAAATGCGTCTACGTGACACTCTTTATTTTAAATTTGATTGAGCACGTGGAGCGAAAGCTCGCGCTGCAGAGCCCAGGGATTCTGGGTTCAATCCCCACCCCTGCCCGTTTCGATCTGGATGAGCATCGTATACCGCCGTGCGGTCGTGTATCACTACTGCGTGGTGCACGTTAATGACCCCAGGCTAGCGGTTGAACTGCACTGGCTAAATCTCTCATCTACAGCTGGAAGACTCGTCGCCCGTTCAGGGAGAACAAGTTCTAGGCTGTATAAACATACACGAAACCCATTTAAAAAAAAAATTGATTGACATTTTGCGGATGGGACTAGATACCGCGTCGCCGATAGCCAGTGTGGACTACACTTCTTCGCAGAAATCTCCTTTTGCTTGTTTCTCGGTAATGTCGAACATCGTGGCTTGTGAGACGTGCCGAGGCGAGCGATTCTTCTACCGACACGTTTCTCGTTCGCTGCACGTGACGGAATGCGTGCAAACCCCGGCACTCCGCTGGCCTGCATTTGCGCGTCCCTGCGATCAACATGAGGTTCGTGTCCACGTCCCTCCGTTCGTTTCTGAGCGGTCACCGAGCTTCTTTGTCTGCCACCGAAGCATAGCTCGTTCGACGTCCATTGCCCAGAGATGGACATTCAGGTAATCATTATTTCTCCGACTCGTTTCACGGTTACGAAATATTGAGACAAAGGAACGCGTACGAAAAGGGCTTTTAATTATCTCGCTTGTTTTTGCTTTGTTTTAGAGTGTCATTACATTTTGTCGTTTCACGAGCCGCGTACAGTGTTGTGAACGGTCTCGGTGACGCACTCGTGGCTTCGAAGGGCGTCGTGGTTGTAATTGTAGCTCGTGCGGTGCCCAGTCTGTTTACTACACGTTGAGTCAGGTAAGAAGTTAACTACTCCATCCTTGAAGCGTCTCGTCCAACTTATCGGCTGATTTTATAAGCTATGCACTCGTCGGGTTGTTAAAAACTGGATCTGTATGATAACTCATTCATATGCCTCTCGTACGAAACAGGTGTTCAGGTTCTGCAACGTGAAGAGGTCACATTCGATGCCGAGGTATCAATGATTTCCCTGTGTGTATTTATTTTATCTCCTTTATATCCCGCTGGTATCATCACAATTGCGTAGAGATGTTGTTTACCGTGTTTTTGTCGGTTGTAGTCTCGCAGAACCGTAAGGAAATACAACACTCGGCATGGCGAGCCCATGGGATCAATCTAAGCAGAGCCACAAGCTCAACGTCATGGCGTTAGGTCTTGTTTCTCTGCGTTTATGATCGTATGCACAATTCTCATCAGTTGTCGAGGGCGCACCGTATGCTCTTAAGCGGCCTTCGCACCGATGTACCGTCTTACAAAACACACTGTGTTCCCCACAGACATGATGATAGAATTATCTGCGCAAACACCTCAAGCATCTTCGAGACCTGTTTTCTTCGTACATATATCCGTGCCTCGAAGAGGGTCTGCAGACAGTTTTTGTATGACCATTGTTACAAGACCGTCATACAAGGAAGGTACCTGCCTGAAACAGTTTTTTGTAAACTGCCTTTAGCATAAGGGTGCAGTGTGTTAAATATATATATATAAAAAAAGTCCACGTTTGTTTGTTTTTTCACCGCAAAAATAAACTACGCATTGCCGAACGCTCATTTTCGACACAAAGGTAGCGCTAAGGGTCCGTACCAGATGCCAAAGTTGCAGCGCTAACCGTTATTATATTATTCAAATGTTATGAGCGATTTTCTGATCGGTTCTGATCGCTTTGTGCTGAAACTTTGGCATCTAGTTTGGTCCTCTAGTGCTGTATTTGGCTGGAGAATGAGCATTCGGCAATGCGTCTTTAGTTTTTGCAAAGAGAAAAAAATACTATTTTTTTACACCTTGTTTTTGCGACGCATGCTGCGGCTTCGCGCTGTTCTTGTTTATGCGTGTCCGTTTATGTCTCGGAAGTGACTGCTCTCTGGCTTATGGTGAATCGGAGAAAGTAGGCTTTTCGTTGGTGCGTGCGCACAAACCAAATTCGGAAGAAGTGAAGCCTGTGCGCATGCGCATTGGCGTGACGTCAGAGACTTGAGTTGGTCTATAGTAACAGACAGTTTTTTTTTAGAAATGCAGTGCATGGCTTATTACGATCGCGCCTTTTTTTCATTTTTCGTCGTTCTTGTCGGTTAAGGCACGAATTTTATTGGCTCCAGCGTGATAAGTACACGTTTCTTAAATTGCTAAGCTGTTTCTTAAGTTGCTAAGCAGTCCGGGTAGGGGACAACCCGCATTCGGAGTGGCTCTCTCGTGGCGTATTTGTTGCCAACGCGGAGACATTTTGGTACGCGGAGAGCAGCAGACGCAGGCACGAAACGCACGAGTCTGTGATGCGTCCGAGGCAGACATAGATGTTTGGAATGAATGCATTTTCAAAAGACGACGGGTAAGTTTTTGTGCGCCGTACGACAATCTCTACTCAACTAGTGAAATAGCGTAAACGTGGCAAACAGTGAACTGCATACACGTGCACTTTGGTTCACTCTCTGATAACTAAAATCGTTGGCGGATTTTTTTTTTCTTTTTTTTTTTGGTTTTGTTTGTTTTACGGGAATGTAATATATCTGAACTCCGTCTGGAGAGGCGAAAGTGCTCAAGTTGGGCCTAGCTGATATAAAGCGGAGGGATGGGTGTCTCTTTCTGTCCGTTATATATAGCAGTACTCCAGAACGCGATAAAGAATGAGCCTTACCATGAAGTGGAGATAATGCAAATACTTCGTTTGGATCTACAAACTTCCGTTAGATTACGATAAGCTCCGATGTCTCTGACCTTGGTTCTATTGGCGCCTCAAGAAAGACTTTAGGTGTAAATAACCTTCTCGTATCTTCGACCTTCTAAGGTGTTAACGTCCACTTTCTCAGGCTGAAGTAGCTTGAAAAAGATTGTGTTTTTTTTTTTGTTTTTTGTTTATTCTTGGAGTTCGCCAAATATAATTTTTTTTTTAAATTTTATTTTGCACCGTCACAGTGTTGTATACCGAGTACTAGGAAAACGCTGCTGTCACCTATTAATTTTTGAACGCGGTTTTTACGTGCGTATAATGAACTCGTAGGACTTATCAGTTTCGATGCGAAGGATCTATCTAAAATGGATATATTTCCGATTGTTTTTGCTCAAAACTGCTGTTAAAATAACAGAAAACGTAAGTTTCTTGGGCCACATACACTCTTTTCTGTGGCCCACACGTGTAACAGCAGAGACTCGGCTGTTACTAAAGCTGCGCTAGTAACAGACGAGTGTTACTAAAGTCACTTACATCTTAAGTGCAGGGAGGAGCCTATTGTGTTGACTTTTCTTGCTTTGTAATTTGTACTTCAGCCTTCTCTTTGGCTAATGGCGAAATGTCACTGGCCGCAGACCGATAATAAGATGCTCTAGATTCAGAACGCTGTGCGCTTCTTAAACTGTCTGTGACTTAAACTGTCTGCGACTGAAGCTGTCTGGGCGGAACTAATAACTGACACTGTGCTGCAAAAAAAAAAAAAGTCATCCTATAATCTTTGAAGCTTAGCGCCTTTATGACGTCGGATGTTGCGGCTTACACACAGCTTCCACACATAGGCAAATGTTATCACTTCCACACATGGCAGTTGCGAGGGGGGGGGGGGGGCTTAAATTGTTTGCACGATACTGAAATAACTAAGCTGCGAATTTGATTGTCTGAGGGGTGTTTATTTCATGTTTATTTTGCGCTGGAGAAAATGCCCGGGTAAACTATCGCCTTACCTCGACTAAAACCGCAGGTTCCTTCAAACATCACAAATGATGCACGCGGGCTTCTCTAGGAAGAAAATGCTCACTTGGCTTCTCTAGAACGAAAAGTAGGACCTTTGCTTGAGCAGTGCCCGTTTGCGTAGGACGCTTCCAAAAATTATGATTATTTTTGAAAGGGGATCTTTAAAAACTAAAATAAGAAAATGTTTCTTTTTTTTTTTTACTTAATGTAAAGGGAGAGTTTCAAGCTAACAAGCTAGTCGATATGACATATGTATCATATTACGAGTATCTAATTTACTCGGGATTATTATGGTGTTGTCACGCATCTTCCCTTAATAGATGAAGATTTTTCAGCCTACGATGCTCATACAGAACCACTTTTTAAGAGTGTTAATGTCTGTACTATGCAGTTCTTGTATAATGACTTACTGGTGAAGTGATACTATGCTGAAAAAAATAACAAGTTTATTGAACAACTATCGAAAATAACAAGAAACACAAACAGCTACAGCACACCTCAGGATAAGATACGGAATATACCTTTTGTACACACAAAATGCGAAGCTCGATCGGTCCTTTAGACATTGCCATCCGTTCTCATTTCGCATACTGATTAAACACCAAACATAATTTCATATGTTACTCCCTTCGCTTTATACGATTATGTGTTATCTGCGTGTATTATCGGTTAAATGTATGCTAGCAGCGGTGTAGATAGTAGAGATTGCGATTTTTCTTTTTTGTTTATAGTTGTATACCACCGCTGTTGCTTATCTGTGGGGGAACAGACCCAGTCAAGCAGCACCCTAGTGGATTTTTGTCTGTGCTCCCGACGTCATCATTGTAAGATGTGGTGTCGAATAAATTTAATTTGACTTGATTTATATGAATAGTTCATACAAAGTGTGCTACTGGGAGTAGGCTCGACACGACTCTACGACAAGTGTTCATACTGCTCCGCTAAATTGGAAAGAAGTGGAGGGCCTCGTAAAAGGACCCTCTACGCGTTTTTCTTAATCTGCAACAGGTTCATTTGACGTATTCAGTGTATCGTGCGTATTGCACCAAGCAGTGCGACTCCGACTTAAACCTCTCCATTGCACCCAGAGAAATGTTCTAGCCAACTCTTTGTACCTTCAACCTGCGGCGTTCTCTATTGCCCATGCGCAGATGCAGGAGCGCGAGTGTCCCCTGGACACTCCCCTGGACACCATCTCCCTGGACTCCGGGGAAGAGGACAACGACGACCGGGATGAAGGGAAAGCCAGGCTCTGCTCCCGCCGACTCACTTTCCTGCTCACCTGCCTGGCACCCAGCGCCGACATCGTGAACATCTGGAGGTATCCGTACATCGCCTACAAGCATGGAGGTATACGGTGCCATCAAACAATATCATTGGAACAAATAGTCGCAGACAAACGTGCTCCAGAAATCCGTTGCTCACTTAGCAACATTGCTCCGTGAGTAACTTGATCATAATTCGAATATATATATATATATATATATATTGTTAAGGTGGTGATATTTAAACGAGTCCTATTTCCACCGTATATTTACCAGTCTCGGGGTTAGTTAGACGGAGATAATCGTCATAATACACTGAATAATTAACTTTTTTTTTTAATTTTTGGTTTTAGGGGTTATGTTACGATTGCAGTATTGGCGGCACGTAGTATTGGTGTGGAGAGCAATTTAAAGAATTTGCAAGAAGGTAATGTTTATTTTTAGATATTAGGGAGCTTTTAATAGATCTTTCCAAGTACTCCAATAACGATACTCGATACTCCGTCAACGCCTTTCCGCATGCATCGTATCGTTATCGGACGTATCGGAACGATCTACACAAGCACTCTATTAATCGAAGAACGCCGCAACCACCTGCTCAAAGGGAGCCATACATCTGATGCAGGTCACCATCTCTTGTGTATTGAGAGGCATAGCACATTGGCTTGTTTTCTCATTAAGAGCAGTTCCCTGGCTGAGGATATAACAAAATTTGACGCTTTTTTTTCATTCTCTGTTAAGTTTTTAAACAACCTCAAATTTTAATAACCCCGCCTCGTAAAAACAAAAAAACAATGTAGAGCCCATCCATTTTACGTGAAGATGAAGGACTAGCCAAGCTGTTATCTTTAGGGCAATTTTACGACAACTTTACGACAACTATACGACATCTCTACGATTTGCATATGATTGCAATGAAGACACGTGCACTACTTTATGTTTTAATTGTCTTTATTTATTTCTTAGTGACTAAAGTGATCATCGCCTTATGGTCACCAATGGGCAGGTTCTCAACCCAATTTTTCGAGGCTTCGAGGTCAGTTTTTTTTCCGATTGCGTCTAAGTCTTTTTATCAGCATCGCGGAAGCGAAAGAAAAGAAAGTTAGATCGGCGCGTTCTGCCCTTAGCCTCGTCACAGCGCACTCTTAGCTGAGATAAGTCGGTGACCGTAGATGATAACGAGGGATCAGGACGTCACTATCTAACAATGCCAAGGAAGGCTGACTCACGCGTATTACCCCCCCATTTTATTATATTTGCTACGGCCAATCGGAACGAAGTAGCGCCGTTTAAACGGAAGCTTTTTGTTAACATCCATTGACGCATTTTTTCCAGATCCTGGCACATAACGTCTGCGCTGTAAAAGAAAAAAAAAAAGGGATCTTACAGTCAGAAAACACATTTTTCCTGTAAGGTGCTTTAGCCTGGATAAAGCAAAGGATAAATCATATGCTAGTGAACGTTCTCGTCCTCTAAGCACGTGCTTTTATTAATGTGGTTATTTGGATCAGTTGGTCGATCATGAAGCCTTGAAAAGCACTGAAGAAGCTAAGGCAAATAATGGCATTATTCCAATCTACCGATTTTTGTTGTCCCAAATGGCTAGATTGTTGGAGCTTCGTTATTTTACAACGGCTCCTTTTCATGTTGAACGCTGCAACGTATAGACCCACAGCAGTGAACATGAAACGCTTCGGTCGGCTGCTAGTCAAAATGGGCAGCTCTGGGAGGGCCTAGCCACCGATTGATTGTACACAATCGCTGCGTCAGAGTTCGGAAGGGCACTCGGAGATTTGAGCTTGAGATGGGATCCAATAATCGCGGGTGCGGGCCGTCTTAGAGTTGTTAAAACTCCTCATAAGATGGCGCAATCTGCCAAACGAAACTTCATTGCCCGGTGGGTATAGTTTGTTTCTGTCTTTGGACCTTCCCGTGTTTTGCATACTTCAAGTTTACTTCCGTGTTTAATTTTCAAAAATTACCAATAAACCCAGTAAAACAAAAAAACAAAAAAAAGCAGGAATGTGCTTGTTTTTTATTTGTTAAAACGCGCTCCGGGATCGCTTCATAGTGATTCGCTCCAGACCCGCCAGTAAACTGGAGTGACCAAGGGGTTTGTTATCTTGTTTACCACCGTTGCAGGTGTGGTTCTCGTACCCTGCATCGTACTCTTTGTCCTGGTCGGCTTCCCACTCTACTACCTCGAGCAGACGATCGGACGCCTGCACGCGGGGAAGAAAGGAGGAGGGCAATGCCTCGGGCACCTGGTGCCGATTTTCAAAGGTGAGTCCACCGTCATCCCGTTCTCCGCAGCCAATCAGACTGCTCCATTCGCAGTTAAGAACGCCAAAGGACCAATCACGAAGCAAAGGAGCTTTGTCATGATAAGCCCCGTCCCACTTTTCTTGAGAACAACGTCGTTTGCTCTGCTTCACACTACGTCCGAGAGCAGGCAACGGCACGATTTAATGAACCCAATCACTCACAGTGAATGCACTTTTGAGTCTGCTTGATTGGCTCCGCCGGGTCGTGGCGTTAAAACTGAGTATAGTGATTGGTTATCTACACCGCCTACCGGAAGTAAGAGCAGCGTTGCTGATTGGGCACTAGTGGTGCGTCGGTGTTCGGCTGAGACCGGTAACCTTCACTGATTGAACGCGAGTCCCAATCGAACGCTGACGCGGCACTTTTTTGTCTAATCCGTGCCGCCCCGTCGACCTCAGCTCGGTGACGTAATCAAATCAGAAAGTTCGGCCTTGTTGTCCATGAGGTGTTGCTACATTGCGGCGCCGCCACGGCCAGCCGCGGCGGCTGCGTCCCGTGTGCACGCACATGCCTTTTTGCCGAAGACCTGAAGGTTATCGCAATCCCGTTCTGCGCTTCGCCACCCCACAAAAAAACAAACAAACAAAAAAAAAAAGACATTTTGCCGAACAATGCGTTTTTTACCTAATGCAAACGGTCTGCTTCCCAATCGCCGCAAAGTGCCTTTCGAGTGGGCTGCTTCGGTGAAAAGGAGGGATAAGAAAGGGAGAAGGTTGGAGGCCTTACCCTTTTTATTTTTTGCCGTTTTTTTGTTTTTTTGCTTTGTCTGCCTTAATCAGAGCGTGACTTCTGCACTGAAGAGTATAGCTTGTGAGCAGTGATAAGGTGTACATTAGAGTTAAATAGCGGAAGAGATAAGGAGATCCAGGAAAGGCCTAATAATAGGCGCCTTGAATGGCGGCGTAAGACGGGAGCGACATCTGGGTGAGGGCGAGGGGAGCACGTGACTTCGTTACGCTGAAGCGCTGGCTGACACGCGTGGAAGGATAGCGCCCAATGTCGTGATAATGTGATAATCAAGACAGATGCGTTTGTATGACTAGTAGAAGATTAGGGAAGTTTAGGTGAATGACATGAAGTAGAAGCATCCTGGCCAGGTGAAGAACCGGTCACCTGAAGAGCGATTTGAGTTTGCGGAATATGCACTAGACAAATCGACGCATGTACAAGAGCTTGAGTAGGTTTCCTTTCTTTTTTTCTTCTTTGTGTTTGCATATTTCTTCGTGGCGCGTTAGCCGTCATAGCGCAGACATTGTGTTGAATATTTATCCCTTGCCTCTCGTTGGCTATTTTGAGTCGCGTTTCGATAACTGTAGAATAGGAAATAAGTGCTGCCTTATCACCGCTCCCGATAGGTTTTAGACTAATAATGCACCGTTCGTGCTGTTGTGAGGAACAGATTCAAAATAACTAGTATGCCAACTCTGATTTATTGACGTCGTTAATATACACGTCCCACATTATGACACTGCCTAAGTTTTTTTTTGTTCTCGAGCACCGTTGACATCATGTAATCTAAACAAATGATTTCATCATATGCTTTCTTACTCGTTTTGTGTTTGTGTGCGTGTATTTTTTCATTTCGTATTGCATTTCACTCATGTCCTGGGATAGATTCACGTTGTAGACTGTGCAGGATTTTTTTTTATTCAAGGTTTTAATTTACCCCATCAATGAAACTAATTAAGAAATCATCTACGGTCTGGGACCGAAAATCTTACTAAGCTCTGCATCTACCAACAACCTTCCATTCCACTGAAAAGCCACCCCACTCTCCTTGCTGTTGTTGTTTTATCTGCTAATGATGTTAGTGCGGCCATTAGGAGTACGAAACTGACATGCACCCCATAATTTTGGGAGAATACTTACCTTACTATCGACATCATTTCCTAGTCATACCGATGCTAACTGAAGTAGTTTTACCTTGTATTTCTTTCTTATCACTAGATCCTCTTCTCCCCCTCCCTTTAACCTTAGCAAAGAGTAGACAATTAGAACTCGCCGTTTATGTTGGCATCTCCGTCTACTACAACTAGATGCTCTAAGCAGAGAGAGAGAGCAGGAAATAGGGGTCGTCTCATTTTCCTTCCTAAGATGCAGTTTGACGAAAGCCATAAAAGGAGATGCAAAATCCGAGACATACCGTATTTGTCGGTCTGTAAGCCAGACCGATGCGTAAGGCGCGCCTGTTTATAAACAGTCATTTCATGAAAAAGTTGGTATATAGGTCGTGCATCTTTCTATTTGTCCGAATTCTTTGTGCGGTTTGCGGAGTCACTGCAACCGTAGACCTAAGCTGCCACGCATCAAACCGTCCCCAGAGCGCCGGAAGAGCCGGCCATCGGCGGGCGCTTCGGAGGGTTTATACTTATTGGGGGAAAACAACGTCTTTGCATGAGACGCATCAGCGAAATTTTTGAAAACAGAAGAAAAGCGACTTGTGCTTGGTGAAGTGCGGTATACAACAACCCGTGTCCTCCTTTGGGAGGAAGTGTTCACACACAAACACACACACACAAAAAGAAAGCAAAATTGAAGAGACCACGAGATCGATGTGGTCCCGTTGCTTAAGGGCATACTACAAGTCCCAATTTTGTTTTGTTGTTGTTTCTTTGATTCGCTTTGCAGGTGTTGGCTATGCGTACTCGACGTTGCTAGCCCTGATGTCGGTCTACTACATGGCCATTCTTTCCTGGGTGCTACTCTACCTGTTCTCTTCGATGCAAGAGACGCTTCCCTGGACTCACTGTGGCAACGAGACGGTCGTCAAAGGTCAGTCTCCTCACCCTGCGGATAAAAGGCAGTTCTCGTTCGCGATCGCTTATTAAATTGGAGTGTATTTTATCCGATATCAGTTTTATAGGTATTCGATTCTTATCGGGCGAGTATATCGCGCTTACAAATTTGTAGAGTCGGGCAGTACTGGTACAATCAAGCCCAAGAGTCTCGGTGTCGAGAAAAACATTTTTTTTTAAATCTTGGCTCGAAACTTAAGGTGCGGCGTTCGAATCTGTTTTGCAGACTGTCTTTTGTACGATGTATAAGCAGTGCGACCCCACCCCGGCTTTAGACTTCCCGGTTACTTCGTTGAGATTCACACTTCTTAGAGGTGTCCGTCTTTTCAAACAACGCACCGATCGAGACACTCTCGCATCGCCCCCTATAGTCTGTAAACGCCGCCTCTGTAACTCCCAGTTTCCTTACCGCGTGTCCTGGTGGCAAGCAACCGACTAAACATTAAGCCTAATGATGGCCGTGATGGCGACTTTTGCATTCTTTGGAAACATATTTTGTGTTTTTGATATGCTGCCAACCACGTTCGACATCAGAGTCTAGAGAGAGAAAGAACGTCACTGGTCGTCCGCACTTCCTCATTTCCCAGAGTGTAATGTTTCCACGCGGGCAGGTTTTGATGGACCCATGAAGACATCTGGAGAAAGGCACTAATAACTTCTTTCTTTTTATTCTTTTTTTTTCAACGCTTTTACGCATTACGCATCTGTCGTGGTGTCGTGTTTCTAATGACTTCATGATGATGACGTTCAAATACGGCTGAGAAACTTATTTATTTTTGGACAGTAGCGCTTATTTGATCTTCTTACTCTATTGTTGCATAGAATTCAAAGTCGGCCGTGCTTTTTTTTTAACATTAACATTTATGATAGACTCGCGGTTATCAAAATAAGTCGAATTGCTTAGTTTTAGAATCTGAAATGTACTGATTTTTAAGCAGTGCGCTGCCTAAACTGTACTATGGTTTCCTGCAATGTATAGCTAACTAAAGGCCGTTGACATTGAGAGTCGCAAGACGAAATAGGTGCACGGATAGCGTGTCCAAATCACTTGATCAGAAAATATATTTTACCTGTCTTGATACTGAAATACAAAATTTCAGTCTTCGAAGGAATACCGCACTCATGCAGCATGGCAGATCTTTGTGCATTTACCAATAGTTCTGGAAAACAAATGTGCACACCATTTTTTTCAGCGTCATGGGGTGTTTGTGACAAAGGTCAATCATTGTTGTTGTTTTTATTTTTCCACGTTAAATATGTACTACTCATTCCTGAAATCACAGTGTGTCCAGGATGCAACAAGCTGGTTCACATAGACGCCGTATGTTTGTGACACAAAACTAGACCCGCAGTGATCCCTTACAGTCCACTGTCTGTCTCACAGTGTAAAAAAAAAAAAAAAGTGGTGGCGGGGGCATGTTGACATGCCGGTGGTATCTTCTGCCTCGAAATGATCATTCGCATTAATGGTAAAAAATATGTAAGGAAATCGAAGCGGGCAATGTGTGCCACAAGAAGCACACAAAGCATGTAAGCAATGCAAGCGTGCCTTGCGTGGCCCAGTCAGTACGTGTCTGGTCCGCAACGCACAGAAGGGTGGTGGGTTGGAATCTCGCCTAAAATTATTTGAAATGTTTTTTTAAGGCAAATTAATTACTTTATGAAGTGAAATCATTTAAGAAATGCCGAGACCTTGAATTTGCATTACACGCCATGTTTTTTAATCACTTTCGCTCCACGCGGGACGTCACGTTTCATGTGAGCTTCGTGGGTTGTTTGAAATTCCCGCGTGAGGTCACGTGACGTTGACGTCATTACCCTATCGACCAATCAGGATTCACTTCACGCCACCGAGGATGGCTTTTTTGCCACGCCACAGAGGCCGGCTTTTTCTGCGACGCGACCTCCTTAAGGGCACAGGGTAAAATAAGATTGAAAAAAAAAAAAAAAAATTGATTTTAGTTTTTTTCGCAATTTCAAAAGTTTAGTTCTTTCTGCACATTTTTCATTGTCACAGTGTCTTTAGAAAGTTATATTTCGGGCTGAAAATCACTTCTTCCGAAAGCAAGCAGCAGGTGGCCACGCCTCCTTTTGGGATACGCTCCCTGTTTATCGATGAATTTTCCAACAAAACAAATTCAACACCAGACCTAAAAGCTTGTCCGGTGACAGATAATCTAAAAAAAAAGTATCTGGCAACTATTGCATAACTTTTCTTCAACCAAGACAATCCCGAGACGCTGTACATGTTTTTTCCAGATGTGTACCATGTGTACATTCAAGCGTTTGTGTTTTTATAACGACAAAATAGGCAGCATTGGATGCTGTTCTTTTATTCAATGGTGGTAGCATTGCACAAGACAATGTTTTGAAGTCCTGTGGATGGAACCCTGTTTGGAAAGCCATCGAGTGGCTGAGGGAAGTTGACATCACTCGAATATACTTTACCGACCAATCCACACAGCAGGTCGCAAAAGAGGTCCGGCAAGCAAGGCGATAAGCCTAAAGGCGAAGACATGAGTTTAGCAATGTCTTTCAAGGTTGCGGCTATTGCAAAAATGACTCCGAGGCTGTTAGTGCCAATAGAAATTCGTTATTCACCAGTTTTTTTTAACTTTAAACTCAATTATCTCAAAACAGTGTTTTTTAGTACATAGGTACCATTTTTTCCTCAACCTGACACTATAGAGGGTTGATTTTTTATTCCTACCACCTACATAGGTGTTGAAAAATACTGAACTAAAATTAAAAATATGCACCTAGCACGTTTTGAGTTAGAAATTTTTTAATGCATGAAAAAAACTAAAATTTAAGTACTAGAATTAATAAAAAAATTATTTTAGATTGGTTCAAATAATTCTAGTTCAGTAGATAAAGCACAATATTTCGAACAAAATGATATATACATGACAGGAATACTGCTAATAGTCACCGAGAAAAATGTTCCTCAACATGGCCTCAAATGCATGGGGAGTATAGAACTTACCCTGTTTAAATCGCGTCAAAATCGTACGTGGGCCAAACGGAAACATGTATAAACGAGAAGAGGGCAAGAGGACATTCGGGTGGTGGAAGAAAACAGTCCTCGTCGGGCAATCTGGCACTGCACTGCGATAGCTGCCCCATCCAACTAGAAATTGAAAAAAAAAAAAAAAAGCAATTCTCGGGAGTTAGGCAGAAAAGATAGCCGGGGAAATTCACGACGAAGTTTGCATCAGATAGGAAGGGGGAAGCCCGTTTATCAGCGCGCCATCGCTGCACCTGAGAGGAGTGTTTCTTTCTAAGCGAGCGCTCAAGTATGCGGTACTGCGGCAGTATACTTCAGCCGACGCTACAAGCTACCAATCAAGTAGCGCCAACAGCGCAAGTCACTGGGCCTTTTCGGTTCATGATTGGTCCTGCGATGATAGAACACGTACATAAATATGACGAACACCATGATGGTGCGCTTTTGACTCTGCCTGATTGGTTCCATTGGCTCGTTGCATCTGGACTTAATTAAGCGGAAACGTACTCCATAAAGCATATCCTTTTCGATTAACTTCGGCTGTGAGTGCGCTTCGTCCTTGTGTACTTCTTGGTCCTTGTTTATTCGGAGCTTTGCTCCTACAAGCGATGTACCAACTAGCCCATTTGTCTACCTTAATGCGTTGTTTTCCTTTTGTATACATTTTATGAAGTTCCACGACACTCTGTAGTGCCTGCGGAAACCGAGAGAAAAATAAATGAAATAAAATAAAACGTCGTTCTGGGTCTGAATTTAACTCCAGTTTCGCAGTTCCCTTCTTCTTCCCTTCCTCCCGTCCTCCGAAAAAAAGAAAAAAAAAAGAAGTGATATATTTTAATTTTAATACGCAGAAAGCAAAACACAGGACAGAGACAGTGTTTTGCTTTCTTCGTAATGAGCACTGTCTTTTTGCTTAATTTTATTTTAGTTGCTTTTAGCTTACATGAGCTATACTGTAAAGAATCATCTATATGTGCGCGGGGATGTCATACAAATCAGTTAGGGATTTCAAGGTGTCGCATACTTTGATAAGCACTCACGTGTATCTCCGGAGGGCTCGTCCGCGGTTTGATTGTCCGAAGGAGTGGGGGGTCTCTTCTTTATCGCGTCCATTAGAGCTCGACTTATCGCCGGGAGAGGGGCAAACCGTTGTCGCGTGTCACGATCCCATTAAAGCACATAAGACGCCGACGCGCCCGTCCCGACAGAAAAAAAAAAAAAAAAAAATCCCCCAGAAATGACGCACTAAAAAAAAAACAGGAAAAATTGGATATTTGCAATTTTATCGAGGGTTCAACACCAGAGAGCTCGGCTCTATCTGGCGTCCCGTGCGCACTGGTCTCCCCCTTCCCCTCAGTTTCCTCCCGGATACACTTTTGCAGCATCCATTATTGCCGAGTCACTGTTCCGTAAACCCACGCCTGGCGACTACCGCAGTCTCCCGTTGCAGGGAGCTACGCTGTAAACGCTCGGAATGCGCCCTCCGCAATAGACCAGCTCAACTCCCTCACGTAGTGCCACTGTGCGGTGGTGCTGCTGTCGGCACTGCGCACGCGCACGCGCAGTGCACGCGCAGTGCCGACACCTGGTGCGGGCAAAGCGGCCGCTTGTTTTGTAAACACTCTGTTTGCGTGTACAGCGTTACACACGGAGTCCGAGCGCAGACGATGCTGCTATCCGGCGGAGCCAGTCAACCGGCGTAAAAAAGTGCGTCGTCACCGCACTGTGCTCGTCGTCTTTGTGCGCTTGATTTCATGGTGGTTACAGTGTATGACAACACCTTAATGCAATTGGACGTTGCGGCAGAGAAGGGAAAATGGGGGGAGGGGGCGGGGTTGGTGACCACGCGTGTCGATGTACCTCAGATTAAGAACACGTGAAGCGACAGACGTGCGCTGCAGATTCAGGAATAGGAAGAGACATAGACTCCTCTTCTTACCGGTTTCGATAAGTAGCGGCATGGTAGCGGCGGACATGAACGCAGTCGATATTTAGTGCATGAATAGCTCCGATAGCTCACTATGGGAAGTACGTACCAATGTTATCTATATTTTTTTTTTTTTTTTTCAGGCGAGACAGAACTTGATGTGGTTTGCGACTGATTGACTTCCTTCCTCTTTAACCTCTGAACAACCTGTCAAAGAAAAGCATTCAGGTATCATCCAACACAAATGGCAAAAGCTTTCTTTTTTTTTCTAAGGGGTTGTTTTTAGATTTCTAGGTTCTTCGTGTATTATACATAAAATTAAAGAGCGTCGCTTTTCTTGAACCTTGAAGGAGCCCATTGGGACTTTGCCCCACTGAATACTTTCGTAAGTTTGCGTCCTGAGCTGTAAACTGTATTTGGTCATTCTTTTTCTTTTTTTTTTGTTTGACGCTGCCTAGAGATATAAAAATCGGCTTTTGGAACAATTTGTTTTACGTATTTGATTAGGAATAGACCACACTCCGATAAACACTAACAGAGTACAAGTAGGTGTTAGTGTCTTTAATTCATATTAAAGCAACATTCTAGCTTCAAAACGGCTAAGCAAGGGGGCGAGTTTTATCAGCATTTAATACAATAATTATCTCGTGCGTGTGTTTATTCAGCGGGAGGTTAGTGAACCCCAATGCGCATCTGATGTCTCAGCTGTAAATAAGAAAAGAAGCCAGCGCAGTACATCTGCTACCATGGCGACTTCAACGCGTTCCACGCTGAAATGATCAGGACCGTGGGCTGGTACGATGCTCATCCAGATCCTGGAGAGGGGGGGGGGGGGGGGGGGGGGCGAGGACAGTTTCACGATCCCTTGGTTCTGCAGCGCGAGCTTTCGCTTCACGTGCTCCGATCCACATTTGTACGACCTAAATATCATCAGAACGGAAATGCTGGCGTCATATACCTGCATCCTTTTTTTTTTTTTTCATTTTATGTTGTCGTTGTTTACCTGTTTCCCAAACGTTTTGGGCGACCTCGTTTTGCATCGCCGACCGTACTTTGCGAAATTTGAAACCGTTTACCACTTTCTTTTGCGTCGCTTTCCTTCCGAGGGATCATTGAGGCTAATGCTGCTCAGCGAACCGGCAACTCGTAATGGGCGCGGTTCTGTTTGGTTTGATTTAGCGTGACTGTAGCTCTTAGTAAAAATAGTTTTAAAAAGAAGAATTAATACATTCTTAAGCTTCCATACCACATTCTGAGGCCCAAAAATCAAAAAGGTTAAAGAGGAAAGGCGGTTTTACACACAGAGACCATCCCCTTATGGAAATCATTCACCAAATTGCTTTCGTTTTTGCTTTTTCATACGCGACTGAAATTCTTGCCCACGTGAAATAGGCCGATTTCACCAGCCAGCCTCTTTACGCCGCCGCTGCCGGTAAACCCCCATCGTGGGAACTTTATCTTTCTGCACGCGCTACAACCCCGCTGTGAGTCTGCGCGAACAGAGCATGAGTCAGCACGAGCATGAGTCATCTCGAACTAAAGTAACTGCGGCGTCACGCATGCGTGAAGCTCTTAGTGAGATCGGTCTATTCATTGACCTGAGTTCAGAGTAAGTGACAAATGAATGAAAAAAGTTAAGTAATGTTTGTTCGATGTTTCCTAAAAGAATCCAACCGCAATTTCAAAATACAGGTAAATCCAGGTCCAGCAGGATGTTAATTTACTTGAGATGATTTGAAATCCTGCATTATTCGTTCGCTATATTGTTTCGTAATGTTTTTGTGATTGTCGGCTTAACAGATGTGCCTTCGATTCAGGACTTCATTACTAAGGCCTGATGGTGTAAATATTGACCAAACGATTTGACAAAAAACATTACGCTTTCGAGCATGTATTACTGACGAAGAAGGGACGCTCTGATTTATGAATGCGGAGCGCGAGTTGTCTGCTTCTTGCACAGGAGCTGCGATGACATCAGAACACCGAGCTCTTATTTACTCATTAAAGAAAAATAGTGGGTAAACCTAAAGGCATCTAGCATTGAGGTCTACCCACTATCCTTGCAATCAGAACCAATCAGAACTCGGCGTCGCTCTGACGTCACCGTAACTTCTGCACAAGAAGCAGACGACTTGCTCTCCGCATAGTTTAGCGAGCAGAAATAAGAATGAGAGTATAAAGTAATTATCTAAACGCGATGTTGTGTAATAAAGATAAAAACGACTGTGCGACTATTTTTTTTCGCAAAAGAAGGGAGGTGGTCTCACGAAACCAATTTACTGATGGGAAGCTATGTGACACATGCCACTTAGTTAAATATATTTGATTCCTTAACTGCCTATATTGTTCTATAACCTTACGCCACTTGTGTTTCTTTCGACCAGGTTGTCCAAGCACGCAAAAACCTCTATTCGAGCCGTGCCTTCCCGAAAACCTGACTCTCGATGGCAAGCCCACGGACAGCCTCTGGATTCGTGCTCCGAGTGAACTCTTTTTTCAGTAAGCGGTTTTGGTCGATATTACGGTCGACGCAACACAATTCGTGTTGCGAGTGACTGAATGTCGTCACCCTTTCCCCCAGTGAAGTTGTCACCAAGGTCAACCCTCAAGCACGCTTTCCCGGAACTGTGTCCTGGTCACTCCTACTTTGCCTCCTCGGCGGATGGATAGTTACGTACCTCAACGTTATCCGCGGGAAGATATCCTTCAGAAAGGTAAAAATATTAACTATTGAGTGAACCGCGTTTAAATGCGGTAGCATTTCTGAGCGGATTCTACGCACTTTCGCGTCCTTGCCTCGGCTTGTAGCCGACAGAGCAGGTGGCAGGCATCTGTTACATACCTATTTTAAATATGCATACAAGGGGGTTAATACGCCCAACGAACGTGACGTGAAGTAATCGCTTCTTAACGGCAAATGCAGTCACCAATGGTGTTATGTGTTTATGTGCATATTATGTTTACATCAATATAGTAAGGGAGATGCGTTTGAATTGCAGCAATGCTACAACAAAAGTCGTCAATTGGTCCCGGGAAGTGGACAGTTATTTCAAAACATTATCCGAATTGGTTTTATATGTAAGAGGCGAACTTCATGGATATCGACGAAAAGTATTCCTAGAAACTCCGCAGCAGTTACTGAGCACTTTAATAAAAGAAAAGTTTGGCACCATGACAGAACAGCACACGACAAAACAGCACGGTCAAAACAGCACGCGTCAAAACAGCACGCGTCAAAATAGCACGCGACAAAACAGCACAGCGTCAAAACGGCAAAGCGACAGAAGAGCACGTGCCAAAACAGCACGGCGGTAAAACAGCACAGCGTCAGAACAGCACAGCGTCAAAATAGGACATTGACAATACAGCTAGGGTTTGGCGTATTCGGTTTTTATTATTTTGAAACTGGGCGTACATTTTTCGGTTTTTATTACAAGCAGAAGTTTTCGGTTGATTGCTGAGAATATTTGTAGACGCATAAACTTTTCAGTTCTTTTCGGTTTATTGACGAAAACCAGTATACTGACGAAAATGCAAAATTTAAAGGCGTTTGTCTAAAATGAATAGTAAATAAACCAGGTACTGGATTTCTTATTTGTTGATGTCTGTGGCAGCCGACGCGACCTGTTCTGCAAGACGCTATGGGGCTCTATCGTGATCTGACATCATCGTCATGGGCTTGTATATGTACGCAGGACGAACACGAGCTTTACTAACACTTCGGTCGGAGAGGCAAATATCAAAATCCAAAAATTTCCAAGCATTGTACTCAGTGCGTTGTTCCCCCATTTTCACGAGTGCGAGAGGTGGTTAATTCGCGCAGACCAAGAAACGACAATAATGCAAGCGTATTTATTCCCTCCTCCAGTAAACGGAAGCTAGGGGTGTTAAAAAATGTGCGGCATTTACAGATGCCCTTTAATTTCATTGTACAGTCCACGATTAAACTCTCTTCTTTGAAGAAAGAATTCTGCACACAAATCCCTATCAGGTGAAAAACCCAGATTTCGTCCTAAAGACCATTGCGTCGGTTTAACTTTTGTTGAAAGTTGAACCGATCTTGGACACAAGCTGAAAACTGCGAAATGAAGTGGTCATACGTTCGGTAATGAGGCACATTTCTCCACCCACCCCTCCAAACGCCCTCGGAAATACTGACCTTTTTCAGTTAAAACCGAATTTGTAAAAAGACATTTCGTCGTACTTTTACCGGTTTTATCAGTTTAAGCCGAAAACGCTGAACCCTAAGTAGAGCGTATGGAGTTAAAAAAAAAAAAAAATTCACGTCTCAAAGTAGGCACTGTAAAGGAGTGGAGGGTCTAAACCAATTCCTCTAAGGTCAACTCGTCGACGGCCAATATGTCGAATTCGTCCTCACGGGAGCAAGTTGGGAGTGGGGAGTATACTCGATGCGCACATGAAGGCTCCGTGGGCAGTACCGAAGCCCCCGCTGGTGCGTATTATGGCTGTTTCTCGAGCAGTTCTGCTTACGTTGACGCGCAAGTTTGCTGGTGATGTCGTCTACAATAAGTGAATCAATCGCACGGCAACATGTTGTTGTTAGTTGTTAAAAGAAAAAAAAAAGAAGTGTGTGCGGCAACGGTGTGCTTAGCGTTAGCCCATGCTGTGCGGCAACAACATTAAGGCCATGGCATGTTTCTGCTTCCCCGGTTTCCACTCGATCGAGGCCTTCGTCGGCAATAATCTGTGAATTTAACTCAAAACAACTTCTCGCCTGCAAGCTGCAGCTGCGTGTTTCCGGAAATTTTGTTCACGACGAATGAACCCCACAGAGTCCGTGCTCATGGTACATCATGAATTCGCTCGACATTAAGTTGCCTTATCTTCCCGGTTCTATCAATGCATCTGTAATCAACGCATCTCCCGTTTTTTTGGGGGGGACGTTTGACACTTAGATGGTAATTACGAAACGACGAGTACCCTTATCGGACCGCCGAAAACCAGACGGTTCATAACTTGAACTTATGCATTTCTTTTTCCCAATAACTTTTTCTCTTTCGCTGGGTCTAAAAAAAAAAAAAAAAAGACCTGACAACGCGGCCGACATCGAGGCGAAGATATCACCTCTAACTACCCAATCTCTTCAAAGATCAGCGCAGTTAAGTAGTAGTAACTACTGCTAACTTCGTTCGTTTTTAGCAATCACACAGCAGCACCAGTCGGGACACTGACTTAGCAATGAAATAGGCAATAAATTCCTTTATAACCTAGCGACAATAAACGAATGGGTTAAGGAGTTTCGAAAATATTCGCGCAGAGGGAGGTGAAGAATGCGCTCGAAGTTGCTACATACGTGCTGTTTTGTCGCTGTGCTGTCTTGACGCCGTGCTGTTTTGACGCCGTGCTGTTTTGGCACGTGCTCTTCTGTCGCTTTGCCATTTTGACGCTGTGCTGTTTTGTCGCGTGCTATTTTGACGCCTGCTGTTTTGTCGCCGTGCTGTTTTGACGCTGTGCTGTTTTGACGCGTGCTGTTTTGACCGTGCTGTTTTGTCGCGTGCTGTTTTGTCGTGTGCTGTTCTGTCGCGTTCCCGAAAAGTTTACGTAGAACAGGACGGTGCAAAATGCTATCGCATTTCTACCTCAACCTGCGCAACGTTTTCGGCAATAATATTTGCAGAATTATATTATCGTAGGGTAGGAGGGTCGCTATTTTAGTGGATCGCTTTCCTTATTTGCACGTCACACTATTGGTTACATAGCACCACTTTCTTTGCAGACGGCCATCGTCCCGGCTATAATGGTGACGCTTTTTCTGTGCGCCATCTTCGGAACCATCACCAGCGATCCTGGATTCCAGAATGGCCTTCATTATTTCTTCTCGTTTGACTGGCACTCCCTGCGAAAACCCGACGTGAGTTCCAATTTGTCCGGGAAGCATTTCTACATTCATTCCTAAGACCATACAAAAAACACGGCAATTCACCTAACATATTCTCGTAACAAAAACTCTCCTAACAAAGATTCTCCTGAGAAAAATTTTCGTAACAGATGGCCGCCTCTAATATTCAGCGATTGCCTCCATCTGCTACTGGTCAGACCTTCGTTTACACGGATTAGACTGCGTAATCTCCCTGAGCTTTGTCAAAGCCACGAAGGCCGTGCTCATCGACGCTCTAGTTTTAAAGGTGTTTTTTGAATATGGTAACGCAGCAGCTTGTTCACGTGACCAGGTGTATCTCACCTGAGGCTGACCCGTGAAGCATGGAGATGCAAGTAAAATCTAACTCTACGATGACTGGCTTCTTGTTTTACTGGCAGATGTGGAACGACGCGGCAACTCAAGTGGCTCTTAGCCTTGGTACCGGAACGAGCCTTCTGCAGCTTTTGGGTCGCCGAGGCAGCAAATACCGCGGCCTGGTACACGACGCCGTCATTGTGATTCTCGTCAACATCATCGTGTCTTTCTTCAGCGGCGTTGTGGTGTTCTCTTGCCTCGGCTACGTCTCCAAGGCCATCAACAGAACCTGCATCAAGTTTCTACAGGAAGGCAAGTCGCCGCTGCTTCAGAGTCGTTTTATCTGCATATCAGAAGATTATCTAACTTTCTGTATTGGGGTAATCAGTTATCTAAGATGTTCAACATGAGCGCTTTAGTATCTTTGACTTAGTTGCACGATTTAATTTGATAGGTTGCCTTTCTAGAAATATTTCTGATGCTCTATCTTTAGAATTACACAAGCCCACATAAGTTGGTAGTTACGTCTTCTACTCTCTCCGACACTCATAGTCACTATGAACTTAAGAGACGCAGGGTGCGGCGAGTTCAGAGAATCTCATTATCGCTCCACAGCCAATAAGATTAGAGCATTCGGATTATGTGATCGTCGAAGAACCAATCACAAAGCAAGAATCCTGAACATAATGAGCTAGGCCCTGCCTTTTTCAAATCCCCTATTGACTATAGCCAGTATTTAAAAAGAAAATAGCGGAACGAAGGAAATTTGAGAAATAAAGCGCGAACTGTATAGTCTCTGTATTGCATGACGCAATATAACTATAAGGAACTTGCCTTCGTGTTTCTGTGTGTGTGTTTTGCGCGTTTTGAAATTTTTGTCTGTATGTAGTTTTTCTATTTAGGAACTAAATACCTGAACTGACGTAAGTGGGCCCTGATACAAACTGAAAAAACAATATATATATATATATATATATATATATATATATATTGTTTTTTTCAGTTTTTCATTATATATATATATATATATATGAAAGTAAACGCACCTCGAAGCTTTTCGCGGAGCTTTATTACATATAGGTCGACGTTTCGGCCTCAGCCAGAACTTTTTCGAGACATATATATATATATATTGTGACACCGTTTGTGACACCCGGTTCCATCTTGGTTAGTACAGCTCGTCAATGTTTCCATTGTACATGTTTAACGCTCTGGGCTGAATTAAAGGTTTGCATTAAAAGAACCACTACTTCATCTCCTGACATAAGCTGCGTAACTATTGCATAAAGGTATATAAATATATTCAAAGCACAGGAGAGGTACTTTCCATCAGCCATGCTGAGGAACCTTGAGATTTGTTTTATCGCGAGTTTCGTACAGCCAAGGTTTTATTCATTTAGGAGTGGAATTGTACTGCAAGTTTCCAAACCTTTCTGTTACGTCACGTTTTGAGAACGCGGCCAGGATAAATCCCACAAATAAAAGAACACGTTCTCTCCAGCACGCTGACAGCGGTAGACGGCTCGAGTTTTTCTTAAACGTTGTTTTTTCCCCCTTTGGCTTTGTCTTTGCTTAAGAGGCAAAGCGTCTTTGCGAAGGCAGAACATACAGTGACAACCCGAATGACGGCATCGCAAAGTTTCACCTGCCGGAGAAAGAAACAAAACCCCATAAACCAAACTTCCTTTGTCGCTAGTCTAATATGTTGCAGGCGCGTTCTTGACGCACGTGCAACGCCGCCCGTACTTGAGAGTATAGGCATGCCCGATGTCTGGGTTTTCTATGAGCGTAATAATTTATTGTTATCTGCCTTTTTTGTTGTTTTACGCCGTCTGTGTTGAGTTATCGAAAAGGCTTCATATTTTTGTTTCCACGTTAGTTTCGTTTCTAACCTCCACGACTGTGTTTCGAATTTCGCGAAAGTTTCATTTGTTGGCATTTTCGTGCTGGTGTTTGCTCATTGCGCGTGCATTTTCTGAAATTTAAACTTCGGTTCAAAACTGTTGTGTAATATCAGGGCAGAAAACATTCTTTGCAAGTTAAATGGTGCCAAGGTAATGTTAAAGTATAGTTTCTCATATAAATGCTAAGGACAGTGTGAGACCCTAATTGGTGATATGTATTGTATTAATTGCGTTAGACAGTGAATGGTTAGTGAGCTCAATGGGGGCGTGGTGTATTCATTGTATAGATGAGTAGTTTAGACAGCGCGACCACAGGTAGTCCGGGTTTTTTTAACGCTGATAACGCGGTAGTGATAAACGACCGCACGCTGGTACGATGCTCATGCAGATGAAAAGGTTAGGGCAGGAGAGAGAGACTGAACCCAGGATCTCTGTACTAAGTCCCCGATTTCGAGCGGATAATCTAATATTTTGAGGGTCTTTGGCTGCAGGTTTCGGAACCCTCTTCTCCGTGGTACCAGCGGCACTCGCCAACCTTCCCGGCTCCGTGGTGTGCTCCATCCTGTTCTTCGCACTCCTCGCGCTCCTCTGCCTGGGACGGATGGAACAGATGGTCCTGACCATGATCATCTGTCTGCTCGACAAGATGTCCAGCGCACAACTGAGGAAGCGTTACTGCCTGTTTGTGCTGGGCATATGTGGCATTCTCTTCGCCGCCGGGATCATCTTCACGACTCCCGTAAGTTTGAATGCCACAAATTCAAGGAAGTCAAGACGGTGACAAAGTAAAGACATTGTTGTTTATTGAATGCAAATATTCGCTTTATTCTACAGGCCGGCATTCATATCCTCGCTGTGATGGATGCGTACGTTTTTTCCTGGGCAGCGTTCCTCCTTGGGTTCTTGGAATGCGTGGTAGTTACTTGGATTTATGGTGAGTATATTTTAAAAGGTTCCAGCTCAAAATATTTTTAGAACGCAGCTCTTAGGCGCTCGTTTCCGGCTTGAGCGGCGTCGCCGTCGCCGTCGGCGTCGCCGTCGGCGTAACCGCGCGGTGCATTATGGGTAAATTTCCCCGCTAAATCTAGCGGGAAAAATTTCCCCGCTAAATCTAGCGGAAAATTTTCCATGCTAAATCTAGCGGAAAAATTTCCCCGCTAAATCTAGCGGAAAAAATTTCCCCGCTAAATCTAGCCGAAAAAATTCCCCGCTAAATCTAGCGGGGAAATTTTTTCCGCTAGATTTAGCGGGGAAATTTACCCATAATGCACCGCGCGGTTACGCCGACGGCGACGGCGACGCCGCTCAAGCCGGAAACGAGAGTCATGTGACCCCCTCCTGAGGTCACGTGACCTCGGAGGGGGCACGTGACTCCCCCCACGTGACCCCACCAAGGTCACGTGCCCTCGGAAGGGGGTCACGTGACCCCTCCCCAGTACACGCGGCCCTCAGCACCCTTCCCTCCTCCTCCTCAAGAGCTGCGCTCCAATTCGGCGTTACAGGGAATTGTAAACGGCTTTCACTTTTTTTTCATAAAAATAAGTTTAATTAAATTCAGCTCAAGCAGACGCGCCTAATATCTAAACACTGACGAAAATGATACTAAAGTGCAAAGTTGTCTTGTGATTTTAAACGATAGACCTAAAGCGTTGATGGGGATTTTAGATGACCCTTTTAGTCACGGTGTCTGAGAAGCCTGATAGCTCGGTCTTCTTTAAAAAGCTAGGAATGTTTTCTACCTTATTCATTTAATTGGCCAATCCCAAACTGAAAAAGATCTATATTTTACCATATTTTGGTGCTAATTCATAGCATATGTAGTTAATTTATTAAGACAAATGTTTCAATTCAAAAGAGGTCAAATTATGCTTTTAAAGTCAGAAGATTCAACTGTATAACCTCTGCTTTCAGATACTCGTTTTCTACGTACAATTAAAGAATGGAATCGGCAGTACACTGCTAATATTTCAATGTTTTTGCATAACATTTCTTTCAAAGTTTGTTGAACAAAAATTATTAATTCTTTTTTGTTTTTATCCATTTTTCCTTGATAAGCATGTTTATTAATATTTCTTAATTTTTGTGTATGTTTCTTTTCACTTGTTTGCACCCTCTATACACCTTTGTCACTTTACTGTATGATACCGTCTGAGTGTTCCAGAATAACTAAAATCAATTAATCAATATATCTTTACAGGCTTCTAAGTCAAAAGAACTATTCAACCCGATATTAAAAAAAACTCAAAAATTTACAAATTAGGATTTTTATTATTAAGGATTTAGCCTTGTGTTGTTTTAATATTTAGTTGTGCAAGAAAAGCCGATGACGTTAGGGATCTGTTCACTTGCCCTTAGGATTCAAGCAGTTCTCCGGAGATACCGACACCATTCTCCAACAGCGCCTTGGCAAGGGATGGATGTTTATCTGGTCGTTTGTGACACCGGGGTCCATCTTGGTTAGTACAGCTCATCAATATTTCCCTAACACATATCCAAAGCTCTGGGGTGAATTTAAGGTTTGCATTAAAAGAACTGCTACTTCAGCTCCTGACATAAGCTATGTAACTATTGCATAAATATTTTTATATAATACTTATGACAGGTCATCACTATACCACTTTTACTATTTATCATTAGCGATAATGTATCACACCCCTCACTATACTATTATTGCTCTAAACGTTCTTCAAATTTCTCTGGACGTTTTTAACGTCTTGATGTAAGTTATTTCAATACATTTTGTTTTACACTAATCAAAATTTCTCATCACCGTGACAACTGTTTTGTTCACTTTTTCGAACCTCTGGGGATCTACCAGTCTCTGCACTTCTTATTGCATAGAAAGGTATGCCTGAAACTCGAATTATTAATCTACCTGTCTTCTAGACTACAACTTGTCAAGAGCAAGTCAAAACATTCAAACGGCCCGTGCTTTTTCATAAGAAGAAGAAAACCTTTGTTGTGTGAACAATATTATTGAAAACCTTCGCCCTACATTTCACGACAATGTACTTCTGATGTTCCAGGTGGTTCTTGTGTTCACAATTTTCGGCAGTCCGGAAATCGCATCGGGACTGTTCAAGAACTCCTTCTGGGGCCCCATTCTTGGCTGGACCCTGTTCTTTCTCGTCATCTGCCCCGTTCCGGGTTACATTGTATACAAGACCATCTACACGTGGTGCTACACCAAGGGAGGTCGTTGGGATGTAAGTTCATTTTCCTCCTTAAAATTTATATGCGATACAAAAGTTGTACCATATGCTACTAATATATTTCATGGCAGTTTTTGTAAGGGCCTTGAAACACTATTCGGAGAGCAAGTCGTCTGCTTCTTGCGCAGGGGTTGTGGTGACGTCAGAACGACTCCGAGCTCTGATTGGCTTTCATTAAAAAGATGTAGTGGGTCGTCCTCAATGCCAGATGCCTTGAGGGCCCACCCACTGTTTTTTTTTTTTTTCAGTTAGCCAATAAGAGCTCGGCGTTCTGTTATCATCGCAACACCTGTGCAAGAAGCAGACGAACTTGCGCTTCGCATAGTCCCCGACAGCTGAAGAAACGCAGGGTTTGACTTACAATGTTCATGCATCCTGTTTCGTGATTGGTTCTTTGGTGCCCTTATTGGATAATGCCGCATACTCATTGGCCGAAGGGCGATAATAAGATGCTTGGGACTTCTCACGCCCTGCGTTCCTTAAGCCGGCAGCGACCATAGTAAGTACTTTATTTACTTTTTCTTCACTCATAGGCAGTTGAGTTAACAAATAAAATTAACAATTGTGTCGATGCATTTGGCTTATTCATTGCTTAGGGCAGTGGTTCTCAACCATCGATGTTTCCCGGACCCCTTGTGGATCAGCGGAGATGATGGAGGACCCCGTTCGGGGTGAGAGGAGAGGAAAAGTATAGGTTAAATATAATATTGATTTATTATAAATGGATATAACTAAGGGATAGCGCGAAGTAGACCTCTCTTGTTGATGTACACAAAAGAAAACTCGCGCGAAAACGGAAACATTTCTTCTCAATCTGTAAAAAGACAACTTTTGTTGCCGGGCTTGACTGATGAGGCATGGCTTCGCGGAGCCCTAGAATGCCTTCGCGGACCCCAAGGGTCCGCGAACTCCAAGGGTCCGCGAACCCCAAGGGTCCGCGAACCCCCACTTGAGAATCACTGGCTTAGAATATAAAAAAAAAAAAATATTTCACATATTGTTTTCTTTTGTGCGTCGAACCTACAGGAGTTTAAGAGGCTGGTGAAACCCGTGCCATTGTGCACAAAAGTGATGAAGGTGGACAAGCACACGAAGCAGGGCAAGGACCTTTCGCCGGCACCTCGGATATTGGTGATCCGCAAGAACGACGCCAGTCACCACGGCCAGTTGTACATTCCGTACGGCTTCGTAGTTTGTCCGGAGAAGAGTCCGAAATCCAACAGAACGCAGGGAAACAAGCTCGTCTTTTCATTCCCAGATGTGGTAAGAAATATTTCTGGTTGGGTATGCTTAGGGTGTCTACGAGCGGGGAAAAACTAGAGACAATTCGAAGATTTGACGAATTGGGTTTTTGTGAAACAGCCGGGGTCGAGAAAATTGTCCAGAACGTTATGTCAGGCGTAGGCACGAAAGAAGTATTGGTCATGTTTCATTTTTACCACAGAATGTGTTATAGACATGGGTTTCATTCGAAAAGTGACACGCTTGACTGGCACTGAAATTACTTTACCTCATGATTTCGCGTGACTTGACGGCAATTTCGGGTGTCATGTGACGTCACGTGACATGATGTCGCAGGACGTAACACACCAACGGGATGCACCCAGCTTATTCGCCACAAATGGTTAGCCTCTATGAGTTTATCAGATGCTTAAATTCAATTCAAGACATGCCTAATTTATTTATAACATATCGGCTGCATTCGTCCTTTCAAGACTCGTGCTTCCCAAAAGTATTAGAGCAGCGGTCTCTAGATTTCGTACACGGAACAACTCCCGTAACTTAAAAATAAATGCAAATCAAGTTCGCGTCACCGGTCTTCTTTTATAATGCCTGTTGGGGTAGCCATCGCTGCGAAAACGGTTGATTATTTTAAACACTGAAAACGCTAGAAAGTACATTTGCAAAAGCACTTTTGCATTTGCAAAAGTGACTCTTTTGCAAATGCAAAAGAGTCGAGAATGCGAGACGTAAACGTGACACTAAAGAGCGTTACAACCGAGAGAACATTGCAGTGTCAGTGCCATCATCGCCGTGCATACGCAGTACGCGCATGGGCGACAGAAGTGGCTGTATAACTCTTGCTACATAAACACTTGCCCAAGATTTACCGATCCAAGAATGTGTTCTATGTATGATGATTTTGTCGGCTATGGTTAAAGTACTCTTGCATTTCTTTTTACTGTGAACTTGGTTTTGTTATTTTATAGACTTCACCTTTTTCCTCCTATATGAGATTCCAGGTCAGTAATTAGATTTTCCAGGGTACCACTAGGCTTTCTAGTTTTAAACCCCTAGGCATTTTGTAGCTATAGTGTGGCCTGAAAAGTTGCATATTGTTCACAGGCTCGTTGGTGCATCATCGCAGTTTCTCTGGAATCGTATGCATGATGAATGCTGCCTGTATAAATCTGGATGCAACTTAGAACCTTCTTAGGCGCTTCTTTCAATATCATTGTGGAATGGCTACTAGTAGTATTATCATTGTGGAATGGCTACTAGTACTAGCTGCTGTCGTAGTTCTTATTTGGAACGACACCGGCTACGTTTGTTATTAAGAAATTTGTAAATCTCTACTCCTTTTTCCGCTAAGCTGACTGGATGGCGGACGCTATGTGCTCGTTGAACCAGTCAATCGCTGGTCTCGCACTACGCAGGTGATCATGCTACCTGCACATTCACTTGCGCGGAGCGCAAGCTAAGACGGTGAAAAGCAGGTGATTGACTGGTGAATCAAAGTCAAGTAGTTTCCACGGCTCTGTCAGATTAGAGCCGAACGGAGTATAGATGTTTTGGAAGCTCTACTTCAGAATAATGGGAGAGGAACAGATCGACATTGAGAAGCGCCCGTTGATTATACCGTACATTTCCTCGTAGTAAGTACATATCTTTATCAGCATCAGGCCTAAGTCTTTAATTTGCATTTTCTACCACAACGTAGAATCACTCGAAATTCTCCGACGTCTTACATCGACCACACACAATTATCCTTTTATCAATTATTTAACTCTGGCCTCGGCACTCATCACTCGAACTGGAGCATGTATACGTTGGTACTCGAAGGACCACCTCATAGCGACACGTGAGCTGCAATTCAGAACCTACCCAAAAGGTTTTTGGCGGAGTACTACCGACTGAGAACTCAGAAACCAAAGTGCGCATCAACCCACTATTTGGAAACAAGTCCGTGTCTGTGCATACCAGGTGTGGGCGCTGCGCGTTTGCCGAAACCGAACCCGGGGGAGGAAAGGCTTCGTCGCATGCACAGTGCTGACATCATCGCCGCAGCATTAACGTGGAGTCAGAGAGTTCAGTCGGTGTATGTCGGCCACTTCACATTAGGCTAACAGGCGTCTCCGACGTCTCTTTCAGGACAAGTCGTACAGCCTGACAGACAGTAACGTGACACGACTGATGCCCCCACCACGATGCGACGAGATCTTCTTCTACACGCCCCAGATGTCTCAGATGAGAAAGAAGCTCCAGATGGGCAGCTCCATGGAAGAACTGCCCCAGACGCCCACCAGTTCCTCTACCCGGGTGTCGGAGAGCTCCACGTCCGATCATTCGGAGAATCTGCACAACGGGAGAGACGACTCTGACGTGGGTGTTGCAGTACACGTTCCCCGATGGGGCGTGCGTTGTGCCATACTCGGGGATTTGGGAAATATACCTTCTTGACCCATTTGGGATCTTGAGTGCGCGTGAGACCGATGCAGGTGATAGAGGGGGTTTTGCTGCGTTTCGCACGTGCGTCCCTTTTAAGCAATAATAAAGGCGACAGAGGACAAGACATAGAAGAAGACAAACAAAGCGCTACATGTGCAGTAGCGCCCTGTTTGTCTTTTCACAATAAAGTTCACTTGTTAATAGCGCTTTCTTTTATTTTCACATCAAAGTTCAGATGCTAGTAGTTCTCTGTTTCTCATTTTTGTTGTCCTGTTCCCTGGCTCTTTTATCATTGCTGCGCCGTAACAACAGACTACTTCCGAAAGTCCTGTAGGCAACACTGCGTGCGTTGCATTGTGGGACCTCTTTGGCCATAGGGAGGAGTGGCATGGTTTTGGTTCTGATTGCCCCGTTGATCAAGTAGTGCATATCAACATTGCATGAAAATGCAATGTTGATATGCACTACTTGTCCCTTTTCCGAAATGCACTCTTCTTGATATGCACTCTTCTCGTCCCTTTTCCGAAATACCCCAGTCTCGGGTTAAACAACACTATGGTTAACTTCCACCAGCTCGCCTGCACCCTTACAATTTTTTCAACATGAAAATAAAGTCAGCGCTCGCTTGCATTGCACCGATTCATCTTCGTGAAAGCCTCCGCTGAAACACGAACCTCCAGCGACCGTAAGGACCTGCTTAGACTTAGCGAGGAGTATAGGAATACGGCCGGCCGCGTCCCGTACCTGTTTGGTGGACAGGTTACCGGCTCCCGGAGCATTTAAGAATTCTATGGAATTGATGCGACGACAGAACAGGATGATCGGCCCGGTATAACTTCTTCCATGTTCTAGCGTAGTCCCGTGTTTACCCCGCACAAACTCTGACACGTCGGGAGCTCAAGAAAACGTGCCCCGGCATTCTATCCATATTCGTAGGCAACACCAATAGTATCATACATTTAAGGAAAGTAGCATGCTGGTAAATGCAAGCGCTCTATTGAGTCGTGACGGGATGTCGCGAAGTGAGGTTGACAAATCGAAACCGAAACATAGCGACCAAAGGGTCCCCAGAGGCTCTGCGTGGGACTAAAGCCGCTAGGATCGCTTCAACTTTGCGAGAGATCTACTGGGCCGTGTTTTTGTTTTGTTGTTTCATTATACAGCGTCCCATCTGAGCTGAGTGTGCTAGACTCGGTTTCACTCCAAGTTCAACCGCAGCCGAGGTTACGGCTCGATGGTATACCAGTCAAGCATTGTCAAAAGTGATTCGTCGCGGTGCTCATCTGTTTTTGTGCGTTCTTTATCGCCGATTAAACCAATCCCGCACAGCGAGTTCACCTTGGATAGATGGATGGATATTAATGGCTATACCCTTTGGAACGGGCGGTAGCTTGCGCCACCTAGCTTAAGTCATGACCTTGATCATGCGCTTTCTTTATGCGTAATTGGTGTAGCCGGGGTTATCAAACCCACAAAAAAATTAGCACCGTCACGACGCACTTTTGGCTTAGCTGGATTGGATCAATTTGACCCTAGCGTCTGTTGCGGTCGGACTCAAAATGAAACGGAGCATATCCTTAAAGGGACCCTATAACGATATTGCATTGGAATGATTCTCACTTCACACAAGCTTACAGCGGCTAGTGCGACCCAAGCTTACTTGCACGTAGCGCCACTGGACGACAAGCTTCTGTGTCGCGGTGTAATTTGAAGGATTAAAAAAAAACGAAACATACTTTTCACCTTTTCGTATTTCCTTTGTTTTTTTTTTTTGTTTTTTTTTTGCAAAACTCGATGACGGTATCTATCGTGAGTTGTAGTGTTACAACTTCGTGGCGATTACCCCAAGGTGAAGGTTGTTAAATGTAGCTTCTAGACTGGATGCGACCAGAGCGTGAGAACTCGATTTGGGCTCACCGATCAACGTCTCGAGGAGCATTCGATTAGTGGGTCGTGCACAATAGCTGCAATGACGCAAATAGCCGAACCTTAACAATGTCTGATAATCAGAACGTGCACTGAGCTTTGCCGATCCCAGCCGCATGGATATGATGAACAATGGCGTCATATAATCGGAACCAGATCAAGTCACCGCCTACTTTGGCGTCGAGTTGAGAAGGTGAACGCTGCTCGTTTTTCTCTGAAGTTTTTCTGCACTGCCATAGCGTGTAGAGAATCACTAACGCGTGTTGCATAGGTTATGAACGTCAGGTATTGATTCTATGTGGCATTTACTCAAAGTACGAAAGTCGTTGCACCGCCCCTTCGGATTGCGCAGGCATAGACATGTTTCGAATAAAACAAAACGCAATGGAAACATTTGCTTTGCACACGTACTCGCAATGCATCTGACGTTCGTCATCACGTCGTCGCCACGCTAATAATCTAATGTTTTTCTTCCGACACGTCAAGTCGTCTCCATAAGCTAAGTGTAGTAGGCCTGAGCTAGTGCCCGAGGCTTTCTCCTATGCTGGTATCTGTTTAAAGGAAGTCATTGCACAGAATTTCGATATTTTGTGTTGAAACATGAGTCTTTTTCGTCTTTCACACGGTCACATTACTTTATCTTTTGTCATTTTCGTTATAGATTCAGGTCTGTCGGATCAGCGTGGATAGGGACGCAGATGGAGATGACCGCATCGTGTTGTCCCCGACGAACTTGTCCAAGTCTTCGGAACCCGAAGACGACAAGCCTGCGAGGCCTCGTATAAAACGACGGTGTTCTCTGAGTGCACTCAAGCCCGAGGGAAAGGTCATCTCACCCCTGAGAACATCAAATGTATAGAGAGAACCGAGTGTTTGGACGCACGGACTTTGAGTTGCTCTAGACAAGTGAACACCCTTTGGCTGCCGCTCGGCAGCACCTTATATGCAATTTGAGTGCCCTTCAAGTACCTATGAACTTTTTAAGTATTCTTCAGATGAATTTGAAGAGTGAAGTGAGTCTTCCGAGGGTGATGCGCTTTGCACCACAACACATGGTAGCTATATGGCTTGAAACATGCCATGACTTGTTACCTTCAGATGACGCTTGAAGTGAAAGTGTTGACATTTGAAAAGTCTTGACTTGAGTTATCTACTGCGGAACGCAGTAGCCATATAGCTTGGAATTCTGCAATGTGCATCGAGTAACACTCGTGTGCCTTTGGAGTGCCTGGGGTAACCTTAAGTGACATTTGAGTTACTTTATAAAGTGAGTGTATGGTGCGATCCAAGTGAGGTACGTGTTTCTCCATATAGGTGAACAGAATCCGAGTATGTACTCTGAATGGCGTTGAAGCCCCTGCCAACTGTCCCTCTGATTGGTACTGTCCATTCTAGAGACCTTCAAGGGCTGTTACACCGACATTGTAGTCACTTTCGTGTACCTCGAGTGCTGATGAGTATATGTTTCGCACTTTTACATTGGGTAAAATCCAACACGAGAAAAGATGAAAAACGAAGCGACGAGAAACTCTCTTTCGGGGTAAGAAACACCGCAACTGGACGCGATAGCCGACGAATCCGTATTGCTATGCTTATGTATATATGTGAAGTTCCGGGTTGTATAGTTTTCCCGTGTGCATTACTTCGATATTTTCTTACGTGCGTTTTACGAGAGTGCCAACACCCATTATGTTTCTGCATGTACATTGGCGTTGTGTAAGAATACTGTGAATTTGCATATCTTTTTTTTTTATATGCGCAGTGTGGCTCAATTACCAACATTACTTTAAGAATAGGTTTGAGGCGAGTTTTGCTATATTGTGTACATATTCACTAGCTTAACTTTTTCTGCTTTCTGCAGATTCGTAGTAAACCCCCATTAAATGGATGCGACATGCGCGCATAAGAGTCGTCATTAGAGGATTATATTTGTAATAGACGTAGCCAATTTTGACGCTCGAAGCACTTTGTCTTTCGTTGGTACAATGCGCACCATATAGGTCACTGTGTGTGTTCTAAGTCTATATTGTACATACATTCTTATAGACACCTACTCCTGTAATTTTATTTCAGTACCTAAATCTTTTTTTTAAGATCTGTACTCACGCCTTTATACCGGATGTCTGGGAGAAAAGAGCCGTGTTTTACACAACTCTCAAAAAAAAAAAAAGAAAAAAAAAAGCCTTTTACCGCCGAGTGCTCCGTTTCCGTCCAGATGTAGCTTTAGCTGCTCAAACCAGATGCAAACGTTTTCAGAACTTACTGTCGTGACTCAAACGTTATCAGGCAATTTCGGAATATTTTCAATAAGGAAATGGCGGCCAAAAAACCCCGCGAATACGTGGGGATGAATGGCGTCTGATACCGCGAACGCGCCTCATTTCCTCATTTTAAATCTCCGAAGACCGCTTATAACCTTCGAATCAGATAACGGTAAGTTCCAAAACCTTTGACGCCTTGTTCCAATCGACAGTGCTACATTTGGTCGGAAACTGCGCGTTCGGCGACACGCAGTTAATTTTCGCGGTGAGACCAAGGCGATTCTCTCTCTTTTTTTTTTTTTTTTTTTGCAAACACCGATACTTCGGACTTAATCTGAGCTTCAAAAGTCAAGAAGCGCAGAGACAAGTAGGGAACTGGCTAAACATAGAACGTGTGAAGGTAAAAACAAAACAAGAACAAGATTGTCTCGTGCTTTTTATTATTTTCCATGTGCTGTTATTTATTTGCGCTTTCGGGCATTTTATTTCGCTTCATCTCAGTCCTGTCTGTATTACTACCCGGTTGAAACCTCGACTTCGTTCGCGTGCCACGACTCCTCGAAATCTGAGATTACTGACGCGCCAGATGTAGGCGCTGTAAATAGTGCAACGAATTTTTTTATCGATGACGGACTCCACGGAGTATGAATGTGCTGCAAAACAAAAAGCGACGACGTTCGCCCGGCGGCAATCGTCTCTGCGAGCTTCGTCAGAATACCGGCGAGTTTTCGCATAGCGTACCCAAATGCTTTACGCACGCAAAGGAATAGCGTCGTCCCCACGGCGCATGCGCCGACCCCAAACCGCATTTTGGACGAGCGCCTAGCGACGACGCTATTTCTTTGCGTACGCAAAGCCTCTTGGGTACGCTACATTAAAACTCGCCATTGGATGTTGCGCCGAGCGCAACGGGAACGTGTCGCCGGGCAAAGTTGGTCGGTTGTCTGCAACGTACTCGCTCTATGAAGTCCGCCAACGAAGGTACCAGTGCATTTTGTTGTGTCGTCGTTTTATTGATTCATTCCGTCTTCATGTTTGGTAAGTCATTAAAGCGATCATCATTCCCGAACATATTTTTTCTTTAATTTCGTTCTTTAGTATTTGACAGCCACCACCCCACACATGTGTGCAAAACTTCCAACTTTATGCGAATGTGTACATTGATTTCGTGCATCTTTGTTCAGGTCAGGCCATTCTCTGAGCTGATAGTTGAGCACTTCTTTCAGTTTGTAACACTCGTCGTCGAAAGAAGTTGAAAGTACATATACACGACCGAGTGTTCGCTCGTGTCTCACTACCACGTGAAGCCGCAGGCTATGCTGAGCACAAGTTCGTCTGCTTCTTTTTGCGGGGGTTGTGGTGACGTCAGAAACACACCGAGCTCCGATTGGCTCCGATTGAAGGGTAGTGGGTAGACCTAAAAGCAAGGTGCCTTGAGGTCTACCCGTCTATCCTTCAATCAGAGCCAATCGGAGCTCGGTATTCTGACGTCACCACAACCCCAGCAAAAAGAAGCAGACGAACTTGCGCTCCGCCTACCCAGTTTCACTTCAAGTCCGTTCGTAGCCGGCGCCGTGATCGGATGGAGCCAATCAAACAGCGCCAAAAGTTCAAGGTCACGGCGGTCATCGCGCATGTGCGTTGGCATCCCCGACTAAAGCAATCGCGTACACTGAATTGGCCCCATCTTGCGTTTTCTTCTGTGCCTGATTCAACGATACTAGAACACTCAGCTGGGAAACTCACCGTGGAAACCTGGGCCGCTGGCGTCCACCGAGACCGAGCTAAATACGATAACAGCGCCACCCTTTAGCGACTCGTTGAAACATGAAATTTGCCTTATATGGCTACTGCTGGAGTCACTGAATGTTCCCAGAGTATCGAAACTCGCAGGCTCGAGGTGCCAAGATGGCGGCTTAATCTTTTTTCTTTACCGTGGTCACCTCTAGCTTTCCGAAAGCATGTTTTTGCGTCAAAGCAAGCGAAAAAAAAACTCTTTTTGTAGGAACGTTATTGGAGATTAGTAGAAAATAACAGGCGCATGATGTTTTCTAAACTCTTTAGTGTACAAGGTTTTGCGGCACAATTATTATTGTTTTTATACACCCATGTCTCACCGGTGGTTTAAGGTAGCGCGTCCCGACCTAGGCGCGTCCCAATATCTGAAGTAATTCGTGGGGCGTCCGCTTGGGAGACGGGGGTTGGCATCCGCCAAAATGGCCAATTGAAGCCAGAAAAGAACAGTTACAGCGGACGCTATCGAATTCGGTTCTCGTGAACCATTACAAGCAGCCGTACAGTTCCCCGAGTGGCCGCTGCGGGAGAAATGGCGGCGTTGCGATCGCCATTTGCTCGGTTCTCAAGTACAGATGCCATCGGCCATACCATGCTGAATACGCCGGTTCTCGTCTCAAGTACAGATCGGAGCCACTTCTTGAAAGCAGGCTCTATGGTAGATCCCCAACTGAGTGGTTTTAGTAACGCTGACTAATTACCCCCCCCCCCAAAAAAAAAAAAAACGCGCCGTGACGATGCAGTTTTTGGCGCCACTCGATTGGCTCAATGAAATTGTAAAAAAACATTTTTTAATAGGTGGCGCAAGCTACCGCCCGTTACAAAGGGTACAGAGGTTAATATCCGTCTTCCCCTCCTGTCGTGGCCTTTCCGTCGCACGCCGACGACTGTGAATGACGCCGCATTATTCGATTTGAATCGGTCTTCACAAAATCCCTATAGAATCGAAGCGAACGGTTTCGGTCCGCCGGAAATATCAGCCGACATTCAGCTTATGTCCACGAAGTAGGGTTGTACGAATCGAGGTGCGAATCGAATAGCGCTGCGTCATTCATAGCCTTGACAGTGCAAGGGAAGCCAAGACCGTCGGCTCTTTTAACAGTACAGAAGCTAGGGATGACTCTACTCTGTTCGATTCTAGCCACTATTCGCGCAACCCCACCACGAAGTCTGGAAATGAAACGCGGTGACTCAGCATAAAAAGGAGGCTTTATATTAACGGGTCACTGGTCGCGTACGGCGCCGCGCTGCTGATAAGGCTGAGGTAAGACGTCCCATTTCTGCACGGACCGCCGGAGTGTTCTGGACAGTTCTTTCGTACTAGCGTTTTGAGTCGATGTTCGCGTCATTGCTGTGTGCTGCGATCGGGAATCGGTATTGAGACGTGGGACCCGATAGGCGGAGCTTCGACTACGTGAGGTTGACAAACATCCCGAGAAAATGCGAAGACTGAGCGCGTGACATCAAACTCCGTCGGTGCAGCCTTGTCCTCCTCGTTCAGACCGAACGCACGGGCTCGGAGGCGTTCGAGCTAAAGCGGAAACGCAGAAAACCGCTCACAGGGGCAGCAAGAATCCAGGTACGGTACGTAAAGCTTTGCATCCTTACTAAGCGCTAAAGTAATGCGCTCGATTGTGAAAAATAGGTAAAGACGCATCGCGTTTTCAGTGCTGCTCACAACGGCAAATATTGTTTTTGTGGTCACCGACAGCTTAAGAGAAACATAGGGCGGCTTTTATGTTGAGACATTTTCTAGAATTTTTCTTCGGCGTCCTTGTCGTCTAGCGCCGCAATACTGGGGAGTGATAACACTCTCACTGGGGAGTGATAACACTCTCAGAAATAGGGGGTGTACTACTTACGCCCCTTTTCCCGTATATAACACCCCAAAAACTAGATTTCGACGTTCGGTCCACTGACGTCGAACTGATGATACTGACTTTTCCAACGGCTTAATAGCTGCTTGATATAACTTACTGAATAGCTAATGCACGTATCAAAGGCTACAAAAAGAATACCACAGGTTTTGCAGCAGGGCCAACACATTTTTGAGTGTTTTCCTGTAGTCTTTACTGCGTAAATTGGTTATTTTAATAAATTGTATCACTCGACTATCAAGACGCTCGTGAAAGCTGGTATGGTCGGTTCGACGTGAGTGGGCTGAACGCCGAATTGTAGTTCTAGGGGTGCTATATATGGGACAAAGGGCTGTAAGTACTTAACTCCCTATTTCTGCGAGTGTCAAATGCGATGATCTCTCCGCACCCTGCGATTCTCATGCTGACCGTGTCCATATAACTCATCCGGAAAAGTCGTCCGTTTCGGCCAGTCGTTTTGCTGTCTGATCACCTACAATATGTAAGACACTACGAATAAGCTGAATAGAGTAAATAAGTTCGAATAAAACGCAGGGAATATATGTAGGTTACTCTAAAATTTTTGAATTAAATCATGGTGTGTCGCTTTTTATAAGCAACGTTAGTCGAAGTCACTTAGGAAGGCGCTTTGCCTTACTAAATGCTTTGTTTTTGCAAGTACGTACATTAAAAAAAAAAAAAAAAAAAAAAAAAAAAAAAAACAATTGCTAACCGTAATAGTAATAGTGATATTCATTTTTGATTCAGGAGGGCAGCGGCGTATTGTACGCCTGCTCGAGCCCGTGTTATTTATTAACAGCACCGAAGGGAGCGTCTGAGGTTTGTTATCCATTCACCAAGACGATGCCGTGGTCCTGTCAAGTTCGAACATTATCTAGGGCTTTGTAATAATAATGATGGTAATAGTAATATTACTTTTAGTGCAGCGTTTTTTTTTTTATTCATCATTATATATGAGGTGGGTCTGTCCAAGCCGGTGTTGGCTTGCTCGACACGACCCAGCAATGATGATAGCCACTATGAGCGGTATTGGCTATCATCATTTCTCGGTCGTGTCACACGAGCCAACACTGGTTTCGACAGACCCGACTGTTAAATAATGATAGTTATTCAATAACTATAATTGTGTAATAATAATAATAATAAAAATAATATTTTTCTTGCGCCTCAGAATGTCAACCATCCATACATCCAGTTGCACGGACGACAGTCCTTTTAGGTACCTTGAACTCGCTTGTCCCCATGGAGCTGGTCACGTGATTGCCGTGCAAATCCAGTTTTTGAGCCCTCTGCCACGTGCCGCTTGCATATGACAAAAAGGTTCATTGTACCTAGGTCGCTCATTTGAGAAAAGCGTCTAGCGTCTGCTATCATTATTACTTAAATTAGCCACAAACACAAGTTGATGCATTTAGAGTAGACCAATATGTTTGCGGATTAGACTCTTTCCTGGATTCACCAAGTCACGTAGACGCTATGGGATAAGGAAATATTCAGTGACTGCGCTTTGGGCATCTAAACCGTTCCATTATCTAATATTAAAAAAAACAAAAAACGATGAATATTGCATTTGACCTGCAGCCTCGGTACACAGTATTTTAATTCAATCCGCTGTTCGCGAAAGAGTGAGAAGAGCAGGGCGTGTGTTTCGAACACCCGGCCTTCTGCCGTGCTTTGGCTGCTTCGGAAGGGATGAAGCACTCGGTCCATGCCTTTCGTCGTGCTTTCGCTGCGCACGCGCGCGGTGTGCGGTTCACGAGACGCCGATGCGCTGTCAAAAGTAGGAAGATCGAACTGGGGGCGACAGAACTGAAGCTCCTTTTTGGCGTTCTCATTTTGTCAGTGACTATACACCATTTCGATATTTACAGTTCCTCAGCCCAGCCAGTGATCTCCTCGCCCCAGCACGCGCATGTTCATCGCTTCAAAAGCGAGCAAACCACGCGCCATACGCACGAACATTCAAGATCCAACCGGCCAGGAGCCCTTCTTTTACGGCGGAGCTGTTTATGGCAAAGGGTTCAGTGAATTTTTTGTGAGCAGTGACTATATTCTATTTCACCTTATGATGTACTACAGGCGCGAGCTCTTTGCTCTGGGGCAGATCTCGGCGGCACAGGCTCTCGTGCATTAAGGGCAACTGCCAACCGTGCTGCCACCGCTACTATAGACGCTTTGCAGGAGCTGTGCATGGACGCCGCCATAACTGACCTTCAGTTTTTGTTTCCTCTTATTCCGTTTATTTCACTTCATCATTACCATAGCAGGCCACGTTATTGCGATATTAGATTCAACTGTGTCCTTTTCTAAAGCATCGGCCTTTGTAGAGGATCGTCAACTACCGTTTCAGTTACTCGGCATCTCGGTAAGACAAGAAAAGGTCAGCAATGGCGGCTGTAATTTGGCGCGTGTGTAAAGCGTCTATACTTCGTTTCAGCTTCCGTCCGAGCGCAGCCAAAGCTACGTGCGGCCGGAGCCAATCACATGCCGGCAATAGGTCACGCGATCTCGCCTGCACTTTTGTATCACTCCGCTGCGCTGCCGGTCGGCCGCGCCGCCCGCGCTCGCCGAGTATTTCGTCTGCTACGGGTGTATCAACGATATCGTCTGCTACAGATCTAAAAAGTGCCTTTTCACGTTCTGAAACTTAGTCACAGGGGATGTAAGTACGTAGGCTGGCCGCTGGCATCTGTGTCCGAGCTTTCCACCTGTTCGGCGTAGTTTCGAGTTGTAAGTACACGTTGCAAGATCCCCGATGACCCGGCCGTCGATGTTTCCTTGTATCGTTTGGATATACCAGGGCTCGAGGCGCAGTCCTTTCCACCAGCTTCTCGGCGTTAATGTGATCGGCAGGTAAAGGGGTTCCCTGATTTCGCCGCGTATCTGAATTGCAGTGGCCCGGACGTTTTGCTTGTTTACAACGCGTCGGTACGACGCGGCCGGAGTCTCCTGCCGAATTTGAAAGTAGACATTCATCACGACTTCTCGCGCCTGACGCCCAAAGGTGCCTTTGCGAAAGGACGTTTTGAAGCGACTCGGTGAGGAAAGCAGCGAAGCACATGATTCGGCGATTACGGGAACGAAATCACACAGAAAAACCGAGCGCTGCAGCCGTGTTGCCAGCGGATATACATGTTTTCACCAAACCACATGCATTTACGTATATTAATAGAAATATTGCCACGCTCGTCAGCGAGCGACCGCGCGCGTGGCCGAGTGGTTACCGTGCTTGACTGTCGTGCAAAGAGTCTGGGTTCGATTCCAGTCAGTGGAATGCTCTTTTATTTGTTCTTCCATTGCGTTCTCGTGAGTTCGAGAACATTCTCGTCAGATCGAGTTCTGAATGTTCCAGTCGCCGAACAATCTAGGCGGATTGTTCCAGAACCCAACGCGCGTACATAAGGGACTCCGCGTGCTGATTTGCAGTCAGTTTTCGCCCAGCGTTCGACTCTGCTGCTACGCCGATTTCGACGCTCGCGACGCTCCGTTATTATCTTTTGTACCCTTTTGTTTTTGGCACAAGTTCGCCACATTAAACGTTTATTTCTTTCTGCTTATTTATTGCTTATTGGCCACCACCCGTGACAATATAAACTTCAAAGATTTGATTACTTTAGTTGCAAATCATTCTCAGCAGTACACATCTGGAACATTGTGCAGTTTTTACGCACAAAGCAGTTATTTTAAAATAAATTACTTTTGTGAACTACTTTGTGGTGCGTAGGAATGCTCTTCTCGAAGTTGCGAACCGTCCCTCAGCCTTTGGCTGCGCTCGGACGGAAGCTGAAACGAAGTATAGCTCGCACTTCTAGGCTTCCCTGTGGTACAACGTAAGGTGAAAGGGAGTGTAAAAGCTCTACTCTCGCACCGACGCACGCGCACGCTTTCTCGGTATAAAAGATTCTAAGTAAATAACAAAAATAAAGCGTTGACGAACGCGCGTCCACGGTGCCATTTGTTTCAGGCTATTTCTTCAGAACAGTTAAGGTCTGTTCACACGATGCATCTTTTAGGCGCGCAACGGTTTCGCGACACTCAAGTTTCGCGAAATGTGCTCGTTCACACGTACCGCTTCACGTGCAACAACGATGACGTTGAGACTCGCGAAAATAGTTTGGGTGTTGACCATAAAGTGGCGCTTCAGTTGAAAGCCAACATCATCATCATCACCATTAGCCATTCAGCGTCGTGATCTCCATCTCCCGCCACATTCTAGGAGTCAAAACGCAGGCGAGCTGGTGAACTATCATAATTAAGAAATAAAACCTTAAGACAAGGAAACAAAAAGGCACATACACACCACCGTCTTAAAACCAGCACAGCATACAGCTGTCATTTACTTCCATTTACTTAATTTACTCTTAAATTGTCATTTACTAGTTGTTGAATTGTCATTTACTGCCATTTACTTTATTTACTGTTGAATATGTATAATTTGGATGGAAGTTGACAAAGAAGAAGACTGTTGTGGAAGTAAATGAGAGCTGTACGCTCTGCTGGTTTTGAGACGGTACTGTGTACTCCCCTTTTTGTTTCCTTGTCTCAAGGTTTTATTTCTTAATTGTGACTAAAATAGACGCGAATTATCATCATCACCAATTACGTCTTCGTCCATCGCTGGATTGTTTTTCGATATGCTACTCACTTTTCTTTCAGTGGTGCTTGACGTGCTTGCGGAAGCGCCGGCAGTATCCATCGTTCGTGGTTTCGTTTTTTTTCGGATTTGGCTCGGCTGCAACACCGGCAGTGAAGTGGTCTTCTCAAACAGCTCGCTCCCCCTCAAAGGCCACGTGAGAGACGTGAGAGCGTTTCTGAGCGGCCATTGGCGGTGCCCTCAGAGTGATTGACAGGACTCGGCAAAGTTTCAGCAAAAGCTCGCTCCAGAAGCGAGGTGTGCGCGCAACTTTTTTTAGATGCGCGCGTCCTTTTCGGACTCGTTCAGACGGCGCAACCATTTCGCGAAACTACGTTTCGCGACACTAGATGCGCGAGAAAAATGCATCGTGTGAACGGGCCCTTACTGCTGCAGACGCCTGCACGTGCGGCTCGTAGTACACCATTTCCTGCATTCTCCTTGACGCTTAGGTAATATAGCAAATGGTCTATTCAGTAGACTAGTTATCAACAGGCACCATTTTCAAGATCAGTAGACTCTCAGGTAGATAATGAAGGTTTCTCAAAGATTTTCCTCCGTGCGACCCCCGTCAGCCATGTCTACGCTCGCACCGCCCTCTCTTTGTCGTCGTTCCAAGCGCTTGCGTGCCTAGTTTCCTTTCCTTCCGCTCTCCCGGGGTGGCGGTCCCGTCGCGCGCGTCTAGTTTCCTCCGGCTCCTCGGGGCGGGTCTGTGTCGTCTGCTAAACAGCTTTGCTGGTCATCCACCTTCACATAATAAAATGGCTTATGATTTTTTAATTTTTTTTTAAATATTTGTATATTACTAATCTGCATTCATTTGTTTCAGCGTAAATGGCCTTTGGTGCGTATGTAACTAAATATTGTCGCGTAAAACAATTGTCACGAGGGCGTGATACTCACTTTGTTGGTGCCGTCTGCCAGCACACATTCAACGAAAATCCGTACACTCGCACGGACGGGATACGTCCGCTAATATACCGTATTATGCACGTCTTTGGAAGTACTGCTTCTGTATTTCGTCATTGTAATGGTGGCGTTTGAACGCTATCTGATCTTCGATCCCTGGAATATTGCGCCCATGGTTGGCACAGCGGTGCCCCGGCGAAGTCCCTTACACGCTGTAGCCGGACTAACTCTCGCAGAACGGTTGCTGCAAAGAAAATTGTGTTTGGGTACGCTGGCTCAAATGTTTGGGCATGTTCCGTGCGCTTGCGATTGGTTGCCAGCGGGACGAGTGCACTTGCGGGAATGGTACACAAAGTGCGACGACTTAATTTTTTTTTTAAAAGAGCAAGAATTATGGTCGCGTATGAATATATCGTTTCGTATGGCCTTAAAGTTTCTCGTAACAAACAGGAAGTAAAATTACGCCGTTTGATAAATGCGATATTGTCGACAACACTATGCGAATATTCGTCGGTAAAATAGCTCTCGACAGTTTGGCAGATGCTTACTGTTACTTATTTAATTTGTAGTTGATATAAATATTGTTAATCTACCCACGCTTTGCTCATTTCGACATTGATTCACTTAGTGTTATATGTAGTTGTCCCATTCTGTATTGTCAGCATTATGGTTTCTTTTTTATTACCTTTGTGGCTTGTCTGCTTGTATCTTTACCGTGTCACATGTTTTGATCACAGGTGTATTTGAAATGCATTTATAATGTTATGTTCATTATACTGTGGAAGAAACTGTACAGCCTAGGATTTCGTCGTTCATTGTTTTCCCTTCTTAGAAGCTATATTTGTGATCGCTCTCAAATGGTGTGCGCATCTAGATTTCAGAGTACTCCAACTGAACTAAAAGCCGGAGTACCACGGGGTCGATTCTATCACCTCTTTTGTTTAATATGTTTTGTCAATGACATCGCCACCGTGATACCGGGATGTAAGCTTTATCAATACGCGGACGACACTGCAATTATGATCCTACACATCAACTATGCCAATTCCATCAGCTAGTTGCAATCTCAAGGGATAGCTATTATAAACTGGTTAAAAAAAAAACAAAAAAACCTTAATATAAATGTTAAAAAGACAAAACTAGTATGCTTCTATAATCTACTCAAAACAGTCGCTCTCAACATTCCATTCCTTCTGCACTCTTTTTTCTGCCATCAATGCAGCTGCATTCCGGTTGAGTATACAAATAGTGTGAAGTATCTATAGGCATATATTTTGATAGCGGTCTGAGTTGGACTGTTCATTTTACAAACATCTGTAAAAAGCTGAAAAGCATAAGTGGCCTATTATACAATACAAAATATTTTTTTTCCCTGTATCTGTTCGCAAAATAATTGCCTGTTCGCGCTTGCATATAGCGTCCTTCGCTACTCCATAACCGTTTTCGGCCATTATTCTGACTACTGAAAAACGAAAGTGGACTGCATCCTGAAAGCTCTCCTGAAAAGTCGTTCTTATAAACTTAAAATACCTGACAACGTTAATCTTTAAGATTGTTTGCAACTACCTAACTTCCGAACCCTTTGTGTTCATTCAGTGGTATTGCGGCACTTTTGGAATTCTGATTTCGAAATCTCAAGCCCACCCTCACGCGATCTGCGACATACGCACCCGTTTCATATACCTTGTTCTCGCACTCGTTATGACGAAAGTACGCGTACCATATACCATATATATGTATATAGATGTACCATATGTACCAGAAAAATATATGTATCATATATTTTTCTCACTTACCACCTGAACTTCTAAGACAAACATTGTTGGGCGAAGTTAAAAAGATGCTTAGAGATACTTAGTTTTAAAAAAGGTACTTTTGGTTTCGGTCTCTATCCTGTTTATTTATATTGTTGCTTAGTAATGTGTGCAACTCTTAAACGCCTGTCCTTCTCGAACTTCAATAGGTATTCTGCTGTTTGTAGGACATTTTAACAGAATACTCATTTCGGGATTTTTTGTTTCTCGCATGTGGTTTTGTGGTATTTCATTTTGCTTTGACATTGCTCTTGATTTCTGTTTTTAGTGTGTGCATAATATTTTGTCGCTAAAATATTCTCGTTATCACTAGAGTGACTAACTTCATGAAATTAATTCCATGAAGTTGGTCACGAACCGCCTTCGGAAGGGAATCCGGTCCGGGTACGTTTTACGTACACGAAAGTTTGATTGGATTGTCATGGCTAGGGCGAAACGACTTTATGTCAGTGTTGCCTGCGCGCCGTCCATCTTCTCCAAACAGTTGACATATTTTCGAAATAAGGCAAGAAAGTTTATGAAACTAAATACAATGTACCTTTATTTCACCAATTTAAGAAAGCGCGCTATCATAACAGAACCACATACGTAAGATTCGTGCTTTTCGTAGTCTGTGTTTTGCAATTTCTCTCGCGCACTCTTTCGCAATGCGGATGCAAGATTTCCTGGGGTAGTGCTCCGCCCGCCAGCCTTCGGGCCCTAGTCCATCATAGGATCAGCAGGAGTATAGCTTGTGGACGACTCTTGCCGGCCGTGTTTATGTCTCCGGTTGCTGGGAATTTGCCCGTGGCGAAGCTGTCCAGATAATGGCCTATTGTCGGGCGATCGAAGATAACTTTTTGGTGCTGCTTGGCTTGTGATTGCCATAATCAATCAGAGTAAATGAATAAATACAAACACTTTCTGTTTCAAATCGTCCAAAAAGGCAAGGAGTGCGTCATCTCGCCATGAACTTAGGTACCTGGCTATGAGTTGAGCTATAATATTAGGCCGCGCTTATGCACCTGGCTGTTGTTTCAGTCTGGTGGGAGGGAAAACATTGAGGCTATTGAGGCAAAAAAAAAAAAAAGAGAGTAGTTGATCTTCTGTCTTTGTATGCTAACATCGATGCAGGTGTAAGTCTGAATGCCAGGCACTGGCCTAGCACGGGCTCGAGGACAATGTGTGGTACCCGGCACGAACCGGCCCGCAGACAGCCAGCCCATGCAGTGGTTTACTGTGGTGTCACGCGACACCGTGACGTCACGCAACACTGTGACACCACATGACCTTGCAGCGTCACGGCCCTACACGAAACGCACACGGCATCCACTGGAATACCTGGCCGATAACGGCTATCAACGCGGAAACAGGGCGGTCAATCTTTTCGGCAGGAAACGCATCCCAGCGTTAGGCTTTCCTTTTGCTTTTATCTCAGGGGTGGGACAGTGGCGCAAGTTGCGCCAATTCGGTACCCGCAGAATTTTCTGCGCCTCGCTGCTCCAAAACCGAAAAGTCCACTAAAATACGCCGTGCTGCGTCAAAATTTGGAATGACGCTTGATTTAACGGAAAATTCTATCTTTTCGGTTTGAAAGTACTTCTGCAGAAGCTCCCGTTGGTCAACAAAGTCATCCTGGATTATGGAGTGCTACAATGCTGAAATGGGAGTGCGGTCTTTGCGCTCTCTTGAAGCACAGCTGCCTGAGGTCTTGAGCAGTGATCAGGCCTCATCATTTACAATGGCACAATTTGAAACGTGGTGATGAAAAGAGCAATCCCTATATGGGAGAAAAAAAATGTATGGTTACTGGGCAGAAACTAGCTGTTTTCCTGAAGTGACCAATAAAAGAACAGAACTATCCCCTGCTGCCTAGGCTTGAAAAAAAAAAAGATATTCTGTTTTCCCCACGGCAATGCGGACTGTGAACAACTATACATCCATGGATGAAACCTCATCATTATTAGAATTATTATTAGAATTATTAGAAGCATTATTAGAATGCACCCAATCAAGACTTACCTTCGACGCCACGAAGGGGATGTCACTAAGGTACCTCCCAGTCTTAATGCCTTGACCTGATTAGAAGCGTCAGGGAATATCGGGCAATGTATGTACAGAGGACGAGGGTTGAATGACGTAGCAGCAAGCGGAAGCCAGCAGAAGCTGGCGGTGGTCGGAAGCAATGCAGGCAGCAGAGAAGAAGGCTTTGGAAGAACAGGTAGCAGCAAGTAGGGCGTCACTTGCTAGTGCGGAACTGATAAGATCCGGTGTGAAGAAAGCGGACATGGACGACGTACAAAGTGGAGATGTACTCCTTGCCAAAGAAAACTGTATCCTTGAGCATGCGCTTAGAAGGCTTGAGGAACTGAACAAGCAGATCTACAAAAAGCCAAATCATTAACGTTCCCGACACGTCCCCTTCACTTTTAAACGCAATTTATTCATAAAATAAAACACGTTTCTGAATGCAATTTTAAACATTTCACAATACTTTCCAACAACTCATGGTAAAACTGGCTAAGACGCTTTAACATGATATCACAATGACTCCTAACGTGCGTCAAAATATTGATCTCAAAATCCGAGTGCTCCAAAGACCAGGTTTTCTTTAACCTGAATTGCACCAAAATGCAGGATTTTCTGCTCAAACAAATTCCCCCGAAACCAGTTTTGTCTGTCTCACCCATGGATGTAGGAAGCTTCTGAAAGCGACATGACTCCACCAGTGGTGAAGCCGGGGGAAACTTCCGGTTTAGAGGAACACGCCACTAATCATACGACGCTATTGGGCGGACTTGTGCACCCTTGGGGGCGTTTCCACGAATTGCGACCTTTACTTCCGGCTTCACTTGGGATTTTCTCGTTCAGTTAGCTTGATCCGGAGTGTCGCCTTCTTTTATTGCTACCTCCACGGTCCCACCCCTCTTATCCAGATTCCACACGAGGACATATCCATAGGCAGATGAGTTTTCATTAAAAAAAATGCTTTGTGGTCTGACAACACTGAGAGCGTCGCCATTTTAATGTTGGCAAGCGTTGTCGGTACCGAAACACGGTGGAGGCATCGGAGACAGCCGTACGGGCAATGTGCGATGGCGCAGCAACTTTTTTCTGCCTTCTGACCATATTATGCGGACGAACAGTTTAAACAATCTATCGCAAGTGTCTGACAAAACTCTCGAAGGCCTGTGCACGCTGGGGACAACCTCGCCGAAGCAGCGGACCAAGTCCTACGCCTTCACTGTGGAAGCTTGTCGTGGTCAGCGGGTGCACAGGCCTCCGAAAGGACTGGACCGTCATGTCCGATCATGTTTGAGAACATTTTTAATTCTTTTCTCGATGCGAATACGCTTGAAGTCGTGCTGTTTAGCGGTATACTACTCCAAGCGAACACATGACTAAACATTTTTTTTTATTTTTTTTAGTTGTTACTAGCGGAGGCGTTTTTGGTGGAACGCTCTGTGTTCTTTTAAAAGAAACTGTGCCCTGGGCAATATTTTTCAAGCGTTGCAAAGGGCTAAAATCGGTGTCAGATAGCATTGCCCTCAAGCACAGTTGACGGATGTTGCGCTACAACCCTGACAAAATAACTGCAGTGACTTTCTCAAAACTACCCCCGAGCTTCTTTGCACAAAACAAAATGTCTACCTCGGCTGCGAGAAAAAGAAAAACAAGAAAAACAGGTTGTAAAATGAAGTCGGCACCGCCCGTGTTGCTTCATTCGACGTCCGCAACGAAAGATTTTGCCAGCGCCGTCATTGAAGTTTTAGCCACTGCAATGAACCTAACCATACCACTATTAACCATACGCATCTTCAATTATGTTTGTGCGTTGTAGTATCGGCCCAGGCCGATACTACAACGCACATTAAAGAAAAAAAGAAGTTCCTAAACGAATTTGGTACAACTTCGTTAGAAGATTAGGGCCCAGTCCAATAGTTGTAAATGGCTTCACGCCGCGCGATAACGTCCGCTTGTTTCTTCGCGTTGTCGTACCGATTGTTTTTGTCAAAAGCTGCCTCTCAAGTAACAAATAAAAATAAGGAAAAAAAGGTGAACCCTGTTCATGTTTGCGTTCACGTCACGCACGAATCAAAGTTTTATCGCTGCACCCGCAGCGGTACACAGCAATCGTTGGCATCGCATCTCTCGCACGAAGCGCGGTCGCTTCTTTACATGGGGTCTTTGCCGGTCGGGTCTCTGGTTTCGTTTTCTCGCCACTAACAAGATGGCGGACGTAGTTCTCGGCGCGCTACTAGATGGCGCTCTACATTTCGCATATGGCCTATTCAAATTTCTCGACTCTTTCATATGTTGGTTCAGATAACGATTCTGAAAAGGCAGAACTTCCTAGGTTTTTCTTTTTACTACTCCTGTTCATTTTTGTGAATCAACAAAACATAACACAGGGCTGTCATCAGTGAGCGCATGACTCGTACTCGGGTCACACGCCAAACTCTCGTATGTTTTTTGGAGTGTGCAAGCAAACACAACAAAAAAACTTTTTCTTGGGCTTCTTTTGTGTATGTGTTTTCTGGCAGTCGCGGACGTTCACTTTAATGATGGTGCGTGGAACTTGTCTCCGACATGGGTTCACCACTTCCTGAAAAGGAGTCCCTCGAGTTCCACCAGATGACGCCATAGAAGTGCCATGCTTTCGCCGGCCGTAACCTATAGGGTGTCTAGTAAGGGTGGTGGATTTGGACGACGCCTGTTCTATCGCAGACCGTTCTCCAGCTTGACAAACCACGAAATCTTCTGCAGCCAGGGGCTGGGACGCCGCGACGACGGCAACACACAAATTCCCTCGTGTTTTTTTTTTCTCCGAGCACGACACAGCACGACAATCCGGCATTATTTGTTTCCCTTTCGTGACCACTTCCGATGCGCGGGTGGAATTGCACCTGTTAAGATGGAAGCTTGCGCAGGTTGGTTCGCCTGTGCTTGTATTTCTATGTGCCCTCTCCTTTGGTCTTTGTTTAATACGCGCTGTTGCTACTAATAGCGAATAGAACGCTGAACGTACCAGTTGGAGACGCGTTCCAGACACCGTAATTTTAATGTGTAATCTGCGTTCCTCGTACAACATACTAGGGTTTTTTAGGGAGCCGTTTTTGCACAGCCGATATGGTCCGATGCGCCCTCCCGCACAAGCTGCGCATTTTGTGCCGGAAGGCCCATCGTACCCTATCGAATGTGCAAAGACGGTTCCCTACAACTCTCTACTCCCGCACTACAGTCACGGTGAACGTGCACTCGGTCGACAACCGAGCAGCGTCGGTAGCCCTGAAGCGAATCGCCGTCTGGCCGATCGGGAACCTCCATGGGGACACGATGTTCTCGGGGTCCTGCTGGATTTCGGGTAGCACTCCGCTGTTGTCTCTTGCCTCTGGCTGTTTCCACATGACAATGGCACCCCTCCTCCCAGCACGAACGGACTGGGTTATGTTGGCAGGGCACCGAATCACGGGCTCTTCATTGTCTGGACCGCAAAGAAAGTTACTGACTACGTGATTATACTTCGAAGTCCAGACGCAGCCGAAGCTAAGAGCTAATGGGACCAAGCAAGCAGTGTCATAAGCCCTAATCATTGAGCCCTTTTGTATTTATGATCGGTTCCGCCATGATAGAATACCTACGTACATAAAACACGACGAACATCATGAGAGTGCGCTTTTGACGATGTCTGATCGATCCCTTCAGCTCGTAGCATCAACTGCGTCTGGAGTCAACGTGTAACGAAATGCAGACCTTTCCAAAAGTTGCCTAATGCGCGCTGCGTCTTTTTTCTGCTGGGCTGTGGAACGCCTTTTGAGCATGCGCTTCACCCTTGTTCCGCGGTATATCAGACGCTACTCCTGCGTCCACGGCTCAGTGACTAGGCATTTTTTGCTCGAGGGATAAGTCCTGCGGCCCTAAACTCCTCAAAGAAAAAGTTGGAGCCGAAAGTTCACGAAGCTCGCCGATTAGATGCTGGCGACAAAAGCGCGAAGTCATCGTCGTGATAATCCGATCGGTGCGCTCTGAGAGCTTCGGCCCCAAATTTGTGTTTGATGAGTTTCGATCTCCTGGAAGTGTCTACGGGGAGCCGAAGTTCGTCTGGTCTTTTTGCAGGTGCTGTGCTGACGTCAGAAAAACGCCGAGTTCTCATTGGCTCTTATTGAAGGATAGTGGGTAGACCTCAAGGCAGCATGCTTTAAGGTCTATCCCCTATCCTTCAATTGGAGCGGGACCAAACCTAGGAACGGCCCCTGTGACACGAGGAATGCCAAGCAGTTTGTGCCTTGTGTTAAGAAGTCGCCTATACGAGATTCCTCTCAGCTGTGGTAGAGTCTACTTTGGACAGACTGGTCGCTGTTTGAACGATAGGCTGCGTGAGCACGCGGCCTCGCTCGGCAGTGGTCAGGGTCCCCATCTACCTATACACTGCAGGGATTGTGGGTGTTCTCCTGCGTTCGACAACACAAAGGTGGTGGGACGCATGAGGGGCACGTTGGAGAGAGAGAGATCATGGAAGCATCCCGTATACCTATACTTGCCTGTGGACCAGATCACTGCATTCGTGTCGCGTCAGTGCATCGGACCAACAGGGAATTTCTCAATTGTGACCGCCCTTAGTAAACTGTACACGCGATCTGTAAAGGTCTAATTTGTGTCCTGAACGCGGTGTGCACGTGGTGTGAACGTGGAATGTACGCAGTGCATGATCTTATTGTTTTCTTGTGCCGCTGTCAGAATTTTAATACTTTAATATTTATTCTGGTCCCGCGTTTTGCAACGTCCTTCTAGTTCCGCTGTTTCATCTTTAATAGCATTTATCTCCTTTGAAAGAAAAAGAAAAGTTTGTGCTTGCGCGGGTCACTGTGCGCGCGTGGAAGTTATAGCAAACCTTCGGTTGTTAGTCGGCGTATGTCCTGTGTCCTTCTACTTTGTGTCCTGTCCCTTTTGCGCTGTTTCTCATTATGTCATTCAACCAACCAGCCCAGCAAGGTACCCTGTTACAGTGGTTTTGCTGACACCTTTGAGCTTCCGCTGATTTCCGAGAGTAACGGCTTTGCGTTATAAGAATTGCGCAACGCACTATAGACTTTAGCCACCTGGTTCCGTGCGCATCGCCAGGGATGCGTGCAGCTCGAAACTTTACGGAGTTAGTTGTTTTCGCAGTCCCCGGCCCGGCTCCTGGTGCAGCCCCACCGCTGGCAGCGGAGAGTCCCCGGCTCAGTTCCCGGCGACTTCAGTTTGCGTACGCAGGGTGCCCTCTAATTCTGTTAGTAGCACCGCGTAGCCGGCATTCCAACTTGAGCCTCCCACCCTGCGGTAGGCCGGTTAATGTACGTAGGCAGCCGAGTCCAGATACAATGAGGACCCGGCCAAAACCTGTTTTCGGGGACCATTGGTTCCCCTCGGTGGCAGTGTGTCGACCGAGAACATTGATCTCTCCCTTTGACCTAGCCATACTGCGGGAGGGCGAAGAGATGTTTGCTGGGTGCTGCGTGGGCTCTTTTTTCCGTCATTCAGGAAGATGCTCGTGCTAGGGAGCCTTCATGCGAAGTGCACATGAAGGCACCCTAGCTCGTGCCTCGCTGTTCCCTGCCATCCCCCACTACGTGCGACGGCGGAGTACACGCCGAGAGGCTGGGCGGGACCTGCCGGATGTGCGTCATCGCTGACGCTGCCAGGAGTTTGCGCACCTAACGGCGACCAAAGCAGTAGACGGGGGAGGCTCAGTTCCGGCCGAGGCAAGATGGCCGCTTTCGTCCTTCGGGCGTCGGACCTCACCGAGGCGCCCAGCTGAACCAGGCTTCCTGATGCGAGCCTGGTCACGGATGTCACCTGATGCCGGCCCCGACGTGCGCCTTCCACTTTGGGGATCGGCGTTCCCCTTGCCACTAGTCTCCCGCACTTGAGAGTGACCACGGGCGGACGTCGACGCGCGTCCCTGTGTCCGCTTCGACAGAGGGGCCCACGACGAGTCGACTACGTGCAGAGAGCCGAGCAGCACCGCCGAACATCCACGTCTACATGCTCCCTGGGCCGGTTTTCTCGAAGCGATGGTAAACCCATTTTGGTAAACCACGGTGCCTAGGAAGGAAAAAGTGCCTAGATACTGTAACAAACGACTGGATATAGAACAACAATAATTATTTTTGATTGGGCAGTAAAATGCGCCATCTATCGGTGAAACAAGCCAGTCATTTTGTTTATCCTCTTTTTTCCGCTGGTTGTTATCGATCTAGTATGGTATTTTAAGTCAAAATATAGTAATGTTGTACTTGAAGACCAATTTATTTGCTTCAGATGGTACGAAGAAATTTTAGCTACTATGCTAGAGTTTGTCGACGAATATTTGAAAATGTAAGAAACATTTCCTTCAATATGTTTCGCCATAAACAACGCATAACTTTACCGTGTGCCTTCCAGTCTGGCAACGCCGGTGCTGTAGTCTCGTTTTTGTTCCTTGCGACACACGTTTCTGCGATTCCTGCAGATCTCAACTGTTTGCCCTCTCTTCCGTTTGCCCAACCGATCCACCGGTGACGAGAAGCTAAGCTTCTCGTCACCGTTCAATTGCTGGCTACCGGGGATATGTAGAAACCTCGATGCTGTCAGCATACTGTCGGCGCACTGCGAACAAAAAAAACAGTACAATAACCCCTTCTCCGCAAAGTAATCGCTGCTCACGAGTTGGCGTGCATAGTGTAACAAATTAAACGTGTTAGTATAAATATATACAAACACTCCTTCGCAAAACATACTTTTCTTACCATAAAAACACTTGCGAGGCTTGTGTACCGTCATATGTCTTGGATCTCGGACTGCTGAAGAGTGATGCGTTCGCGAAATGCTGCCGTCGGTTAGTTTAGTAGTCCCTCTGAACTACCACTTTGCTTGACGTGCTGATAGGTTTATGGTGCGTCATTAATATAACAGCCGGATCGAAATGAATGTTCAGCAGAACCAAGCAGAACTATTAGCCCTCATTAAGCGACGTCGCGGCCATTTTACTTGTAGTACTGCTCCTCCCTCGGCGCCCCTGCTCTCTCAGTCACGTGTAGATTTCCCACAAATAAGCGACCCCTTAAAGAAAAAAAAAGACGACGACGAGACCTCGTGAGCCGGAGCACTGTGTGTGCACGAGCACGTGTGAGACTGGAATGCCTGTGTGGCGATCGTGACCGACGAAACCACAGCCTGTGTGGCCACTCCAACCGCTTAAGTATTAAAACGTTACTTTTATCTTCTTTCTACTAATGCGAGTACCCTTTTTCTACCTTCTGATCTGAACGAAGACCAGAAGTTAACACACGTGACCTGGAATTTCCCCTTCTAGGGACAATAGTTAACTTTAACCCTCGGTTCGCGTTTGAGAAAACGGGCCCTGATGCTGGCCTGGTCACGGACGTCACCTGATGCCGGCAACGTGGTGCGCTTTCGACTTCGGTGGCCAGTTTTTTCCTTGCCGCTGGTCTCCTGCACCAATGTCCTGAGAGTGACTATGGGCGGACTTGTACGCGCGTCACCGTGACCGCTTCGACGGAGGTCGGCCCACAACGAACGAGTCGACGACGTGCAGCGTGTGCCGAGCAGCTTTCCCAGTGAGTGCCGATCTGCGTTGCGGAAGAACTTCGCGTCGGACCGTTCGTTCGTCCGACATCGGGAACTTTTCTTGGCTTCGTTCGACGGCACCGGAGTGCTTCGCCCCACGAGTGCGTCGTGAACCCCGGTACGCCGAACATTTACGGGGGCGGTTCCGGGGGCTGCCGGGGCAACCGACCCCGGGATCTTGTATTTGTAAGCGTAACTGGCACCCGTGTTGTCAGCGTGCAGGTCTTGTATTTCGGGGGTTTGAGAGCCGGCGCATCGTTGTTTGAAAAGGGTGCCAAATGTTTTAAGGACCGGGGACGGGGGATTGTGGGAGCCACTGGTTCCCCTCCTCCGAAAAGGCGTAAGCCGCGGACGTGCCTGCCGAAGTTGTTTGGATTCGCGCTGTCTCGTCCCGTGTCGTGTTAGAGAGAGTGCGCCACCTTGCTGGCCTACACTCTCGCGCTCCTCCGCGCGTCTCCCGTTTCGGGCGAACCAGAGAGATCGCGCAGGGGAGAGTCAGGCCTGCCCTCCGAGTGGACAGCCATGTGGTCGAGGAGTCCTGGATTGTACTCCAGGCAACGGGTCGAGTCGCGGCGCGAGCTCGTCCGACCGGCGATGACTCCACGCTAGCGACTCCTCTGGCTCTGACAGTGGGCGTCCCCTCTTCCTAGTGGAGGTCCGTCTGCCGAGAGCCCTGGCCCCGAAACTCCTGCGACGACGGGTAGCGGCTTGAGCTCGTCTGACCGGCGATGACTCCGTTCGCAATTACCCCTTTGGCTATCAGGTCGGAGGGCGCTGCGGGAACACTGGGTCCACGGCTCGCTTGGCCGCAGTGTCTTGTTGGGGACCCCTGGTACTCAATAAACGCTGTTGGATACCGAGATCATCGTTGTTGGCATGGCGTTGGCCGGACCCGGCGCGGCGACTACCCTCGCTGGTAGCCGTCGACCGCGCTGTGGGACGGCCATCGGATTCCCCTTTAAGCACCGGTCCCCAGACGTTAAGGCGCGTAATCCTCCCTCCTTTCTCCCCACAATGTAGATGCTGAATGCTGGGCTAGTTGGTATTGGTCTTGGGTTGCCAAAGGCATGGTAGCGCTCGTGTCTGTCTTTCTTTCTTTTGTCCTTGTCTCAAAAGCGCTACCATGCCTTTGACAACCCAAACACAATATAGACTTTCATGTGCCATTCAGAGCTAGTCGCCATTTTTTAACATTTTATCCTACTAGAATTTGTGGATCATCGCCACTGTGTCGTATGCAGTCTGCCTATAATATTATGTGCGATTGTGACGTTGATATTTTTCTTGATTTTGTTAGTTTCAACCAGACTTGTACACGTTACAAAAAAAAGTAACCGATTACAATTACAATTACTTCACTGTAAGAAGTAACCGATTACAATTACAATTACAGGCTCAAAGGAGTAATCGAAAAATTACTCTAAAGTAATCGATTACTTCCGACGTTACTTTTCATTAAACTCTTTTATTACGGTAGCATAATCCTTGGGGTCTCGCGCTCATTTGTTCCGAAAAAAAAATTAAAAAAAGGAAGCTTTGACCGCTTTTGCTCTGAGCTGAGTGAGCGATGCCAACACACCCAATCCCTTTCGGGAGAAAATAAAATGAATACAGCACTGTTTAAGTACATAGTTCACAAGAGGCTGGATAAGCTCATTTTTCATAGGCCAAACGTAGTCTCCGGTGTGCCAAAAAAAAAAAAAATGTACCCAGGAAACGAAGCATAGTGAAGTGGCCCACTAATGCTTGAGATCCCGTGCTTAGTGTATTAAAAAAAAAAAAAAAGATAGTTGCTTAGAGTTGAACAACTCCAGCACATTTAACCCTTCCGCCTTCCTCCCCCCCCCCCCCCCCAAACCAAAAAAAAAAAAAAATTAAGAAAACTTGTAATGAGTATTTTTGTAATCGATTACAGCAAAAAAGTAATTCAAATACAAGTAATAAATTACTTGTAACGCATTACGTACAAGTCTGGTTTCAAGTCGTCCTTGAAAAAGTGTATTTTATCCTACCAAGAGTGTGGACTTGTATTGGCTCTGCCAACTTGCATTTGTGTCCTTACAAATGTATGTGTAATTTTGTGCATGTTTGTATTTTAAACAGTGTTGCTGTAAACACGAAATGACAGTGCACCACGCAAAAGGTGTTACAGCTGTTTGTGGGCACCAAAGAAAAATGAAACATTATTATTATTATTTAGCGCGCACACGCAGCGAAAGTACGACGGAAGGCGTTGCGAATGTAGACTATAGTGAGAAAGGCCCGATAATGTAGGATACGAGCTGTTCACTCACCCACGCAGTTGAACAGAGTAGACTGTCCAAAGACGGCCTCCCAGTGTCCGTTTGCTCCGCACAGTATAAGCTGGGGTCCTCGCAACCGAAAGCCGCTCGGACACCTTGGCCAGAACGTGTCCTTGTAGACGTAGGTCCGGTTAAGTCCATCTTCAAGTAATCTTGCAGTGCGGGTTAGGGACGCTGGCGAAGGACACTGCACAACTTATCGCGAAGAATCAGACAAGAAAATGGGGTCAGGATTTCTGATAGTACGATTTGTAGGTCTACTTTAAATTTGGATACTCTCTTAACGAATTAAGGCAGTGGTTCACAGATTGCCCTATTGACTGCTCTCGTGCTACTCCCTTTTTTTAAAAGATTGTTTTAATCGATGGAATGTTGTAATGTATTTAGAGCTAGTTTATACGGGGCTTTTTCAGTAACGCCAAGCTCTCCCCATTCCAGCCTCAAATAGCTTTCCTGTCTACGTATGTTACTTTATTCTGATTTTAGTAGCTAGAATGCAGTACTTTGCTGAGAAAATCTTAACGCTACACTAATCGTTTGTCATGAAACGGACCCAATATAACCCAGCATATTGAGGGAAATGAAGCTCCACAACCATAATTTATTTTCTCTGTCTCTCCCTCCCTCTATTTCTCTTTCCCTTTTTTATCTTTCTCTTCTCTCTTCTTTCTCTCTCCCCTACCCTATCTCTTTGTTTCTCTCTCCACCTGCACTTTTCACAGCTTTAATGTCACTCGACATATTCCGAAATGCCTCAATAAAAGATTACTGAAGCCATTTTGCTCCTAGGCTGAGCTTTGACTTAATCTGTTCATGGGTCCACGCCATTTTGTTCCAAAAGGGTCGTGATTGGCCGAACAAACAAGCCAATCAAATCAAAACCCAAAGGCGCGCATGGCTGAATGAGATGGGTGATGAGCCCATAACGTCCTAAAACAACAAAATAAAAAATGAAATGGCTCGGGTATTCAACTGACAGCTGGCAACTGTAATAGGCTGGGCGACCTATGTCCGCGTTATGCAATCTGCGAGCAAGCGGCAAAACGAAACTAACTACAATACTCTGCAACGCTTTGAGTGACTCTAGGTACTGCAATCTGCCCTTTGAATTACAGGCCTCAATTGCCTTTTAGTGCAAGTCGCTCGAAGCCATAGAGGCGATTCCTATGTAGGTCGTAAAAGCCAATGGCTCTTTCAAGAGAAACCACGGTACGTGGATGTTTCTCACGATTGCATATGGGCTCTGCTACCGTCCACGTCTTTGAGCTCGTGCAGACGGTGGTACTTTCTCCGACCAGTCGATATCCCTCGATGCAGCAGATGGTGCAGGAGGTCCCGACGGCACGATCTTCCTGGCAATCCCTCACGTACCCATTAACAGGAGTGGGGGGCTCACCACACCGTTTGACTGCAAAGTGGGAACCAGAGTGCATATAAATGTGCTAAAAAAGAACACGAGGAGAACAGAAAGACTCATAATTACACAACCCTGTCTTATTTATTCTGCTTGTTACTTTGTCCTCTTCTTGCCCTGATTATTTATTTTGATTATGCACAAACTCGTCCAAAAATGGACGTTGCTTAGGACCCCGAAGTAAGATATATATATAAGTCTGGACACCGCGCAATCGCAGCTGCAAGTCAGAGTCGTGTCCTCAGCTGGTTTCAAGCGGCGACAAAAGATGATTCCTGGATAAGCGGCTAAAGGCAGCCTGTTGCGGTTCTGGTTTCCCGTGCTTCTCTATAGGACACAGGCTTTCTTTCATTGCTTAAAGTCAGGGGGTCTCAGGGAATCCCAGACCCTGACGGATTTCGACGTTGGGGTCTGAGACCCCTCTACGGAGGAGATCCAACCGCCGCGCCCCTATCGACGAAGTTAAGAACTAAATCCATCGGTACAACTTGAATGGTTTGGGCATGTTTTTGACGCAGCGTTTGTATGCATTTGCCCACTAACCCCCCTCCCCCCCCCCCTCCCTAATCGCCCCAACATGGTGACCATAATTGCCACCGGTGGGAGACTTTAAGCACTGCTGTCTTCGAAGGTTGTTTTCTGGGTGATGTAGAACTTGGAACTTGCGCGACGCATCTTGCTTAGATGCTGCTTTGTCGTTAACCTACGGTTCCTCCCTCAACGATGGCAATTACAGTTTTATGAACGTGTTGAAGTGGAGAAATCTCCACCGTCCGTCAAGGTCGAGGTAAACGGTCCGACCGTGAAGAGCGTGCCCGAAAGGAGACAATTTTTTTTTTTTTTTTTTTTTCAGTTGAGGCCTCTGGTTGGTGCAGGGACTGTTGGCTGAGGATGCCGGGGCGCGCGCCAAAAGGGCGTAATGTGTCCCTAACTGTGCAGCCAAGGTGCACAACGGAATTTCTCGGATAGGACAAAGGTAAACATTCTGCAATTTAGAGAAGATTGCAAGCACAATATGGGGAATAAGCGATGTCACGGACAAGAGTGCACGAATAGTGTGAACGGTCCGGAAACGCACGACAGCCGGTCACAAGGGAAGCGCACGCATGTTTCTCGGACTGCAATCACGCAGCCCAGTTCTTTCTTCAGCAAACAAATCAGGATGCTGCTAAAACAATCGCAGCGGTGCCTCTACATGCCTAACAAATACTTAGAAGAAGTGACATTATTTCATGTGTGTCGACTTGGGCATTTCCTCTGGATGGATGAATGCCCAGGTCCACCTTGAACGACGCTTACAAGTTTCTCAATACTCATCGGTGCGCAAACCCAACGAGTAATATGCAAGTCGCCTTTAAAAGTTTTCTTTTGCTGCAGGTTCTCTAAAGAAGCATGGCAACGGGCGCGGTGGTAGGGTCACTCACCGACACATTGGGATGTGACCCCGGACCAGGTTCCATTTACTTGGCAGGTTCGGATTTCGCTTCCTTGGGCCGTAAGTTCGAATCCTTCATCGCACTCGAACACGCACTTGCCCCGGTACGTCGTCACGCACTCACCGACAATGTATCCGTGCTCTGGCGGTGTCAGTGGGGGGCAAGTCACCGCTGCGTACCATTGCAATACGAAATTAATTTGATGATTAAAATAAAGTACTTTTCAATTAGTGTATGCTACAGATCTATACTGCAAACTGCGTCTGTGATGTGAAACAAAGGCGAGGGTCGATAGAGTTTTTAAGTAAAAAATAAAATATGATTTCAAAACAGAGTGCTAATGAACGCCCCAGCTCGCAGTAAAAGACAGCGAGAGAGACGGGCAATCCAAGGGTCGTCGGGAATGAACAACCACCGCAGTCTTTAGAATAACGCAGAAGTTACCGAAACGTCAAATTTCAAAGTCTAATGGTTTGTGTAAAAGGATGTACACTAGAAACATTATTAGGATTAATTGAAGGCACTGGATTCTGGGAAATTAGCTTCAAAGTTCCCGAATTGGGGCTATTCTGGTCAGTGGAATGAGCAGTTTCTCGTTGACCTCTCAAGTCTTGGTGATCTGATCCAAATTCACGTTGGTAGGTGGCTTTATAAGAACAATTTTTATATACAGAGATTTTGTGATCCTCAAACCTGCGAAACAAGCGTACATCTTCGCACCGCTACATATGCAGGGTCAATGCTGAACGGAATTTCAAAGTGATCTTCCTTACATGAAATACGCACGAAGAACAGTTTTAGAGTAAGATATTTCCGGAAACAAGTTATATTGAAAAGTTGTTTCCATATTTAGTGCTAAAGATGCTTATAATGGCGGCAAACACCTTCAGTTGTAACGCCACACTGTTGCAACCGACTAGGAACGCCGGACTGTTGCAACCAACCAGGACTGAGTCCGACAAAACCACTCTTTAAGCCTCTTGCGACGGCTTATGGCCGTGCCGCGCAGCACTAATGGAAGTCGTAAGCGGCTTCAAAAGCTATTTTGTTAAGCTCGGTCGTAGTCGCTTGCAACAGTGAGAACCAGCTTTAACACCCCTTAAATGCATGCCCAAACAGCAGCTCCAGGATAAACTTGCGTATTGTACTACCCCAAAGGACTTCGATAACATCCCCGCAGTTGATTCTTGATCTGTATCCCAGCACTACGGAACACGCCGAGAGGCTTAATTGTTGATTGCTGTGCATGTGCTTATCATGCGAGCTGTGCTATTTCTAGGTGGTGTCTAATTTGTATTTAGGTTCCTCGGATCTTTTAAGGTACCAGTAGGTACCTGTCCCTACTACAATTGCTTCATGAAGATGCTTATTTTCCTTATTTGGTTGATTTTAGTCGTGGCGTCATCATGGTTTTTGCACTGTCGACGTAAAGAGAAGCGTAATGTTGCCACTTGCTATTTTGTTGATCTGTGAAGCTGGTTTTGGTTTCTTTTTTGTTCCAGAATGTCAGTCGGAGTCTTATCCACTGTGTTCCAGGAAGACTGTATAATGACAAAAAAAACTTCAGGTGACTAGAAGTTGCCAATGGGCTGCCTGTCCGGGTAGCAGCCATCAGCTCAGCAAAGGCCTGCAGGCGTATCAACCCCACCTGTTTCTTTACTGCCATTCGAGACAAGATGCTTTGTAGAAGGTAAAACAGGGCCCACGTACTGCTTCCGCCGGGCCCTGCTTGTATTTATCTGACAATTCGTTTTTCTAAAAAAAAAAAGCACCATTACAAACTGTAATGTACCGAGCAAACGCCCACTCTGAATTGCAGATAATCATGAAGAGCGGGGAAATCGAGTAGGTACGATAGCGAAGGTGAATACGGTCAGGTGGCCCCTTGGTCTGACCACAAAATTACGAATAGCTGCCGTTTGCGGAGCTAGTTGATTGCGCGAACACGTGGCAAAGAAAGCATCTGGCATTTTTTTTTATTACAAAGAAGCATCCTAAAAGTTTGTCGATTACGCATTGGCTTGTTTTTCTTACTCAAGCCTTAAATGTATTCTTCCGAGTTAAAACAAAAAAGAAACCTATCTTTTTTTTTGCACAACTATCTATGGCAATGAAGAGAAAGCTAGGGAGAAAGGAGGCATGCCGTGCTGACGGCTTTGTGTTAGCGCACCAAGTAGCTCCCGAGTTTTTTTGTTGTTTTTTTTTGTCTAGGTTTTAGTGTGTTTTGGCGTATCAACCACGCAGTTTCTACAGTGCATCTTTTTGTATGAGGATTGTGGTTGAGAGACCTGAACCGAGATCGCCGAGCATGCAGGCATATTCACGTCTTTTCCCAGCGTTTCACCCGTTTTTAAACGTAAGCCAAGGCTTTGACTGAAGCACTCAGATTTGAGGTAAATTTCACCGTGTTCAATCACATAAAATTTTATTTGTCTTGCGATTGACGCAAATAGATAGCGTCGATTCAGGAAAAGCTGCTAATTTCATTATCGTAGACAAGCGCCGAATAATTATGCAGGGACAAGAAGTTAACGTGAACACTGGCGCTCTCGCAACTAACGTTTATTAAAAAAAAATCCCCTATATAACCGTGAAAAACGTCAGTCATGACTACAACTGGTGTAGCCCTCTATAAAGAAATTCATTATTTTGCCGATAAGGTTATGGATCTGTCACTTGCACACTCTTGCCTTTGGCTTTAATCTCAAACGCCTCGTGTAGCTCTGTAGAGATTTTATGTGGGTATCTGGCCAAAAATATGATGTCGTCAAATGACTGGGAGCAAAAGCAGCCTCCGCAGTGCGTGGCCAGATGTCCTGATGGAGGTTGCTCGTGCTGCCGCGTCATGTTCGTGGGTGCGATCGTTAATACACAAGCCTTTCTGATCGATGTATACCGAACCACATGACATTGGAATTTCGTGCAGAACTCCGGTCGTGCATTCTGTGAATTTTTTTGCAATGTTTTGTTTTGCGTTTGTTTTTTGCAAGAGCAAGGGCAGCGGCTGCGTGTATCACACCCGTCAGCGGCTGCCCTTGACCCCGTCATTTGATGACACCAAATGTTTGGCCCGATAGCCAGATAAAGTATCTAGAAAGCTGCACGAGGCGTTTGAGATGAAAGCCAAAAGATACGAGGTGCACGGGGACCTGCTTTTCGCGACGTCAATAATATCTCGAAAAAGAGAACACGCGAGTATGTCTTAGTGCGGTAAAAGATACACAGCATACCACCCTTCATCAGGAAAACTTTATACTCGCGAAGTATTAAAGGAAACCACAGTTCGCCGCCTTCGGGAAACAATGAGCCGCCGAAACTAAAGTCGTTTACACGCTCGTCGCCTTCAGATTTCACCCGGAGTATAAGCTTAAGGGGTTATGAAACGATATCGGCTTCGAGTGTTTATGACTTTGCAGATGCGTGCTGGCCCTAGTTTGGCCAAAGTATATACTCGCACAGACCGCCACTGATTCACAAGATTTTTCGTCGTGGTGTAAATGCGAGGATCGAAGGGGGCTGTTTCTTTCAGTTTTTCCTTCGTGGAGCTTATCCACGTAATTTTGCGATCGAAATCGCCTGCCTGACGACAATCCAGCGCAACTCATCAATTGGACACGAGAACTTCGTGAGCATTCGACTTCGGCTCGTAACAAATAATGAATGCGTCGGCGGACACTCGAGTGGTGGCTCGTGTCCAACCGTTGCCGTGATGACAATAGCCTAACTCTAACAATGCCTGGATTTTTTCACGCGCTTCAAACTTTTGCAACCCCAGTGCGTGGCTATGACTAACGTTGGTGTCATAGGATAGGCTCCAGAACTCGTGGCTGCTTGTTCCGACTCCGAGTTGAGGGGATGAAAGGTGCTCATATTTCTTGAATGTTTTTTTTTTACTGCCCTTGCCTAGATAGAAAAATCTTAGAGAAGTTTATTCAGTTATTAACGTGAGCAAGTGATACTAAGTTGTATTTACCGAAAGTTAAAAAAAAATATTTTCACGACCCCTTTAAGAATCGGTGCTTCGTAAATTCAACTGGAATCGAGCGCCGTGCCAGCTGACGCGCGGGGACGTGTAACGCATGATGCGCGGTACACCTTAAAAAAGACGTCTGAGCGTGGTTCTTTTCCCGTAGGGTACGCGGTGGCCAATCAAATAGATTCCAACTGAAAGCGACAAAAAAAAAAAACAAAAACGACGGGGACGCGAAAATGGGTCTGAATTGAAAACGCGACCTGCGAAGGTACCGCTATGGTACGCGGACCATCCAAGTTTAAAAGTTGAAATTTAACGCGGTACCGAGTATCCAGAGGTACGTCCTAAACGGCGATCTCTTTTTTTTTCAAGATCTATTATAATGACGAGATGTCATGAGTATTGCGAAAGACAGTTTATGCTAATTATGATTTCTGTAGATACATGCTCCCGCTTGCTGCCGGATGGTCGTTGTACATATATTACGTTAGAAGTATTAGCTACAGCGATTTTTTCGCCCATTGCCAGCCTTTGCTATTATTTGTCAGCGTTTCTGCGTTCAGCAAGACACCCGGGAGCGAGCTCATATACCAGCGTGCATCCTTACAATATATATAGTTTTACTTAAAATTTGCTCCTGCAAATTACTGGGTGGGGGCACTAGTCCGGTAGATGAGGCACATTGCGGAAGCAAAATGTTGAGCTCATTGCGCCTGCGGAGATAACGAGCTTTGAAACCAAACCGTTTGTGCACTAAATCGTTTCAAAAGATATCGGCAAAATGACATCTGGCTTCCCGTTTGCTTTAAGAATAAAGTAGGCGCACGTGATTTTTTTTTTCTTTTTTAGATCGCAAAGTCAGGTTTGTTTTTGGGCGCAAGCTCTCGAATAACTTGGCTTGCACATATAAAAAAAGTAACCAATTCCGGTTAAGAAAGTTTCGGGAAAAAAGAAAGATCTATACGCACCGATACATTCTGTTCCGTTAGCAAGATAACCGCTCTGGCATCCGCAACAATAGTGTTGAGAACCATAGATGCAGAGTTGTGCGCAATCGCCATAGTTGTTTCCACAGGGGCTACCACGCGCTAGCCTCCACAGTGGAATGCCATCTTGAGGAGAGTCTTCCAATTCTGAAAGAAGACACAAGTCAACGGATTTAAAAGAAAAAAGTTAAAGGCGTCAAACTGTACTTGGTCGAACGTACAGCGTACGACATTGGGGAACGTGAAGCCGCGAGAACACGTTCATTCATACTGCCTTAGTTTTGCATCCAAGAATTTCGGGTAATATTTTGTTTTTCACTAAAAATCACGTCACACTTGCTGAATCAAAGTTTCGCCGCGACCGATGAAGTTAACCGAAAGAGGAATAACTCTTTTAGTTTAAATTACCTCTTTTTTCTAAGAAATCTTTTAAGACTGCAGTAAAGAGGCTTAAGCCACAGTCCCATTGCTAATACATCATACAAAAGACGCGGTCCTTTTAAGGCTAGGTGGCCCAAGCTACGGTGTGATACAAAGGGTATAGCCATTACCATCCATCCATCCACCCACGGTTTTCGTCACAGATATGATGACCGAAATATTTGCGGACACGACACAAGCACATTCGAAGCATACGTGCTTCATATGGGTAGTGCACGAAAGCACCCAGTGTCAAAAACCCCGTATCAAATGCCCCGCGGCGAACGGCCCGGCCTTTTTGCCCCGCTTTCAAAATGCCCCAGTTTCAAAAGCCCATGACGCGAATGCCCCGTGTCAGGTGGCCGGGTCCTAAGCGCGAGGGCGGAGAGTTCTGCTTTTAACTAAGCGACAGTAAGTGCGCACGCGAGCTGTGTAACAATGATGCCGTACCCGGGACTCGAGTAAAGAATAAATGGATATAGTTTCTCCTTCTACAAGCGTGCGCTCTACATGTTCACATCTTGTGGCGACGGTTCTGTCAAAACTTAACCCGCAGATCATGGCGCTGTACTTATTACATATACAGCCCCAAACACCACTTTTATTCTTACGTCGTTTTAAAATATTTGCATCTATCTAGGTAGATAGTCTAAAATTCTACGTCTGAGTATATCTGAGTATCTGAGTAATTGAACACGGGGTTTTTGAAACGTAGGGCTAATGTCGTGGGGCTTTTGCAATGGGGATTCTGCACGCGGGGCAATCGTGCTACACCCGCTTCATATATATGTAGGATACTTGGAGGATGTTTGTTGAGAGTTTTTGTATGGCCAATGTTCCACGGCCGTCAAACAGGAAAGAAGAAACAAACGCTCCTCGGACAATGTTTACAGACTGCCCTTTGCACGATGTATGAGAAGGGTGACCTCGGCTTGTATCGGAGGTGCATTGTTTAATTATTCATGTGTACATCTGCAGTAACCTCATTGTATTCCTATTCAAGCGGAGCGGTCTGATTAGAGAACAATTACGAAGAACAGATTGATAAGAGCATTCTTAAACAAGACAACATCGGTAATTTTTGCGCTCAAAGCGAAGAGGTGATTCCGGGCAGTCGACGATTCCGGGCAGTCGACGAAAGAACAGCGAAAAGAGGACGTTTTAAGCTTGGGAATACCGACCTTATGACAACGATCGATGCGAAACGAGATGTAAATGGCGGCTTTATTATTTTAGGGCAAAGCACGTTGGTTCAACATTTTACGAAAAAAAGACACAAACAAAAGGCTTTTTGCGGTTGTGCTGTAGAACCGGCAGACCTAAAGAGTTTTTTTCATGATAGCTATAGGCTTGCAGTGCGGCTATGGTTGGTTAGGACAAACCGTGCAGAGCGCTCTTGAAAGGATACATTCGAAGCGATTTGCGAGATGAAAGGCCGGAGATACAAATGGCAGTGAAGTATTTCAAAGGCTCGTTCGCGCACTTATGACTGCTTACGACCGAATGTGTTGCGACCCCTTGTGATCTCTTTCTCGAGAGGACACACTATCGGATAGCCGTGGATGCCTCGCGATTTCTTTATACTTTCTATTATTTTACGCTTCATTCTTTCACTACAAGTTTGAAACACTTTTGACGACGTTATAAACGACTGTTTCTCATGGTAGTACGTACATTTGATCTCGGAAATTCTGCAAAACATGCGTTCTAGTAAGCAGTCGCAAGTGTGTAAAGCAGCCATAAGTATGGACGGATCAGTGTTCTGTACAAAGTGACATTCAGTAAGGACGGAGCAAGTGAGAAGTTTTTTTCGAACGGTATATCTCACCTGTGCCGTTGAGACATCTGGGCGGCTTCCAGGTCCACGCCACATTTAAGCACCTCATGGGTTCCGTCGACGTGATGTTGAAGCCGCGGTTGCAGTAAAACTCGAGTCGATTTGTATTTCTCCTCACAACCGCAAAACCATTGCGCGGGGCGGGCGGAAGCCGACAACCTGAGAAGCTGTCAAATAGGCTGAACCTGTTTTCGGCTGAGCGAGGACGTACGTCCAACGTCAAGATCTCCTCCTCGTTGTAAGGGCAGGGCGTTGTCCCCGGTACCACCGGGACTCGAATCGCCTCCGTGGCAGTCGTCCCCTCGGTACCACCTAGATACGAAGAAAGTAAACAGAGAGAGCCCGGGGGTTTCAGTCACGCAAAGCTCAAAGCCGCAGTTTCACTGCTCATTCAGCGTAAAGATTACATGTTGTTCACGGCAGACATGACGACAGAATTACCTGCGGGGGCGCCTCAGGCTTGTTTGAACCAATGTTCGCTTCATAGATATGAACGCATCGAACACGTTCCGCAGACAGGTTTCTTTTTTTTTTTTTTTTTCATAACCAATGTGCAGCGCAAGTTGGTGTGGTTCTTTTGCAAGGGGTTGTGTTGAAGTCAGAACGCTGAGCTGAGATTGGTTCTGAATGAAGGATCGTGGGTAGACCTCAAGGCAGCTTGTTTTGAGGTCTACCCACTTTCCTTCAATAAAGGCCGATCAGAGATCGGCATCCTTTTGATGTTACCAAACCTCCTGCATAGGAAGCAGACGACTTGCTCTCCTCATAAGACATGGCAGTCATGCAGGGAGGAAAGTTTCAAACACGCTCCAGAGAGCGTCTGCAGAATGTTTTTTTGTATGGTGTATTAACGGTGCGATCGCGGCTTAAAGGGACACTCAACTGGATGATAATGTGATGAAATGAAAAGGTGCAAGCGAGCTGGACAAGAATGATGAAAATAATCCCTGGAGAAGGGGAGCAGGACCAGGCGGATTTTTTCGGTCGCGCACCAGCCATCTAGCCGTGATTGGAGATTTGTGTTTGTCCTTTGTCCTCCTTGTTCCCATTCTCCAGGGATTATTTTCATCACTGAAACAGATAACGAGATATGCTGTGATACGGTGGTATGGTGGTAGCTGAATTTACGCGTTCTAAGCATCCTAAAAAAAGGAAACCCCGACATTATACTCATGGGCGGCCGATTTCCCTATTAAAAAAGTAATCAAAGATCGCGACGCTCCGCATTTTCTGCGCCTTGGAGCAGGCACCAAGGGGGCGCCGTCCAACGGCGCTTTCGATGAATAATTGCTGTAATTACGTCTCCCACACCCCAAACAGTTGACTTTTTTTTTTTGTCAAAATATAATGCAGAGCACACCTAAAAAGAGCAATAATAGTAACGCTCGGAACCTACACGCGACAATGAACTATTTTCATTAGTCAAAATTTATTTAAGTGGTGAGGAACACAAGGACAATCCCCTCCCCCCTCCCCAAGAAAAAAGAGTTCCCGTGTATTCCCATTGACTAAAAATGTTGCTTTAGAAGCTAAAATGAAAGGCGTTCATGGTAGGAAAATGTTAAATATATCTGAAATAGAACATATGTTTTAAAAACAATTGCACCGCAATATTTTAGAGCAAGTAGTGCACGCACATATATAAGAACTATTAGAACTAAAAAAAAAGGAGTCAGATATCAGGAAGCATAATAACTGAAGACGAAGTGTTCATACCTGCAAAAAGTAGTTGGAGGCAAGCGACGATCTGGACCACTTTCTTCAAGCCGCACACCGAATCCATCTTGACGTTGCCGTGACGCAGTCACCAAACGCCAGACTAACATTAAGATTTGAGCAAGCCTCTATCACATAAACTATACCATTTGCCCCCCAAAAACTTTGAAGATAAGCCGGCGTAAGTTAATTAGTCACTACCAAAGCAAAGGTTTTCTCAGGATAGCCGTAATATGACGGCGCTTCCGGAACGCACTGAGAGCCCGGCGTTGTACGTTTAGGCAGAGCGCCTGAGCGCGGACATTGCCATCCGACACCCATTATCAAGCGAACGGCGAGTCTGCAATCCGAGTTTCGGCTCGTGTTTGCATGGTTTCAGTTCCGTCTCCGCGCCCAGACTACTCTGATTTTGGGTCTTGTTTTTTTAAACAACCCTTCGAGGAACCCTTCTGATAAAACACGGCATCGCCTCGTTGGCGGCATTCAATTTACAGAACAACGGGCATGAATTTCTTTTTCTCTTTTTTTCTTGTATCTTGAGTCGAGGTTCTGTGGTGTCATTGAATCAGAAAGGCTTGCCGAGCTCTTCCTTCATGAATATAAACAAACTTATCACGTAAACGTTTCTTGCTTTTTGACTGGTTCTTCTTCCGCGTTCTCATCGGCCTGATGCCGCATTCTGATTGGCTGTCGAGTAGTAATAAGATGCTCAAGGCTAACTACGGCCTAGGTTTGTTAAGCTCCGATTATAGCCCTCTTTTTCGCAGGGCGACCTTAGGTCACTTTGACCGCCAGTTGTCCGGAAGCTTAACATTAAAGTGGGCCACTCTGACGTCCGCGTATTTTCACTGAAGCTCTACCAGCTTTAGCACGCAATTGTGAATGCGGCTGAAGGCCCGTTCACACTCTTGCAACCGAGTGCGACCGAGAGAGACCAAACCGGTTTTTAAGCCTCTTGCGACCTCTTAGGACCAGCTCCGCTCAGTGCATCCGGTCCCAAGAAGTCTTTCTCGGTCGTACTCGGTTGCAAGAGTCTGAACGCGCCTTAAGGAGGAGAGATCTTGCTCGAGGCCGGACAGCGATTTTTTACCCTGCAGTCACTGACAAGTTGGCAATGCCTGGGAGGAGTTTCAGTTGCCCTGACTCCAGGGCGCACACCCTGCCTTCGATGATGCTTCGGATTCTTCGGAACCTCGAACGTGCGCGCCCAGTCAAAGCACGGCAGAGGGGCATCGAGCCCGTGCTGGAGGCTGGAAGCTCGAAAGGGACGCCCCGCCGTTCCCATGAAGCTTTTTCGAAGCATGGGCCGCTCATTGACACTAAGAATGATTCATTCGAAAACAATGATCTAAGTTCGAGACTTTAAAATGTTGTTATTTCGTCGTGGGGAAAGAAAAAGCTCGCAATTGCTCGGAAATAATTGGAAATGGAAGCTCGAATCCCGTAGAAAAGCAGCTGGGGAAGTTTTGCTCATAAATGCTCGACTCCAACAATAAGCAGATATTCAGTCAATTTACCGGATCAAGTTGAAGGTTACAATAATCGAATATGAAGATAAAAATTGTCTTTCGTATACGTTGATAGATGTAAAAATGGACTGAGTAGTTCATTTCATAATCTCGCAAATTTTTCGGCATAGATTGAAGTTTTTTTTTAGTTTTTATTTTACAAAATTTCTGGGATATTGTTAACTATGTTTGTCACAAAGTTTTCTAAGGAAGACGTTATTTGTCTGCAGTCCAAGCGAAGCGACAGATCATGAACACGGCGAACCGTCAGTGCGTAGAAGAGTAACCGTTTAGCCCCGATTGCACCCTAAAGAGCAACATGTCCGGCGACCTCCCCCGCCGCCTAATCTCGAACCCCTCCAACAAGGAACTTCTCAAGTTAAAGAAGCTCGCTCACCCCACGTATCACCGAACGTCGAGCCAGAACGTTTCCAGTGTCTCCAAGATGCGGTCGGTGGCCCTAGCCGTCGCGCTCTTGCTGATTCTGACCACGAGTCCCGCAAGATGCCTGGGCCCGTTTCCTCGAAGCACGGTCTGCGGTCCCATGGCAGCCATCTTGAACAAGGCGTTAGAAAACCAATAAATGACGACAGGCCCCCGTGAGGTAGCCGAAATATTATTTCACGGTTGGATGGCTCGAGCACCATCACGTTAGTAAAACATATAAAATAGCGCAAAAAGGACAAGGACGAGAAGTATACAGGACAGGCGCTAACTTTCAACTACTTTTATTCAGGAAAAGTAAACATATATGTACACACGACAGGCAAAGCAGCACCACGTAAAAGTTGATTAATTTTTTACCCGATCACTCCAAGAACTGAAATTTATTACACAAAAGTACACTAGAAGTGTCGCTGACGCATGCCGTCCCCCTTTTTTTGATAAAGTGGGACGGCATGTTCCAATAGCTCTCGAGCGACCGTCTCTTGTCTTCTCCCCAGTATCCTCATCTGCTGAAGTCGCGGAACACAGCCACACGTGTTGCAATGTATTGGCAAATGCGAGCCATATTTATTTTTTTACTGATAATGCGTGTTCCCGTGCTCGATCGTTGATGCACCGCCCCGTCTGGCCGATGTATACCTTTGCACAACTCAGTGGGAATTCGTAGACCACTCCCACTGTGCAGTCCACGTAAGAAGTGACGTGTTTCTTATCACATGGCGCTTTTGCCTTCTCATCAGAAATGCGGGCGCACAACCCAGTCAACTTCTTTGGGGCAGAGAACACAACGGGAACATCGTACTTGCTTGCCACTCTCTTCAGATTGTGGCCAACCTTGTGGATGTACGGAATAACTTCTGGTCTTTTTGTTCTCTGCCTCGTTGGGACCTTTTTTTTTTCAACCCCTTCATTATTTGTAGGGCGGTCTCCCCCACAGAAACCAAAACCGAACGCGGGAAGCCAGCCAATTCCAGTCTAGAAATTTGATATTTAAAACTAGCATCCTCCTGATGGTCACAAGACTTCAGCAGCAGTACAGACTCCAGGCAAGAAGTTGCAATAGCTCTCTTAACAGTCTTTGAGTGAGCGGAGTCAAAATGAAGTAACCCTTTTCGCGCGCGAGGTCTATACATCCAGCAAACACGTCGCTCGTTGATGGTGATGTTAATATCTAAAAACTGCCAATTATTGTTGTCAGGGAGCTCATGAGTAAAAAGTAAACTTTTCCCATGTTGTTCAAAAGCTGACAGAATACTTTGTGCTGTATCACAGTGCGACACAGAGGTGTTAGTTTTTAAAAGTACAAGAAAATCGTCCACGTATCTAAAAACCTTAAAAACATTGTCGGCGTCTTAAACACGATTCAATGCACGATCAACAGCGGACAAAAACATGTTACAAATCACCAGAGCGACGCATGACCCAATACAAATGCCCTTGCGCTGAATAAATGGCTTGTCATCGAACGACACAAACGTGCAACTTAGATAAAATTCCAGTAATGCCATGAAGCTATCCAGAGGAATACCAGAAGCATTCTGGAAAGCCACCACGCCACTTGCTTCGATACACCCGATGACAGAGCGGTACATTTCTTCATGCGGCACTGAATAAAACAAATCCTCTACATCAATAGAAAAAGCGTAAGCAACAGAATTGTTACTTCTTAATTCTTCAATCACGTCCAACGAGTTCCTGGTCGCGAAGGGGTCACTCATAGTAAGTCCATTAAGGCGTTGTGTCTCAATTAACTTTTTGATTATTGGTTTTAGCGATCATTTCGAAATTGCATGCATTCACGGCAATTGATACTAAAGGCTAAACGCCCGTGTCCTCTACGCGAGCCTAGAAGGCTTGATCTGCTCATCGCGTGGGTTCGGAGGGCCACTCACACGCTCTGTTGGTTGTCGGTCAATCACTCGAGGCCTCCGCCACTTCGGAAGTCCCGAAAAGGAGAGACTCGAGGGTGAGCGGGCAAGTCACGCAAGCTTGGGAAAGCGCGCGTGTCGTGTCCAAGGTCGTGTAGTCTTCCAGCATTCCTGTGGATTGGATCGGATTCCCGCGGCTCTTATGTTAATACAATAAAATATATATTCTTAAGTTCTCAGTGTTTATACATACAACTAAAAGTCTCACTCTTGCGCACTGCACTCTATTTTTTGTTTTCGATCTACAAATGGGGGTCTTGACAAAGAAAGTTGAACCGGGTCGGCCGGGACGCGTGCTTCGACGCAGGAATCTCCCAAACCCAACCGAGGCCGGATCTCTTTGGCCTTCCTTCCGAGGCCACGGCGGAAGCGAGGTCGGCGGCTTCGTGAGCCACGGGCGCCGCAAGAGAAGACGGGTAGCAGGCACACCATTGGCAGGTGGCGTATGACGTCAAGTCCGACGAGCACCGACGTCAAAGAAAAGTGGAGAGGCAAGGAGGAAAGTCGTGAGTTTGGCTTGGCCGGTGTCCAAACAGACATACGACCGACGACTCCGGACGCTTCAATTTCGACGATTTTTGCAGGAGTCGTGTGGCCTGACGATTTTTGTAGTAGCCATCTTGGAAAGGCCTTTAGAAGGAAGGCAATCGTCAAATTCGGTGTGGAAGTCGCCGACACCAACAAAGCTGAACTGCTGAATCCTTCACTAGGTCGATTTTTGTGAAGGTCTCAGACCCATGTTACGAATTCCCGATGTCTTGAAGATGTGGAATGGGGTAACGGTCATGGCACTGTCACATTGTTGAGAGAACGATAGTCAGCACATGGGCGCCAATCGCCGGATTTTTTTGGTACCATCTGTAAGGCTGATCACTAAGCACTTGTTGAGAAACGTACGATGCCGAGTTCGATCATATGTTCGAACTCCTTCGCGCGATCTTGAGCCAATCAGGAGCAAGGCGTCAAAGTTGTGCGAAGACTGGTGGGTCAGTTGTCTTTATATGGTGTATTATGGTTTGCTTTACTGTCTCTGGTGTGTTGGATTGTCGGAGTAGTTGAGGAAACTCAACTAGAAGCGACTTGCGAGGAGCCTCAGAGACTTGCGTCGATATAGTGAGGTTGAGCGACCTCGTCACGGACAGCCCTTATTCTTGAAGATGTTGACGTTCCGGAGAGCAACACAATGGTTTGCGACATTTCAACCGGCACCCCTCGACCATAAGTACCTTCGAATTTCCGGCGCACTGTGTTTGATGCTTTACATGTGTTGTTAGATCCTGGTATACGTGCTACTCATCATTTGAATACTTCACGTTTTGTTTGGCCAGGAATGAATGCAGATCGCACGGCGGTGGTCACAAACCTGCCTTGAATTCCAGAAAGTGAAACTTCACCGACACGCCGTCACTCCTTAAGGCGTTTTTCAACAGCTTGACGCTAGTCTCAGCCATGTACACCTAGACGTCGTGGGACCGTTACCATCGTCTCGAAGTTTCCAGCATCCACTCACCTGCGTCGACCGCTTTACAAGATGGCCAGAAGCGATTCTTCCGCCGAATTCAGAAACCTCACTCAAACTACACTCAAACTTAAGGGCCCCTCCACTTCCTCAAGGAAGGCGCGAGGGCCGGCGCTGGCCAATTGCGACGGCGGATCCGTCCTCGTGATTGGCCAGCGCCGGCCCTCGCGCCTTCCTCGAGGAAGTGGAGGGGCCCTTAAGTTTGAGTGTAGTTCGAGTGAGGTTTGTGAATCCGGCGGTTAGCTCTGGCATAACAGCCGAAGATATCGCCCGCGCATTCGTTACTACATGGATAAGTCGGTTCTGGACACCGACTGCTATCGCGACTGACCACGGTCGACAATTCGAATCATCTCTTTTCCGCCATCTTTCGCAGTTCCTGGGATTTAACCATATTCATACCACATCATACCACCCACAAGCCAACGGGATTGTTGAAAGATTACACCAGCAACCAAAAGCAACTCTCATGGCACAATCTGTGAATCCTTCATTGTGGATTGAAGTTTTGCCAATGATGCTGCTCGGGATCTGCTTCGCACTCAAGAATGACCTGCACTGCACCACTGCTGAGCTAGTGTATGGCACAACTTTACGTATTCAGGGGGGAGTTATTGAACCTCCCACAGAACATGACATTTTTGACGTACCGGATTTCGCATGCCGTCTACGTCAACCCATGGCGCAGCTGCGACCCTGTACCACAAGAACCGCACAACCGGCTTCAATATTTATCAGTCTAGCATTGACAGATGCCACCCACGTTTTCGTTCGGAACGGTGCTGTAAAACATTCACTAAAACCACCGCATAATGGACCGTTCAGGATCCTTCGCAGGAACCCAAACACATGACTCTGCTCATCAACGGCCGGGCAGATACAGTTTCTATCGATCGATTGAAACCTGTCTTATATCAATCTCTTCAAACTACCGCACCGTCAGAACTCGTCCTTTTACTTCCAAGTCACAGGCCGGTCAAAAAGAAAGTCAGTTTTTGTTTTAGAGCGCAGCTCTTAGGCACCTATTTCCGGCTTGAGCGGCGTCGCCGTCGCTGTCGGTGTCGGCGTAACGTGAAGTCACGTGACCCCCCTGAGGTAACGTGACCTCAGGAGGATCACGTGGCCCCTGAGAGGCCACGTGGGCCGTGGCCCTCATGGCGGAGTAGCAGGCAAGATGACGAAGTGAGGAGGAGGGAGGAGGGGTATACCTTCCCCATCAGTACCCTTTCATTCTCCTCCTCAAGAGCTGCGCTCTAATTCGGCGTTACAGGGAGTTGTAAACGGCTTTCATTAGAGAGTTTTAGTAGACCGTTTTCGGTTTCCCGCTCCGCTCTATGGAAAGCGGAGTCGCCATCGCGCATGCGCGATCCGCTCTGGGATTTGAGCGTGGAGCGTCAGCTCCGCTATCGTCGCCATTTTAAGAAGTACGTTCCACTCTCAGTAAAGGTTCAGTAGATGGTGCTTTTCTGGAAAGGTGGGTGCTCGCTATTTGAAATCATTCTTGGGAGCGCGCTTGACCCTTATGAACCTCGCTGCACTAAGAAGCTGCGCAGACTTTGTTTGTAAAGGCGTCCCCCAGAAAACGTTTTACGGTGGTCAAGAACCTCTGGCTGCTCCGAGAAATCGCTGGCCGCAATCCTTTCACGGCCCCTGAACGGTGGGAACAGGTGCTGCCTTGTCTAAGCCAGCGGGCTCGATTTTTCTACGCGAGATGACGACGACGACGTTGAGAGGATGACACAACGCGGGCGACGGCGGTGTCTCAATCTGAGCCCTGGGCCTCGGTTCCTCGGAGGCGGCAGCTTCTACTTCGGCCGGACTACCTCCTTGGAGCATGATTCTTTGACCCCAGTGGACCCCAGTGAGCAATAGCGCCATTATGTTCCTGGTGCTCCTTCATGCACTGATCGAACGGCGTGCAAGATCCTCATAGCTCGCTGCTCACCCGCCCAACCCGCCTCCACGAAGTCTGGACTTCTGCGAATCGGACTTCCACCCTCCCCAATACCAACAACCCATGTCGTCGTCATCCTGCACGTATATACTCATCACATTACCATGTTCCCTAGACGCGGCACCGCGGGCCTCGGTGTTACGGGCTGCTGCTTTCCGCGGTGCCGCGGCTCTCCAGAGCCAAAACTTAAAAGTTAAAGACCAAAGACTCATGCAGTCGACAAACGGACAGATATTTTGTTTGGTTACTTCAGACAGCAAGACAGTGAAAATTAGCGAAAGCGAGTGCTCCATTTATATCTCTACTTTTTTTTCCCAATGAAATGAGTATTTTCTTCTTCGTATGCTTCGGTTTGTGATATGGTGCCTGGGTGTTTATGTACACTGCGCGACACTGTTAGCGGGAGCGTTCAATGTCCTGTTTTCATTTTTCACCTTAAATTCGAGGGGCTGACATTTGCCTATTGGTGTGGAATAAAGCGCTGGTTTGGGGAACTAATCTGAGCGACAAATTTTCAGCTTTTTCAATAGCTGTCATAGAAATAAACTGCAAATAAAAGCGATTTTTTTCGTGTTCGTATTTACAGTGGAGCGCAGTGTATGTATCTGCCTTGGGGGGTGACATCAAACCATTTTGCTTGACTATACACTTCTTTTTATTTCTTTTGTGTGTTTATGAAAGTGTGTTTTTCAGCTTAAGCTCCTGCCCAGTTTCTGCCTCACTTGTGCTACGGTCTTTTCTTGCAATAGAAGGCGACGCAACATAGTCAACTCTTACAATGCTGAATTCAACAGTAAGACTGTAATTTGGTTAGATGCAATATTCCCACGCACATCTGAGAAGTAAAATGGGAGTCGTTAGTAAACGTTTTTTATTAAAATATTTCTAGATGCCTTTCAGCCCAGTTGGACAGGTATTTCGCTCAGTACAAAAGCTTGAACATGATTTACTGTGATAATTTTATGCATTCTAATATTAAACAAACAAAACATTGCCCATAATCATTGTAGGTTTCGTCCAGCCGTCAAATTATGCCGTCTGCGCACATCACTGCCTGGTGCTTCACGACGAGCACCCTCTTGTGGTCCTCTTCTGATTTTTTTGATGGACGGCATATGGGCATGCTATGCGGTCAACAAAACCCCAACAGTTGTTCAGGGGTGTTTCCTTGTCCTTGACGGCCTAATAAAAAAGACAAAGAAAAACACTCTTACAACACGGCAGTATTTAAACACTACCAAAACATGTGATATGGGACTTGTTACTCCTCTAAGATAAAGCGTATTTCCATTGTAGGGTTGTAAAAGACTGGGTATCGTAAACTAATATATATATATATATATATTGTTACGGTGAAAGATGCTTTATTTACAGACGATTAAGGAGGGTTGTAGGAGAAGGATGAGGTGGGTGCTTCGAACTTGAGGGATCCGGCGATTGGGCACTTCTTCCTTTTTCCCTGCCTGATTGCCCGTCCTTCTTTCCTTCCTCTTCGTAAGATTACTCCCCTCGGTAAGAAAACGACGTCTCGTCGTTGAGCTACGGGGCCGACGGTGCGATGTATGGCTTTAGACGGAGCACGTGCACTGTGTATCGTTGTTTGCGGCGTCCGTCGTTTTGTTGATGGAGGGGTTCTATTACATAGGTGACGTCACTAGATTTGTGGCAGATCCGGTAGGGTCCAATGTAACGATGTTGTAGCTTGTCGGCCAATCCGACGTGGCGCTGCGGTGTCCAAAGAAGGACAAGATCCCCGGGAGAAAAACTAACATGCTGGTGGGAACTGTCATACCGAGTGCACTGGCGCTCTTGAGAATCGAGTGTGCGTAGACGAGCTAATTGGCGGGCGTCTTCGGCTCGACTTACTGCATCGGATGCGAACGCTGTTAGCGAAGCGTCTGGTTGAAGTGGAAGGAGAGAATCAATCATTAAGGGAGGTTCACGGCCAAAGAGTAGATAAAATGGGGTAAAACCCGTTGTGTCGTGGCGTGAAGAATTATATGCAAAAGTGATATAGGGTAAGGCGGCGTCCCAATTGCTATGATCGGACGAGACGTACATAGACAGCATGTCGGATAATGTCCTGTTCAATCGCTCGGTCAATCCATTTGTTTGTGGATGATAAGCGGTGGTGACTTGATGGCGTACGGAGCAGGATTGCAAGATTTCTGAGACCCCGCGCGAGAGGAAAGAGCGTCCACGATCGCTGAGAAGTTCTCGGGGAGCTCCGTACTTCAATATGACGTCCTCCAAGATGAAATTGGCTAGGTCAACAGCAGTACTGGTTGGAAGGGCGCGGGTGATCGCATAACGAGTGGTATGGTCTATTGCAACTGCGATCCAGCGGTTGTCAATGCGTGACAAAGGAAATGGTCCTAGGAAATCAACTCCGAGTCGCTGGAATGGGCTGAGCGGAGGGTGCAGTGGTTGAAGGAGTCCTGATGGTCGAGTATGCGGTTTCTTTCGACGTTGACAAGGGTCGCATGAGGAGACATATTAACAGTTTGATACATGCCCGGCCAATAAAAACGTTCCTTAACCTTTGTGTAGGTGCGAAGCAGACCGAGATGACCTGATGAAGGGACGTCGTGTAGTTCGTTGAGTATAGTTATCCTTAGGTGTTTAGGAACAACTACAAGCCACGGTAATCCATCTGGTCTGAAATTTTGCCGGTATAGGATGTCGTTTCGAATGCGAAAGAGTCCTGAGGGTGGCTGGTTTAGGTTTGACGTTAGATGTTCAATGTGAGCTCGAAGAGCTGGGTCACGGGGTTGTTCCTGGGCAAGGTTGAGGAGGTCTGAGATTGGAAGGACAGGCAGTTCAGTGTCATCTGAGGAATCGACTGGGCTCACTGGGTAGCGGGACAAACAGTCAGCATCTTGGTGCATTTTTCCGGATTTGTATACGATGGTAAAGTCGTATTCTTGAAGTCGAAGCGACCAGCGGCCGAGGCGGCCAATGGGATCTTTCAAGGACGACAGCCAGCAGAGCGCGTGGTGATCAGTTATGACACGAAAGGGACGCCCAAAGAGGTATGGCCGAAATTTACAAATTGACCATACCACAGCCAAGCATTCCCTCTCAGAGATGGTGTAATTACGTTCAGCTGGCGAAAGGAGGCGGCTGGCGTAGGCAATTACTCGTTCTGTACCAAGTTGATGTTGCGCAAGAACAGCTCCGATGCCGTGACCACTGGCATCGGCTCGAATTTCGGTGGGTGCCGTGTCGTCGAAATGTCCAAGAATGGGGCTTGATGTCAAAGCAGCCTTGAGATATCCGAATGACGAGTGGTGTTGATGGTGCCATTCGAAAGGTTGATTCTTCTTGAGGAGAGAGGACAGTGGTAACGCGATGTGTGCAAAGTCTCGAATGAAGCGGCGAAAGTAGGAGCAAAGCCCCAAAAAACTCCCAACGTCTTTCGTTGATTGAGGTTTGGGAAAATCTTTGACTGCCTGAATTGTTTCTGGGTCTGGGAGGATACCATTTTTGTCGACGAGATGTCCCAGGACTTTAATTTGCTGACTTCCGAACCGACATTTTGATGAGTTGAGTTGTAGTCCAGATTGTTGAAAAACTTCAAGAACTTGCTGCACACGTTCGAGGTGCTTGGAGAATGAGTCAGAGAAAATGATTACATCATCGAGGTAGCATAAGCAGGTTACCCATTTTAGGCCTTTGAGGAGACGATCCATCATTCTTTCGAACGTGGCTGGCGCATTGCAAAGGCCAAAGGGCATCACCTTAAATTCGAAGAGTCCATCAGGTGTGATGAACGCAGTTTTCTGGCGGTCCGATTCGTCGACGCTGATCTGCCAATACCCCGAGCGTAGGTTAATGCAGGAAAAATATTCAGCGCCATATAAGCAATCGAGAGTATCGTCGATACGGGGCAGAGGGTACACATCTGTTTTTGTTATCTTGTTTAATTTGCGGTAATCGACGCAGAAGCGCCATGATCCGTCCTTCTTTTTTACTAAGACGACAGGAGAGGACCAAGGACTTGACGAGGACTGGACAACGTTTTGTGACAGCATCTTATTAACTTCATGTTGGATAGCGCGGCGTTCGCTCGGTGATACTCGGTAAGGACGGTGGTGGATTGGAGGTTCAGTACCTGTGTCGATTCGGTGAGTAACTGCATTTGTCTGGCCAAGAGGACGACTTTGAAAGTCAAAGATGGTGTGGTACTTGGAAGGTAGGTCGTGAAGTTGATGGATCTTATCCTCGTCCAAAGTCGGATCAATCATGGTTGTAATGCTGGCCAAGGCAGGGCTCGATAGTTGCGTTGCGACGGTGCTTTTTGAGTGTTCCTCGGAAATGGCTCCGACGACACAATTGATTGTAGGGAAACTTCGCGCAATAGTCATACCTTTCGGTAATATTTGATGACTCTGACCAATATTGACTACCCATAAATCTGTGGCACCACTTTGGATAGTTGCGACGCAGTGTGGTAATGCAAGTTGCCTTTCAAGCAAGATGCTCATATTCGGTGTGATAATGTAGTCACCGTCTTGGATCGAGTGGGTCGTTGTGACATTTATGGCGGCAGCAGGCAAGGGAGGAATGCGTGATGTCTCAAGACAACATAATCTGGACACAACCGAGTCAGAAACGTCGCAGGACTCACCGGTATCGAGCTCAATCTCGCCTTTGGCACAGTCGATGAGGGCCGAATGTGAGGAGAGAAAGTCCCAGCCGAGGATGATCTCGTGGGGACAGGTTATAAGGACTGTAAAAAGGATGAAGGTAGTCTTGTTGTTAACAATTATGCGAGCGCCGCACATGCCATGAGGTGAAATAATGCCGCCATCTGCACCGCGGAGCGTTTTCGTGTCAGGTGGCGTCAGTACTTTTCGTAAGCGTCGTCGGAGGTCTTCGCGCATTATGGAAATTGCGGCTCCAGTGTCGACAAGGGCTAATGCGCTAATACCGTCAATATGAACCATGAGTCAATTATGAGATGTAGCGACGATATTCTGTAGAGGATTTGCGGCTATAAACTGTGATGCAGCCTCACCTCCTGAAGCTGCATGGTTCAGTTTTCCGAGGGTCGGAGATCATGGGACGGCGAAACGGGGCGGCGAACGAGTGGGGACAATGATTGGCGGCGACGCGGGGACTGAAGGCGAGGGTTCCGCGATGAGCGATAGAATGTTGCATCTTGCCTTGGGTAGTCATCAGAGGGTGAAGCGAAGTTTCTATTGTAATAACGACCGTCATTGGTGGGTAGAAACGTCCGGTTGTTTGGTTGTCGGTTGTTCCAGCGATTTCGACAGTAGCGGGCGACGTGACCAGCCATACCGCAAGCAAAACAAATGGGTCGGTTGTCGGGGGTCCTCCAAGTGGTGGGATCACGTCGGTAGTACGGTCTGAAGGATGGCGTCGCAGTTGAAGATTCACAGGCGCAGCATTGGGGTGTCTGTGCCTGTTGATCAAATGATGGTCGAAGACTTGGACGCGGAGAGCCGCCGAACTTCTCTATTTCTTGCCTAACGACAGTTTTAACGGCGGCAACGGATAACTCGCTAGTCGATGAGCGGGGAGACGGGGAAACACCGTCAGCGGGCATCATCGCCTCTAGTTCTCGGCGGACGATTTTCGTGATGCGCTCTGTGTTAGTATCAGAGTCTTCACAAGATGATGTTGCCGGGGTGTTTGGCAAACGGTTGAATTTGTGCGCTATCCTGCGAGTCTCTGCAGCTTCGAACCTGCGGCACTCTTTCAGGACGTCGTCGACAGTCGAGCAATCCTTAATGACAAGTAGCTGGAAGGCATCATCTGCGATGCCTTTGAGGATGTGTTCCATCCGTTCGATTTCTGGCATTTCGGGGTTAGCTTTCCTGCGCAGAGATAGGACGTCTTGGATGTAGGTCACATATGACTCGGTCGATGTTTGGACTCTGGATGCCAGCTTTCGCTTGGCCGAGAGCTTGCGACCGGTTGGACGTCCAAAGAGGTCCTGAAGCTTGGCTTTGCAGAGGTCCCACGACGTTAGTTCCTCTTCATGTGTTTCAAACCATGTTCGGGCGGTATCACGCAAGTAGAATATGACATTCGCCAGCATGATAGTGCCATCCCAGCGGTTGTGGACACTTACTCTTTCATAGAGGTCTATCCAGTCTTCAACCTCCTGGTCTCCTGTGCCGGTGAAAAGGCCAGGATCTGGCGGTTTGGCGATAACCAGTGAAGGCTTCGGCGGAGCTTGAGCGCCTTCGGGTGGTGTTTCGGAACTGGAAGTCATGTCGGTGGGAGGTTGGCGACGTCTGCTTTGTGTGTCCAGGTCGGGGCCGATCCGCACCTCCACCAAAGAATGTTACGGTGAAAGATGCTTTATTTACAGACGATTAAGGAGGGTTGTAGGAGAAAAATGAGGTGGGTGCTTCGAACTTGAGGGATCCAGCGATTGGGCACTTCTTCCTTTTTCCCTGCCTGATTGCCCGTCTTTGTTTCCTTCCTCTTCGTAAGAATATATATATATATATATATATATATATATATATATATATATATATATGTATGTATATATATATATGTATGTATATATATATATATGTATGTATATATATATATATGTATGTATATATATAGTTCCTTAATTCTGCTAAGGTTTGAGGCCGTCAAACTGTGCATGCGAGGCCCGCTACGCCGGAATTCAAAACGAAACTTCTGAAAACTGTTCTAATCTACCACTATTGCTTAGAAGTCCAGGGTTGTGTTTGCTAAATTTTGCATCGTTTATGCCTGTCTGGTTTTCAACAGACAAAAAATTGACGTGGAATATTATTTCGACCGTTATTGGTAACTCTTTTCAAAACACCACCGGGTAACATATTCGGCCGCCATATTTTGGGCATCGCTTTTAGTGCGAGACTTGTGACTAGAACTCACTTCATATTCAGTATTGACGCAGCATTCGTGTCTAATACATTTAGACTCGCATCCGCGACAAGCAATGACGTAGCTCTCTTACTCCCTAGACACTTGGCCAAAATAAGGCGGCCTCGAAGACTAGCGGCACCATGGGTTGCACTTTTAAAAAGGCTGCATTTAAGTTTCTATTATTTTCTAAATCTACCAAGGCAATCCAATGCAAACATTTCTTGAAGAAATTTAAACAATTCAAAAGTTGCAAGCGAGTGTGAATAAATAAAGCTGAGGGGGAATGGTTTCTTTGGTGCAGCTTGCGAGCGCTATGCTCGTGGTCAGCTTTCAGTGGCATTTTCGACAGGAGGGTGCATGCACAGATATAATCGGCGTTCAAGCACGCGCACCCGTACATCTGACTGCATAGCCATAGGACGTCCACAAAACGCGACGACTTTACCGACGCCGTGCTGGTTGCAAAGTGATACTCGTTCACTTCGTTCGATTATGCTGTTTTGTGTTACATAGAACTCTAATCGAATGGTTTACTTTTTACGCGCGGGGCGTACGCTTTTCTTCTTGATTCGACCTCTTTCGAGCTGAGGTCACGGTCAAAAACATCGAAGCGTATTGAGTAAGTGCAGCCATCTTGAGATGTAAGCGATCACGCTAAGGACGCTGAGGGCAGTCCGCTCTACAACTTGTGAAGCGGAGCGCACGCTCACTCCGCTAACTATACGCTCCAACTCAGAGTGGGCCACGCATGCGCGTTGGGGAGGATACTTCTCTCAGAGCGTAAAGTAGAGCAAAGAGGGCTCATAAAAGTGGCCTACTAATACTCATAGATTACGAACGCGCTCGTCGTGACTTGTCCTGACACTGCCCATGTACACCTTTTCACCAGACAGAGCAGCTGTGCTAGAAACAATGGAAACGCGAAATTTACACAAACCATGCAGGGTCTCACCTGTGAGCACAGCTCTAGTTTCGCCAGGGTCAACCACCTATGTTTGTTCATGTCAGCGAGCAGGTGGCCGAACCTCTCGTTGATGTGACCCACGAGGAGGTTCACAGAACTGAAGAACACCGACAAGTTCCGTCCAAACGCTCATCCAAGTACGAACAGACGGTTGGGATAGGCCAGTCGAGGAAGAACCATGCAAATCGTCTCGCCAGATTGGCAACACCCTGCGCCGATCTGTCGGGTGCTGGTATTTGGAGGCCCGCATGCAGAACAGCCAGATCCTTCTTTAAGCAGGGTAGCTTCCTAAAGGGTTTCTTTTCTACGTTGGAAATATCCAGCAAACCGCGTTCGGAAAGGAAGCTTCGGCGCTTGATGGCACGAGGGATACGAATCATAGATTCGATGTCTCGCCAGCTTAATCTCGTTAGTAGAAGTCTCCTTCCTTGAGAACAGCGGGGATTCATCGTGCAGATGCCTTGCTATCCTTGAGCAACACTGTACTCGTACTACGCAAAAGGATGTACTCGCAATGCGCAAACTTCGTCCTTTTCTCTTATTTTTCTACTTCGAATAAGTAAATCTGTTTCAGTTTTAATTCGCGGGGAGCAGAAGCTACAAGAGCGAGTACCGGCCTTTCAGCGTCCTTGATAAGCACGCGCGCTCGTGCAGTGCAAGTACCGTTTAGAGCAACATGCTCATGCTTATACCTTCGGCTTCACTCGCACACAAAGTGGAACGATTATATTTATATTTTATAGCTTAATATTTCTTCAGGTGTGTGCCTACTCTTTTGTGTTCATTATTGTCGCCTTCGTTTTTACTAGATCTACAATCACGCTCCCTTTTACTCTCTTGGTGTTAACGCTTAGGTTTTTTTTGCCTTACTAGTACTATAAACGTCCACTTGTGGGGCTACGCAAGGAAATTTTTCGAACCGCTCAAAACGCTCTTACGCTGAAGAAAAACGCTCTACTAAAACGCGTTTTTGGACCTCCGCTTTCCATTCCGGCGAAGCGTGCCGCGCATGCTCAGTTTGGCACCCTTAGAGCGGAGCGGAAGATGAAAGCGGTCTACTAAAACTCTCTATTGTTTTAATTTGCGCCCAACTTAACGCTCGTCTCCAGACTTCCTCACTAGGGGGGATATCTGTAGAAGCACAAAAACGACGAGAAAGAAAATCGCTCCGAGACACTTGTGCCAAGAACCAGCGTTGATGACGCGATTCACGTGAAGCACGGGCACGGACCTATACTTCATCTCACCTTAGTATGGACTATTGTTAGCCGCTCGCGCTAGCACAGCATTCGCGGTTGGTCCATGCTAAGGTGAGACGAAGTATAGCCATCACACCGTTCCAACCACAAACCGCCCAGTGAACAATCTTTAATTATATATTCTTGTAAATATATAAACATCTTTGTTGGTTACCTCGACAAGCCCTTACATTTTGTAAGTAGTGCCTATTTCAGCGCAAGGTGCTCCCCAGTGCACACATTCTACTAGTAACGTTTTACATTGGTTCCGGCGATATCGAGGCTAACACCGGGCCCAATGATACCAAGCTTGATCAAATACTTGAAAAACTGAACACTGTCATCTCTGAAAATGCAAGGCACCAGAAAGCCCCGTTTAGTGGCACTAAACGGGGCGGTGGTGTTATCATCGCGGTCCCCAGGAACATAACCTGCACTGTGATGCCGTTGACTCGCCTCTTAAAACCCTTGGTGTTCCTTTCAAAATGTTATAGTCGGTGTTTGCTAACGGCCGCCTGATTCAGCCTGTGAATTTGTGAATGAGTTAACCAATATTTCCGAAAATATTCAATCAAAGTATCCACGTTCAGTGATCATTTTGGGTGGTGATTTTAATTACCAATGAATTGATCGGGTGCACCTTGATCTGTGTACCACCAGTTCACGGAAAGACGAATCTTTAAGCTTTATTAGTCTGTTGAATTCTTTTTCAGTTAAACAACTCGTCAATTAGTCAACGCGAGGTGACGCCGTACTTGACCTTGTTTGTACTTCCGACCCCGAAAACATGACCTTGCGTGTTATTGATGATATTAACGACCATAGACTTATTCGCTTCAGCTATAATGTTGTGAGAACGACGAGAGTCAATTTTAGAAAGGTCATTTACGATTATTCAAAGGCAAATAGTGATGCCATCAAAGACTCTTTGTCGAATCTTCTGGCGCAATATGTGAGCAAGTTCCGCGCATGCCCACTTGAATGGAATTGGTAATTTATAAAAAATAAAAACGAAGTAATACTGGTACGAAAAAATCTTATCCCGTAGTTGGTTATCACCCTAAGTGAGAACTGCCCCTGGTTTTCGTGAAGTGTAAAAAAAGTGATCTCGAAAAAGAAAAGACTGTTCAGAAAGCCAAATTTTCGGGTACGATGCATGACTGGAAATTGTACGAAGAGCGTGTACGTCTATGCAAGACCGAGACAACAAAGGCAAAATACATTTCTTTTAACCATACCTTTCCTAACATTATAAGAACAGATCCAAAAAAGTTCAGGCGTGTTGAAACCCCCCCCCCCCCCCCCCAAATAAAAAAATCCTTTTTTTTTTGCGGGGGGGGGGGGGGTTTAACACGCCTGAACTTATTTGGATCTGTTCTTATAATGTTAGGAAAGGTATGGTTAAAAGAAATGAAGTTTGCCTTTCTTGTCTCGTTCTTGCATAGACGTGCGCGCGAAAATTTGGCTTTCTGAACAGTCGTTTCTTTTTCGAGATCACCTTCGGGATAAAGTATTGACGTATCAATATTAGTTTTTTTTTATATAAATTACCAAGTGTATTCAAATGGGCATGCGTGGCACTTGCTTGCATATTGCGCTAGAAGATTTGACAAAGAGGCCTTAATGGCACCACTATTTGCCTTTAAATCATAAAAAATGACCTTTCTAAAATCAACTCTCGTCGTTCTCACAACATTATAGCTGAAGCAAATAAGTCTATGGTCGCTAATTTCATCAATAACACGCACAGTCATGTTTTCGGGGTCGGAAGTATAAACAAGGTCAACTACGGCGTCACCTCGCATAGACTGATTGACGAGTTTTAATTGAAAAATAATTCAACAGACTAATAAAGCTCGAAGACTTGTCTTTTCGTTAACAGGTGGTACACACATCAAGGTGAGCCCAATCAATTCCTTGGTAATTAATATCACCACCCAAAATAATCACGAAGCGTGGATACTTTGATTGAATATGTTAGAAAATATTGGTTAGTTAATTCACAGGTTGAATCAGGAGGCGAATAGCAAACAGCGAGTGTAACATTTTGAAAGGAACACCAGAAAGAGTCCCCCAAAGGGTTTCAAGAGGCGAGTCAACGGCCATCACAGTGCAGCTTGTGTTCCTGAGGACTGCGATGATAACACCACTGCCCCGTTTGGAAGCTCGGTCTTTACAAAATATGTTGAAATTTGTGTTGAGTAGTAATCCAAAATTTGGAGTCTTATCGGAAGGCCATGTTTCGGTTCCAATGATTTTTTCGGGTGAACAAGAAACGGTGGTGCCCGCTAGCTCATCCTTCTTTGATACAAGGCTTCTGAAATTCGCAAAAAGAAAAGAAAGAGGGCGGCCTTGCTACCCGGGGGCAACGGGTTTTGGGGGCTTGGGATTGCTCTAGCATCACTGCGGACGCTCATGTGCCGCGTCATTGGCTCTAGGCTCTCTCGAGACAAGTAGTACTATCAGTTTCTGAGTCATACATGTACAGTCGGGGACAAAAGTCTCCAGGACACGCGAGCTGCGGCTGAAACGCATTGCTCTGCCATCTGCCGGCGGGTCGACTGGTTTCGAGATCACACAAAAGCGCATGCGCGTCCTACTCTGTCTGCAAACATGTCTGTTTTCCCGCTCTTCTGTGGCACAGCGCCTAACTCGGAATCGGGCGCGGTGTACCGCCTCGGAGATAGCGCTGGCGGCTTACGAGCGTCTGCTACCCATTCCGAAACACGAAATACCGCCTGGGGCATTGCGCCGCATTTCGCCGTGTTAGCGCGCCTTGCTTTATAACCAGTTGATTTTATCGCTCAGTTGAGCTGCCGTGACTTCTTGCTTTATAGGTGGCATGTCAGTAAGCGCTATCTCCGAGGCGGTACCCCGCGCCCGATTCCGAGTTAGGCGCCGCGCCGCAGAAGAGCGGGAAAGCGCACATGTTGGCACGCACAGTAGGACGCGCATGCGCTTTTCTGTGATCTCGAAACCAGGCGACCCACCGGCAGATGGCAGAACAATGCGTTTCAGTCGCAGCTCGCGTGTCCTGGAGACTTTTGTCCCCGACTGTACATCAGGTTGGTCAGAAAAAGTTGATCATAAACCAAGTTTACTCTATCGTTTGCAGTTCGCACCGACTACCCGAAATCCTTTAGCTTCTTCCGAATTAGCCTTACCCTTGGCTAGTATAGTCCTCCTCGATCCAGTCTCGAGGACTGTCAGTCGACTTTAGCCTCGATGCCCCATAAAGTATTTCTGGCTTTCTTTTGAAGTTTAGAATTTTAACAATATTTGGCCTGTGAAAGCCTTCTCCCCTTTCACCAATGCGGTGTGCGCGTTCTATGTCACCGGCGTTTACCTGTAAATCGTCCGAAAATAAACTGCGCGTGACACGCTCTGTCTGGGACCATGACTCACTTCCTTCTTCAGGAATTTCTTTGACAAGCAGGTTGTTCCTATTATTTTGTATTTCAGCGCGTCTACAGCACCATGCAATCCATCAATTTCTTGCTGTTTTGAAGACACTTGCTGGATTTGTTTTCTCTTTTTTTTCTGTAATTACCTCGTTTGTGCGCCTTTATTCCGTTTGTATTGCCGCGATTTTGCCTACCCTCTAGCTTAGACACCTTGTCTGTTAAATCTCATATCCCCGACATGAGTCGGCTTACTTTGTCCATAATTTCTTTCTGATGCCTTGCATTTTCAGAGATGACAGCCCTATTGAAAATCGCTTTGAGGGGACTTCAGGAATTTTTTAAATGGTGTGAAGGGGACTTCAGGAATTCTTGAGATGTTTGAAGGGGGCACCGACATTTCCTGGTGGATTCGCTGTTACCGTCAGAGGCTCTCCTGATTGTCTGAAGTACACTTTACAATGACTTGAAATGTCTGAAGGCCTGTCAGAGCTTTTTAATGGGTCGGGAAAACCTTCAAGCTTCTTGAGATGTCTGTGGGGCCAAGGCTTAGGTGGAGAAAAGGCATTTCGCAGAATTACAACATAGCTACTACGTATTGTTTGCGAAGGGAAAAAATTAATTATATGGAGAATGTCGATCATGTGTGTGTACGGTCATATGTTTATTACTGCTCTTCTATCAAACACGAGTGGGCTCGTGGACCCGTCTGTCACTGGCCGGATGTTCGGTCGCCAAGGAGGCCACTACGGCGATGGCCCCCTACTGAAAAAAACCATTTGGCACCTATATGAAAATAAACGGGTCCATACCGGTAACAGTTTAACCATACCGGTCACCAGTTTGTCAAAGGGATCACCCGTGTGGCTCAAAGGGGTCCCTCGTAGGAGCCATAATGTTCACCTATTTGGACAAACAGGTCACTCATTAGGGAAACGGGTCGCTCGTCTGGGCAAATGGGCGACTCGTATGGGCAAAGTTGTCGCACGTTTGCTCAAACCGGTGACCATGTTGCACAGACGGGTTTTCGGTGACCGGCAAACTGTACCGGTTTAATCAAGCGGCTCTTCGGAGCCCGTTTGATATTAAACGTACAGATCGGCGGCGTGGGCACGCCTGTTTCAGCCGTGGCAGCCAATGTTTCGGGAAGTCTGGGAGCGCCGGTTCATCGATTTCAAATCGTCCGCGTAATGCAAGTAATTATATTTATATTTTAATTGAGTTGATGTTCGCTTACACTGCAACTAAAACTAACACTTTTTTTACGTAAACGCGCGACGTTGGTGAGCCGATAGTTTTGACAGAACTTTAAATTTTTGTCTATCTTTGTTTCCTCAATTTACTCATTCAGCTAGAATCTCTCGCGCAGAAGACGCGACCGCGTGAAAGAATGTACTTCTAGACTCCGTTTCACTTCAATTCAAGACGCAGCGAAGGTAACGCGCGAACACGCGGCTGCAAGAACATCGAGCATTGCGAGAGCACGCCCGCCATTGCAGCAGTCAAACTACGAGCTCGCGCTGAGTACTTTCTTCGCTCGGGCGCAAGCCGAGCTTCTGGCCGCCCCGTCACCATTTCCAGCGTTCGAGCGTGCTAAAATGCGCGCGCGCGCGCCGGCTTTCCGAGGCTACAAAAACTCGTCTCACTGGAATGCCCGGGGAGAGGGTTCGGTGCTGTCCCTGTGTCCTGTTCCTCCACCGCGCCTTCTCCCTCCTCTCTTGTCACCTATGTCACGTGACCCGCAGCAGCGCGTGAGCTACACGCTGATAAGCACCGACATCTGGAAGGGCGCGCCTGGCCGCCGCTTTTTTCTTTCTCTGCTTGTTATCAGTTGCAGTTCCAAATTCGCTCGTCCTACCTGCTTCGATCTGTCGCCTAACCCTGCGGTCTTATTAGGATGTCTCTCGACGACGTATTGGATCTGCATCAAAGCTATCAGTGTTCGAAAAGTCCTACGCGTATAACGGCAACAAGCGATTCTTCAAAGAAGTCGGTAATTCTTGCGGCTTGGTTGGGTTCGGCAAAGGACAGCTTGTGCGCCGCATCGTGCTGAAACTTCCAAGGAGCCGTTCCCTTTCGTTTGTGTTTATGTGGTTGTCCTGCTTTGACCGTGTCGATAAATATCGCGGATTACATCTTTCAAGTCCGCTATTATTATGGTAAGCGCACTGCAACCTACTTGTTGGCAACGATTAACCGTTCTTTTACGCGTACTCTTCCAGATTATCTATATAATTATGCAGTGTCGATTCTCGTGGCAGCCGGGAGAATAATTTCCCCGAAAGTCTACCTTTATAGTCTAGAATTACATCGATTCTCTTTTGCTTTGGAATCTTCTCAGTAGTATAAAAGCTTAGAGTGCCTCTCACATTTGAGAGAGGCACTCACAGCGCATAATTTGCCCATTCGAATGGCACGTTTTAACGTGTGGTCACGTGCCAGGTCGAACGGGCACCCGTATCAAACGGACACCTGTATCAAACGGGCATCCGTATCAAACGGGCATCCGTATCAAACGGGCATCCGTATCAAACGGGCATCCGTATCAAACGGGCATCCGTATCAAACGGGCATCCGTATCAAACGGGCATCCGTATCAAACGGGTACCGTTTCAAACGGGTACGCGTATCCCATAATCACGTTTGATCCAAACGGATCGACAAGTTTGCCACCCGTTTGATTCAAACGGGTCGACCAGTTTGCCACCCGTTTGAATTTCAAATGTTTTTTTTCAGTAGGGCCCATGTGGAGAATTGGCGAGGCGGACAAGCTTTGCTTGTTGCACGAATAATAATAAAAAAAGGGCAAGCCGAGAGCAGCTCGTTGCCGAAAAGCAGGGACGCGGGAGAGATTAAGAAGAGGAAGCGTCAGCGACTCGTCCCGGGGACCGGTTTTTCCGCAAGCGACGGTCCCCAAAAAGGAAAAAATAAACAGAACCATTTTGCTTTTCACCAGAGTCGGGCGTTATCTCTTTCTCGTCGTCGTCAAAAACACGAGCAGGCAACTCAAATTGCCCCCCCCCCCCCCTCTTTTACAACGCATACACACACACACACTGCGCTTCTCTCCGCCCGGCAATGGGGAGAGGGTGCAGAACCACCAGGGCCGGGCAACACGAGTCTCCAGTGGTCGGCGGGAGAGAGTGGTGTGAGGAAGCCGAGGAAACCAGGAGGCCGCTATAGCCATTTTCTTTCCACTCGTGGGCGATTTGCTTCTTACCGCCGTGAATATATGGAACGGACCGGTTTCTTCCAGAAAGGCGAGCATGCATGGCTTTGAGGACAGGCCCTTGGTCTGTTTAATCCGTGAGGTTTCTTCCTTGGTTCCGCAGGTGAACCCCAGTTCGGCGTTGGCCGCCTTCAGCACCACTCGAGCGCCATCGTGTTCAGCGCATTCAAGGAGATGGTGGCCGGTGTCGGCCTCCTCGCCGCAAGCCTGGCAGTCGGGATCAGCGTTTCATCCCAGTAGTGCCTGCGCACCGGGATCATGGCACTGTGGGTCCTGAGACGGTGGATGACGGCCGCTGTCCCGCCTTGTTCCTCTCGCCTCTTCGTCCGTCCGGCTTCGGAAGCATCTAGCAAGCGAAAAATACGACGAAGACGCTGCCCCGACGCCATCATGGCCGAAACCGTGACTGTGCTCAGGATTTCTCAGCGGTGACGGGTGCTGCTTGCGAGTTCGTGGTATTCGCTACACGCGCTTACTGAGACTGTATGTGTCCGTGAGATGCACCTTCTAGGTTTTATTAGCTGAACTACAGTACACGAGGAATTTACCCAGCGGCATTGTGAGTACTTTGAAAGATTTTTTCCTTGTGATAAAGAAGACAATTGTTCCTATTTGATATCTTTTTCGTCTACAGCTGCGGGTTTGAGCAAGCGTTGGTTTTTATCGTCTTTTTGTGTTTTAATATGCATGTAAAACTCAATGTCCGCGATAAATGTCCAATAACGTTTTGAACTGCATTTTTGTCTATGGTTCACAGTCATTTGGACGTCTAAAGGGTTGATCGGCTAAGTGGTTTGGGCTGACAGGTTGAAGGGCTGTGGGGCTGGAGGGTTTTTCTGCGGGGTATACCTGAAGGTTTTCCTGTAGGGTATTTTTGAAGGGTTTTGAAGGCCTGTGAGGTCCCATAATCCTTCAAGGCTGATGGGCCCTTTAGAACCATTTTCAATGGAGAGTGTTCAATTTTTCAAGTATTTGATCAAGCTTGGTATCATTGGGCCCGGTTTTGGCCTCGATATCGCCTGAACATATCAGCAGTTGAGCAATGTAGAACGTTACTAGTAGAATGTAGAATGTGCGCACCGGGGAGCACCTTGCGCTGCAATAGGCACTATTTGCAAAACGTAAGGGCTTGTCGATGTAACCAACAAAGATATTTACAAATTTACAAGAATATATAATTAAAGATTGTTCACCGGGCGGTTGGTGGTTGGAACGGTGTGATGGCTAGCTCCGTGCTCTTGGAGCGATTTTCTTTCTCGTCGTTTTTGTGCTTCTTCAGATATCCTCCCTTGTGAGGAAGTCTGGCGCCGAGCGTTAAGTTGGGCGGAAGTTAAAAAACAAAAACTTATCTTTCTTTTTGACCGGCCAACATCCTGGAAGTGAAGGGACGAGTTCTGACGGTGCGGTAGTTTGAAGATATTTATAGAAAACAGGTTTCAATCGATCGATAGAAACTGTATCTGCCCGGCCGTTGATGAGCAGACTCGTGTGTTTGAGGTTTCTGCAGAGGATCCTGAACGGTCTGTTATACGGTGGTTTTAGTACACGTCTTACGGCATCGTTCCGAACGAAAACGTGGGTGGCCTCTGCTAATGCTGGACTGACGAATATTGAAGCCGGTTGTACGGTTCTTGTGGAACAGGGCCGCGGCTGCTCCATGTGTTGACGTAGACGGGATGCGAAATCCTGCATATCAAAAATGTCACGCTATGTGGGAGGTTCAACAAATTCTCCTGGAGTGCGTAAAGGTGTGTCATACACTAGCTCAGCAGTGGTGCAGTGCAGGCCATTCTTAAGCGCGGAGCAGATCCCGAGCAATACCAATGGCAAAACTTCAATCCTTGATGAAGGATTCACAAATTGTGCCATGAGAGTTCCTTTTAGTTGCCGGCGTAATCTTTCGAAAATCCCGTTCGCTTGTGGGTTGTAGGGCGTGGTGTGAATCTGCTTAACTCCCAGGAACTGCGAAAGATGGCGGAAAAGAGAGGATTTGAATTGTAGACCGCGGTTAGTCGTGATGGAAGAGGGTATCCTGAACCGACTTATCCATATGGTGACGAATGCGCGGGCGACATCTTCGGCTGTTATGCCAGAGCTAGGAATCGCTTCTGGCCATCTTGTAAAGCGGTCGACGCAGGTGAGTGGATGCTGGAAACCTTGAGACGATGGTAACGGTCCCACGATGTCTACATGTACATGGCTGAGACGAGCTTCAAGCTGTTGAAAAACGCCTTAAGGAGTTACCGTGTGTCGGTTAAATTTCACTTTCTGGAATTGAAGGCAGGTTTGTGACCATCACCGTGCGATCTGCATTCATTCTTGGCCAAACAAAACGTGCAGTAATCAAATGATGAGTAGCTCATATACCAGCATGTGACAACGCATGTAAAGCATCAAACACAGTGCGTCGGAAATTCGAAGTTACTTATGGTCGAGGGGTGCCGGTTGAAATGTCGCAAACCATTGTGTTGCTCTCCGGAACGTCAACATCTTCAAGAATAAGGGCTGTCCGTGACGAGCTCGCTCAACCTCACTATATCGACGCAAGTCTCTGGGGCTCCTCGGAAGTCGCTTCTAGTTGAGCTTCCTCAACTAATCCGACAATCCAACACACCAGGGACAGTAAAGGAAACCGTAACACACCATATAAAAAAAAGTGGAAGCCGTTTACAACTCCCTGTAACGCCGAACTAGAGCGCAGCTCCTGAAGAGGAGGAGGGAAAGGTACTGGGGGGAGGGGGGGGGGGGGGGTCTCCCGCGGTGCATTTTGGGACATTTTCCATAATGCACCGCGTGGTTACGCCGATGGCGACGGCGAAACCGTTCGAGCCGGAAACGGGCCCCTAAGAGCTGCGCTCTAAAACAACTGACACATCAGTCTTCGTATTACCTCGACGCCTTGCTCCTGATTGGCTCAAGATCGCGCCACAGGAGTTCGAACATATGATCAAACTCAGCATCGTACGTTTCTCAACAAGTGCTTGGTCATCAGCCTTACACATGGTACCAAAAAAATCCGGCGATTGGCGCCCATATGCTGACTATCGTGGTCTCAACATTGTGAAAGTGCAATGACCGTTACCCCATTCCACATCTTCAAGACTTAGGGAATTCGTTACATGGGTCTAAGACCTTGACAAAAATAGACCTAGTGAAGGATTACCACCAAATTCCCGTCGAACCCTGTGACGTACCAAAAACTATAATTGTTACCCCTTTCGTCGTGTATGAATACATCTGGATGCCCTTCGGCCTAAGAAACGCAGCATAGACATTTCAACGGTTTATGGACCAGGTGCCGCGTGGATTTCCATTCTGTTTCGTCTATCTTGATGGTATTCTTGTATTCAGTCAAGTTGAAAAGGAACATCTCAGTCACATTCGTCAACTTTTCATTTGCCTCAGTGACTACGGAATTCTCATGAGTGCAGCAAAATGTGAGTTCGGCGCTTCAAAATTATCATATTGGACACCACGTAAACCATCTTGGGATTCGCTCATTACCACAGCGAATCGAGGGGGTCGAAAAAGTTCCACAGCCTCTCACCACCACGAAGCTCAAAGGTTTGGGGGCTGGTAAATTTTTATTGCCATTTTATTCCGCGCTGTGCAGCCATACTCTAGCCAACTAACAAGCTTCTCGCAAGGTCGTCGCGCAAGAACGAACACCTCACTTTTAGAGAGCAGACTTGGGAAGTAATCCGTTAGTTTTCCAAGATTTTTTGTAACTGCCACCTTACTTTTCTTTCGGAAGTAATTTGTAATGTAATTTCGTTACAAATTATTGGTAACGGATTACTTTAATTAATCGTTACTTTTTAAAAATATGAGCATAATGCAGGAACTGGAGCAATACGAGCAGAACATCAGCAGTATAAAAAAAGTAAATTCAACAAAATTGAAAGCATCAGGAAGGAAAGAATAACCGAAAAGAAAGCACGACTTTCGTATGACCCGTCTCTAGAACCACTAGAGAACCGGCCAGAGCATGTACAAACCTACGAAAGACAAAGATCAAGTAAGACAACGCCGAGTAGGCTCTCGTCGCCTCCCATCGCGTTTTTCTTCTCCCGGACAGGAGAAAGCTCTTCGTGTTTATTTGTTTTTGTTTTTTACAATGTTTCACCCTTTCCAACTTCTTTGACGTCTCCCGCCACCTGCACAGACATCAAACGCGAGCCCGCACCCCCTCGATTCGCGGGTTCAGAAATCGCGTAACGGATGATGTAGCCTCGTGCGAGGGGGTCGAATTCTATTTGTTTTTGATGTGTGCTACTTGCCTCTAGCACGCTTTTGAGGCACGACTGAAAAGCGCCCGGCTGGAGGCTAAGAGCACCGTCTTCGAGGGTATGGACGATGCTTCTTTTGGTTTACTTGTGTGAACATGGTGGTCGAGTCCACTCTTCACCTTGCAGTCAACTCTCTACAAAAAGGCGGGGGGGGGGGGGGGGGGGGCTTAGGCTATATAAGGAGTGCTGACAGAGAGAGAAAGAGAACGCGTAATAGTGGTGCGATCCTTGATGTAGAAGGCTTCCACAACATCATATCCGAAGCTAATAAATGCATTAGTGTTGCATCAGTAGCCTTAGCAAGCAAGGAAACAGACGTTTTAACACGGTCAATGCAGAACTCGCATGAGTCACGGGTGCCGCGAGACATCAGGCACGACGACCAAGCGACAGCCGATCACGGATGAGGTGTTCGTCTTCCCCTCTGACGAAGGTGACCCTGCGCGAGCGAAGACTGATGCAAATACACCCTGCATGCACCACGGCAACGTAAAGGCCAACAAAGGTTTTGGTGTTTAATCAAAGAACCAGTGTCTTAAGCCTGTGCGCGCGAGGGAACACCCGACTTTGTGTTTTATATTCATCTTTATGGGGATCTTGACAATGTTCTTCCTTTTCTTCATCTTTGTAAATACAGTTGTGTGTACCGTTCATATGTCTAACAATGTTCAATACCGTTCATATGTCTAACAACCAACTAGCCCAGTTATCAACCCTTTTATAGCCAGTCTGGTCCTAACTGGTCAAACTGGTTTTCCATTGAGCCAATGTGATCAAGCTGGGAGACAAGGTGGTCATGCTGGGAGACAAGCTGGTGAATCTGGTCGAACAAATAGTCGTGGTGGTTAAGCTCGTCATGCTGGGAGCGCGCGCGCCAAGGTCGGCTTAGGCTGGAACGAGGTCACGTCCTGTTCTTTGTCCTCTCGTGTTTGGTAGACGACCGGGCGCGTCAGGCGCGCTACAGATACCTTTGTGTACGAGAAAAGAAAGAGAGAGAGTGGTAGGAACGGAGAATTTGAGACGCGTTTGACTGTCTTGGGCAGAGTTTCGAAGGGACGGCTGTGTGCGCGTTGTTTGGAGACTACTTTAACGGCGGTGCAAGCGAAGCGGGTTTTGAGGAGACAGCGAGCGGCAGTCCGTTCAGTGCGGGAAGATGTCGGACGTCCCGAACGAGGCGTCGCTTCGTGTCTTCGAACGTGTGTGTGCTCGTGAATGACGGTGGTGCCGAGGAGTATCGTCAATGCCATCCAAGCCACACGGATTTCCTTGCCTCTGTCGACCACGCAAGTTGCCGCTTCGCCCCCATCACTGGCGGGACCCAGGTTCGCTTCTCTCATCCGCGTAGTATTTTCTTTTGCTATCGCCTGTTTTTGGAGTATGTCTAGTATTTTTCGTGTTGAAAGATAAGCAATCTGGTTTTATTACCATCGTTGGCTTTGCACCAAGAACCACTCTCTGTGCGTCGGTTAGTACTGTGTCAGCGCCAAGGATATGTAGCATCTGAGTTCATGTGAGGCGGCCGCAAGTACGAAAATAATAAATTGGATGCCGAGTTGGCTTCTCTGAAGAGCTTGGCTTGTTTATCCTGTGTATTAATTTAATAGGTTAAAGGGGCACTGACACATCAAAATCATTTTTTTTTATTATCCGAAACGATTGATAACGATGCCGGGACATTACCCTCAAAATTTGAAATTTGGGAATTCAGTATTTGTGAAGTAAAAAAACAATTTCCAAATGCCGAATTCGAAGTTCCCGCGCGATCGGCGCCGGTGCCTTGACGTCAAAAATCGCGGCGACCTGAGAGCCGACTTTCTTTCACCACTCCCTGCTGTTGCCATGGCGACCCAAAGCCAGGAGGAAAGGAGTGAGCGGCGGCCGCGGCGGCGTTGCGGCGGACCGGTTTTGAGCGGTGTCGCCTGTTTTCCGTTGGAGGATACAAATCCAGGAGACGGCACCACAACGAACTCCCGATTTTTGGTATTTCAAAAAGAAGGGCCGTAGTGCGTTCGCAATTGCGTTAAAAAACATGTTTTACGATTGCCGTTATTAAATGTTATAGAGATGTCGCCTACAAAGCTTCTAAATTTCCTGATTTTTGACGTCACCGATCAAAAGAAGCGAGGAGGCGAGAGGCGGGAAAATCAAACGCCAAAAATAAAAAGGCGCGCGCGCGCGCGCGGGAAAATTTTTCGCGATGCGGTTTTTTTTGCGTGTCTATGACTTCAACTTGCATCGTTTTAGACAATAAAAATAAATACGACCTTTGGGGTGTCAGTGCCCCTTTAAACTGGTCGGGAAGTCCACCAGCATGACCAGCTTAACCAGCATGACCAGCTTAACCAGCATGACCCCCCGCAGGGGGCACCTGTGAAAGCAGGTGTTTGGAGAGTGGCGTCTCCACGGACCCCGAGCCCCGCAGGGGGCGCCTGCACCTTAGGTGCTTGGTGAGTAGCGTCACCACGGACCCCAGCCACGTGGGCCACCATACCCGCACGCAGGGGGCACCTACTTTTGTAGGTGCTTGGTGAGTGGCGTCACGACGAACCCCGAACCATGTGGGTTCGCCCACCCACGTCTGGCTGTGCGTGGCGTACCCGTGCCCGGGAAAAGGGGACCCTGGTGGTTGAGCTGAGCCCGGGGTATGTTTGGAACCTTTGGGGCCCCCCGGGCGAGGCAATACACCGCTTCGGCCCCTGCTTCTCGTAGACGGGTGTCCTGGCTTGGCCCGACCAGGATGATTCCGTCAGTCGCCTTTCTCCACCTCTCCTTTCTATACCTTTCTTCTTCTTCTCCTCTTCCTTCTTATTTCACCTTCTTTGGCGGCAAGGGCTAATCTTGGGTGGTGACAGATACCCTCGTCCAGATCCACACTTAGTTATAGTTTCCCGGCAGCACTGTTAGCGTAACGTCTCCAGCCAAGCCCGTCTTGTTATGGTGCGTTACCTAACCCCTTGTTGGGCTCGGTGGTGGGTGGTGCACCGCGGATTCCGAACATTCTTTGCTCTCCTATGGCGCCCCACCCCTCTAAACCCCGTTCAGGGCACGCCCTTAAAAGGCGCTGTCTTGAACACAAAACCATTGACAAAGATCCTGAGACAGAATCCTTCACAAAGTTTTTTGTTGTTCACTCTCTTGATGAACAGAAGTCAGTTGCAAAGATGTCACCTTTCATTGTAGCCAAAGTTCTAGAGCACCTTGTAGGGTTCTCCTACACGGCCAGAAAACTGTACTTTGGAGACCTCCTTGTGGAGAAAAACACAAAGAAACAAAGCGAAGCACTCCTCCACCTGACCACCATTGTTGATGTAAAGGTGTCGGTGAGTCCTCATCGCACACTTAACACCATTCGTGGAGTCCTCTCTGAGGACGACTTTTTGGACACAAGTGAAGAACTCCTCGAGGGACTCAAAAGTTCCGGCGTTGTCGCTGTTAAACGCATCATGTTTCGGAAAAATGGTGAACAGGTTCCTTCTAAACATGTTATTCTTACTTTTGAAAAACACACACTCCCAGAGACCGTCAAGGCAGGATACCTGAACTGCCGCATTCACCCTTACGTCCCCAACCCCCAGCGGTTTTTCCGTTGCCAACGTTTTGGCCACGGAGCACGCAGCTGTCGAGGGAAGGAGACATGTGCAAAGTGTGGCAGTCAGGACCATGTTTCTGACAATTGTGAGGAGGCTGTGGACCACTGTGTTAATTGCAATGGACCACACCCCGCTTACTACCGTACCTGCCCCTCGTGGAAACGAGAAAAAAACGACCTTACTATTAAAGTGAAGGAGAACCTATCGTATTCAGAAGCTAAGAAGCGATTCTCCTTTGTGTCAAAGGGGAGTTTTGCCGACGTGGTGCGCAGGGGCCCAGCACCACGCTCGGAGTCGAGGGCCACCCAGGTCTCTCCCGAGATCTTGGCGGCCGACCTCAGGGCATCAGCTCCCCAACAGGGGCAGCACCAGCTTCCCCCAGTCCCTGGTGGTAGCACGCGCGCTGCCCCTCCATTCAAGGACAGGCCGGCAGCAGCCGCGCCTTCCCCTTCTCCTAGGTCCCCTCCTAGGGAGAAGGAGCGAGTTTCTCGCTCTTGCTCGCTGGAGAGGGCCCCCCTACCAAAAGAGCAGCATGGAGCCCATGCAGCTCCTGTGAAAGGAGGGGACAAGACGAGCTCGGGTGACCCCTTGCCCAGTTCGTCCACCACTCCTCCGGCCGGCCGTGGCCGGGGCTTGCCCCCCGTGGGCCAGGCCGGACAAGCTCCGTATGTACTCCAATGGACACTTCTCAGGAGGGGGAGATGCCAACAGATGTTGACACTCTGTCCACTCCTGGGTCTGACCAGGCTGGCATTGAATGGGAGACGCCCTCCCGCAGATCCAAAAAGAAACAGCCTGTAGTACCGCCCAAATGATGACCCTGTCAGTAGCCATATTGTGGCCATATCTTCTTAATTTTCGTTGGCTCTCCATGGTTTTATCTATTTTACTATGTTTCACTCATTATATATTTACATATTTACACACTTTTTAATAGATGACGAAGTTACATTATATGAGTGGAACTGTCGCGGTATTTTAAGAAATATTGATGATGTTAACTATTTCATGGATGAGCTTCGGCCCATCGCTCTTGCTTTGCAAGAAACCCACCTTCAATCAAAATTTTTGAACATTGTAAAACATCATCAGGTTTTTAGGAAAGACCGTCCTGCTTCCCCTCCTTCTGGTGGTGTTGCAGTGGTTGTGCAGAGTGGAGTCGCTTGCTCTCAAGTCCCACTCTGCACGCCACTGGAAGCTGTTGCAGTGCGTCTCCTCGTGGACCACCTCGTAACAGTTGTCTCTTTATACTTGCCACCAAATGTTCCTGTGAAATTTCAAGATCTGCAGGGACTTGTAGGACAGCTTCCTCATCCTTTTTTAATTTTAGGCGATTTTAACGCTCATCATCCCATGTGGGGTAGTACCCGTCAGGACTCCCGTGGTGGTGTAATTGAATGTCTTTTATTGTCTTCTGGGCTGTGCCTTCTTAACGGGAGAGAGCCAACTTTTTTCAGTGCGGCATACAACTCAATCACATCCATTGACCTTTCTATTGCTTCACCTTCATTACTTCCTTGCTTTTCCTGGAAGGTTCTTCATAACCCCTTTGGAAGTGATCACTATCCAGTTATTTTAGAAAGCACCATTCCATTGCCTATTCTTTTAAAGCGGGTCCCTAGGTGGAAGTTAGACAAGGCTGACTGGACGCTTTTTAATCTTCACTCCACTTTAGATCCTTCGATTCTTTCGTCTATGTCCCCTGAGAACGCTACTCTTTATGTTACTGAGCAGATACTAAGGGCTGCTCAGCAATCCATTCCACAAACATCTGGTAATATACCCAAAAAATGCAAACCGTGGTGGAATAAGGAGTGTGCCACAACCCGGACGGACCAGAATAGGACGTGGGGCCGATTTCGCAGATACCCCACTTCATGCAACCTTGTTGAGTTCAAGCGACGAAAAGCTAAGGCTCGTTGGACTAGGAAGCAGGCAAAGCGGAAGTCGTGGATGAAGTATCTCTCTTCTCTAACTAGTTTTGTCCCGGCCAAGGAGGCCTGGGACAGATATCGGAAAGTAAATGGAGATTATAGGTGCTTTGCTATTCCAACGTTTAATGCTCCTTCTTCATCACTAAGAGACATTGATAATATACTCGGGGAACATTTTTATAATGCATCTAGTACGGCCAAGTACAGTGTTACTTTTGTACAGTTGAAAGCTTCTGCGGAGCGACAAAAACTTGTTATGTCGGGAGGAAATTCAGCATCTTATAACCAACCTTTTACGCGAGGCGAGCTTGAAATGGCCCTTAATGTAACTAAACTCTCTGCCCTTGGGCCTGATAAAATTCACTGTGAAATGCTTCGCCACCTTTCTTCAAAATCCCTTAAAAACCGTATCCTTTTTTTTCAATCTTTTGTGGGAAAAAGCATGTTTCCCTCAGGCTTGGAAACATGCACATATCATCCCCCTTCTAAAACCCAATAAAGACTTCTCCCAACCATCTAGTTATCGCCCAATTGCCCTGACGAGCTGCCTCGGGAAAACGCTTGAAAGGCTTATAAACAGGCGACTGGTATACATGTTAGAAAGCCAGAGGATCTTTGATAAAAATCAGTGTGGATTCCGCCAGGGTCGATCTACCCTTGACCACTTAGTGCGCCTGGAAACTGTGATACGCGAAGCGTTTGTAAACAGGCAGCACTGTGTTGCAGTTGTTTTCGATTTAGAAAGGGCATATGACACAGCGTGGAGGTATGGAATTCTCCGAAACCTGTATGCCTGTAATATCCGTGGCCATATGCTGCAATGCCTAAAGAATATCTGATGGACAGGACTTTTCAAGTTCGTCTTGGTTCAGTACTATCTGATTCCTTTGTTCAAGAAAACGGAGTTCCTCAAAGGGGTGTTTTAAGTGTGACTTTATTTTTACTAGCAATGAATTCACTTACACGACTGCTGCCACCTTCAATTATATGTTCTCTCTATGCTGATGATATACAGATCTCATCATCCTCCTGTAACCTTTCCAGTTGTGAGCGTCAGTTGCAGTTAGCCATAAACAAACTGTCAAAGTCGGCTGACGAAAATGGGTTCAAATTCTCTGCTTCAAAAACGGTCTGTGTGCCTTTTTCTTTTCGCCTTGGGTTGTCTCTGGATCCATCCCTATAATTAAATGGAACCCTTATCCCAGTTAGAAAGGAGCACAGATTTCTTGGTGTAATATTTAATAAAAAGCTTAATTTCATTTCTCACCTTAAAGCGCTGAAGCAAAAATGCCTTCAATCCACAAATCTTTTGAAAGTTTTATCTCACAAGTCTTTGGTGTCTGATAGAAAACGTATCCTGCAGTTATACAACGTCCTTGTACGATCCCGTCTTGACTACGGTGCAGTAGTGTATGGATCGGCTCGGCCCTCTGCCCTTAAAATGTTGGACCCAGTTCACCATCTCGGCTTGCGACTGGCAACAGGAGCCTTCCGGACGTCGCCCGTCTTCAGTTTGTATGCAGAATCCAATGAGCTGTCCCTGAACAAACGACGTACATATCTTAGTCTAACTTATGCTTACAAGATTCTGGCCGACCCCCAGCATCCGACGTACCCTTCACTTACAAGGTGAAGGTTCTTTCGCCTTTTTGAAAATAAACCAAGAATTGTGACACCGTTAAGCTTCTGTATTGAACATCTTCGCACTTCTCTACACCTTCCTCTGGACCAGGTCAGCCTCGTTAGGAAAGTCAACGGTATTCCACCTTGGAAAACACAGCGAGTTGAATACGACTGGACTCTCGCGAAGTTCAACCAGCACGGCATGTCCCATGCTGTAATTAAGCAAGAGTTCGGTAAACTGCAAACTAAGTATGATGGTTATCTTCATGTTTATACAGATGGTGCCAAGACCTCTTCTTTTGTCGGTTGCGCTGTGTATTCAGAACGCTTCTCCAAGGTTCAACGACTCGATTGTGCCGCCAGTATTTTTACGGCGGAGCTCCATGCGGTATCAATGGCAATCGAATGCATTATCAATAGGAAAATACTGAGGGCGGTCCTGTTTGTTGACTCTCAAAGTGTGATTCTTGCAATTTGCTCTCTTAAAGATACTAAAAATATGCTTGTACAACAGATTCGATATAAACTTAACACTGCTTTGCATAAAGGTCAAAATATAAAATTTTGTTGGGTACCCAGTCACATTGGCATACAAGGCAATTAAGAAGCAGACAAGCTTACAGGGTGTGCCGGTAACCTTCCACAATCTCTGTCCTGTTTACCCTATCAAGATATTAAGCCCTTGGTGAAATCCTCGATTCTTCATTTTTGGCAATTGAAATGGGACATGGAGTGCGGTAACAAGCTTCATGTTACCAAACCGGCTTTGGGAATTTGGGAAAGCTCTTCATGCAAGAGCCGACTTCATGAAACGTTGTTGTGCCGTCTGAGAATCGGACACTCTTTTATGACCCATAGGCATCTGCTTTCGGGAGAAGATCCACCAGTCTGCGATCAGTGTGGTGATAGGCTCACTGTTTTGCATATCTTGTGGTTGTGCCCTGGCCTTGAGCCCAAGCGCCGCATTCATTTTCCTGAATTTTTTCAACATCATATCCCATTTCATCCTTCTCTCCTTCTGGGAGAGAATCCTTTGGTCTCTTTTGAACGAGTAATAGAATTTCTTGATAGTATTGGCCTTTTACACCGATTATAGCTTTTTGGTTATCCGTTTTGTAAAACCTGTTTTATAGTACAAACCTTCAATTAGTTTGGCGCAGATGGCCTCGTAGCTATTGCGCCATAAACCCCCAAAATCTCCCTCTCACCAGCATGACCAGCAGGCCAAACTGGGCATGCTGGGGCAATAACCCAGCTTGAAGCTGGGACCAGATCAACCAGCATGACCAGTAAAACCAGATCAACCACCATGACCAGCATGCCAAGCTGGGCATGCTGGGGCAATAACCCAGCCTGAAGCTGGGACCAGCTTAAGCTGGTTTTTTCAATAAGGCTATCAGCAATAAAAAAAATCAGCACCATCAGCACTCTATGAACAATAAAATCAGTACCAACAGCAACACCAGAGCTTCGCCCCATTCAACATCGTTCACCACGTGGAGATGCGGCTTCTTTTTTTAAGAGGACTACCACAATACGGGCGTATGAGAAATGAAAACTAGTGTTGCAGAACTTTTCTGAAAAATATCAAAATTGTTCCTATTGTTTTCTTAATAAGTGTACAGAAAAATTAACGTGAAAGTAATTTGTAACTTAACAAGTAAAGTAATCCGTTACTTTTCAGAAAAAGTAATTTCTGACGGCAATCCATTACATTTGAGGCTCGGTAATTTGTAATTGTAATCCATTACATTTTTCAAATAACGAGCACAAGTCTGGGAGAGAGCCAGCCAGCGCCGCATTTGCGAACATCCAAAGGGCGCTCTTGTCAGCAACACTGCTAACCCACCCGCAATGTGATGCACCGACTTCTATCACGGTAGACGCATCTGACACTGCACAAGGTGCAGTTCTACAACAATTCCGGAACCGTAAATGGCAAACCATATCGTTCTTCTCAAAACAGTTTTCACCTACGGAAACAAGATATAGTACCTTCGGAAGAGAACTTCTTCGATTGTATCTTGGTCGTAAAATTCTTCCGTCACTTCCTAGAAGGTCGACAGTTTCGTAAGTGGACCGATCAAAGGCCTCCCACATACTCTTTCAAATCCAGCCACTCTAATCACACACCAAGAGAGATACGACGTCTTTCGTCTCTGAATTTACCATCGATATCAGCTTCGTTTCGGGCAAAGAGAACCCTGTTGCCAATGCATTGTCTCGATTAAAAATCAATCAAGTTACAACAATCCGGCCACCAGTGGATTTCACGACACTAGCTCGTGCTCAACAGACTGACAGCGAATGAACTAGACTGCGCACATCACGTCCGGGTCAGCATTTGTAGGCGGTTGAATTACAAGCAGGACTCGTGTAACCAACGAAGATATTATATTTGCATATTTACAAAAGGCTCATCCTTTTTTCTCCCCGCACATTTTAGACAAAACGTACCCACACACGCTCTATAAGTACAAAGGTCGTCGCCCATTGCTAACACGGTGCACAAAGACAGTGCTCAGAACAGTTCGGGTTTCCGGCCGACAAAGGACTAGAAAATACAGCAACGAAGTGTGTGAGAAACACAACTCACCTACTACGAAAAAACGCTCAAAGTCAGCGTGACAGGCGCTCGACCGCTAGTCCCCTATTGCCCTGATGGGTCGCTGATGTGAGGGCGTTACATAAGGTAGAGCCGAGGTTTTGGGTGGAGGTGCGAAGGGTATGGCCTGAGTGTGTGGTCTTTGTGGAGGGCCAATCGTAATGAGGAGCGTTCACGTTTGAGGTTCACGAGACTCCGAAGCATCATAGAAGGCAGGGTGCGCGCCCTGGAGTCAGGGCAACTGAAACTCCTCCCATTCATTGCCAACTTGTCAGTGACTGCAGGGTGAAAAATCACTGTCCGGCCTCGAGCAAGATCTGTCCTCTTTAGCAGCGTTCACAATTGCGTGCTAAAGCAGGTAGAGCTTCAGTGAAAATAAGCGGACGTCAGAGTGACCCACTTTAATGTTAAGCTTCCGGACATCTGGCGGTCAAAGTGACCTAAGGTCGCCCTGCGAGAAAGAGGGCTATAGTCGGAGCTTAAGAAACCGGGGACGTAGTGAGCGTTGAGCATCTTATTACTGCTAGAAAGCCAATCAGAATGCGCCATCAGGCCGATGAGAACGCGGAAGACGAACTAGTCAAAAAGCAAGAAATGTTTAGGTAATAAGTTAGTTCATATTCCCTAAAGGAAGAGCTCGGCAAACCTTCTGAATGAATGCCACCGTAGAACCTCGACTCAAGATGTAAGGAAACAGAGAAGAAAAAATCATCATGACCGTTGTTTCGCAAATGGAATGTCGCAAACGAGGCGGTGCTGTGTTCTATCAGCAAGGGTTCCTCTAAAGGTCGTTTAGAAATCAAGACCCAAATCCTAGGAGTCTGGGTACAGAGACGGAACTGAAACCAAGAAAACACAAGCCGAAATTCGGATTGCAGAATCGTTCGCTTGATAATGGGTGTCTGATGGCAAACGTACGCACCGAGGCGCTCTGTATAAAAATACAGTGCCGCGCTCTCAGTGCGAGCCCGAAGCGCCGCCACATTACAGTTGTCCTGAAGAAAACTTTGCTTGAGTAGCGAGAAATTATCCGTACGTCGCCTTTGTACGTTACGCCAGAAAACGCCGCCTTTTCTTCATAATTTTCGGGGGGCATACGGTATAGTTTATATGACAGACGTTTGTTCAAATCTTAATATTAGTTGGTTGTTTGGGGAGTGCGTCGCAGGAACGTCAAGATAAATTCGATATGCGGCTTGAGGAAAGTGGTCCAGATCGTCGCTTTCCTTCAACTACTTTTTGCAGGTATGGACACTTAGTCTTCAGTTATTATGCTTACTGATATCTGACTCCTTTTTTTAGCTTTAATAGTACTTATATAGTTGCGTGCACTACTTGCTCTAAAATGTTGCCGTGCAATTGTTTTAAAACATATGTTCTATATAAGATATATTTAACATTTTCCTACCATCAACGGGTTTTGTTTTAGTTCTAAACTAACATTTTTAGTCGAAACTAACAACTCAAAAAAGCGATATATAGTAGCATTACTGCATTGCGTGTTGTGACTAGAAAAGGATATTGTAACTACGCCCATGACCTAGAAACGCTCATGGAATATCATGTATTATATGTTTCTTTAGGCGATAAATTAATTGACTTAATGTTAACTAACACCAATTCAAAGGCTTATGAAGTGCTTATTTGGCGAATTTTACGAGTGTTACTTTTTAATATTTATTTTTGTCGAACGTAACACTTGTGGGATGTTCTTTGTTGCGACCCGTCTCGGGGAATGACTCAGCACACCGGTTCAACAACACGTAAACATTAATGACCGCTACCGCCTGCGCCGCGATCCCAACAGCCCCCGCGCATCCACTGCGACTGTCCTTTTTCTAGCAAAATGGACAATTGGACGAGTTGGTACGAGTTCGTAATTACTTACAGCGCGACTGGGACAAGGACAGACAGAGGAGAAACACAGAAACACAGGACAAGCGCTGAACCTCGTCGCCCATGTGAGGCAGACCAAGTTCTAGGCTGTATAAACATACCACACAACCCAATTTTTTTTAGCAACTGATTCTATTGAAAAGAAAAGACATGTGATGCTGCTGCTGCTCGTGCAGGCATGCCCCTCCGTGGCCCTGGCGCTTCTTCTTTCACTCAACACGAAACCGGCCAAGTTATCCGAGATCCAAAAAGCCGATCTCGCTCTTCATCAAAGTCACTGTGGGCTGGCTCACACACAAGGATCCGGTTTGTGTTATGTGGTACGTCTCCATCATTTCTCGGGGTAGTTTGTGGTTGTGTCGGAACATCACTGTAGTCTTGTTAAACAGGGGTTGGCATCCGCAATCCCGGCAATGCATCGCGAGATGCGTGTGAGCGGTTCTTTTCATAAACTGTGGTGTTCTCGTAGTCTTATGTTGAGGCAACGCCCAGTCTGTCCTATGTAGGCACGCCCGCAGGAAAACGGAATCTTGTAGACCACGCCCTCTATGCAGGCGACAAACTGCATTCCGTGTTTGATGGTGCAGCCGCTGTGAGACTTAGGATCGTTATTTCTCGCGCGTTTGTTGACTGCGGAGCACACAGAGCTGAGCTTGTGGCGGGAGGAAAAAACAACATTCACGTTGTATCTTGAGGCGACTTTCTTGAGTCCGTGGGAAAGGCGGTGGATGTACGGTATGACTGAGGTTTTCTTTTTCTCTTTCTGCTCGAGGTCACGTTGCTCGATCGCGGGATCTGTTTTAAGGTGTTTCACGATTTTTTCGCAAGCCGAAATGACGAAACAGATCCCGCGATCGAGCAACGTGACCTCGAGCAGAAAGAGAAAAAGAAAACCTCAGTCACACCGTACATCCACCGCCTTTCCCACGGACTCAAGAAAGTCGCCTCAAGATACAACGTGAATGTTGTTTTTTCCGCCCGCCACAAGCTCAGCTCTGTGTGCTCCGCAGTCAACAAACGCGCGAGAAATAACGATCCTAAGTCTCACAGCGGCTGCACCATCAAACACGGAATGCAGTTTGTCGCCTGCATAGAGGGCGTGGTCTACAAGATTCTGTTTTCCTGCGGGCGTGCCTACATAGGACAGACTGGGCGTTGCCTATACATAAGACTACGAGAACACCCCAGTTCTATGAAAAGAACCGCTCACACGCATCTCGCGATGCATTGCCGGGATTGCGGATGCCAACCCCTGTTTAACAAGACTACAGTGATGTTCCGACACAACCACAAACTACCCCGAGAAATGATGGAGACGTACCACATAACACAAACCGGATCCTTGTGTGTGAGCCAGCCCACAGTGACTTTGATGAAGAGCGAGATCGGCTTTTTGGATCTCGGATAACTTGGCCGGTTTCGTATTGAGTGAAAGAAGAAGCGTCAGGGCCACGGAGGGGCATGCCTGCACGAGCAGAAGCAGCATCACATGTCTTTTCTTTTCAATAGAATCAGTTGCTAGTTCAGCGCTTGTCCTGTGTTTCTGTGTTTCTCCTCTGTCTGTCCTTGTCCCAGTCGCGCTGTAAGTAATTATGAGCCCTTTTTCTGCGGCGGAGCGCCGCTCGCGTGGCCAGTTTCCCTTGGCCGCCTCGTGGTGAAGATGGACACTCATGACGATCGGAGGGGCGACGTGGGCTAAACGCTTATAATCCTCAGGTGGCCCACACACTGATATTGCTTTTTTGACTCAATTCACTTGTGCAGGACTCTGCCACGAATGAAAAACTGGGTCAATGAATCGGGTCTGTCCACGAGCGATTCCGATTTTTATTTTATTAAAACTTGCATAACCTATACAATATTTAAAAATCATGCACTCTAGCCATATGCGGCTTGAAAGCAGTCTACCCTTGCCCTTCATAATCTGCGGTGCTCATTGACCTGCAACTCAAACTTACGCGTTGTCTAGGTTCGTGCTGTCCTCTGATAAAATTCGCATCGGGTTTGGCTGCGTCGCTACTAAGTACATTTCAGTATATCTGTTTTCTCAAAATCTGTCTTCTGTCGGAATCGAAAAAAAAAAATTAAGAGGATATCGCAGCTCGCGAGCCCTATGCATTTCCAATGGCAAGGTTTTGGTTTTTTTTTTTTTTTCAGCAACCACCGAACGCGTGGACGTGGGAATGGCTTTATTAGAAAGATAATAAAAAAGTGAATAGTACTCTGGCGCTACATTTGCCGATCTTAAACGTTTAAAATCTTTAACAGAATATAAATTTGCTTGAAAAAAGCACTTTTTTTCTTTCCGTTCTTCATGAACATTTCAAAAATAAATCAGGGCTTCAAAACAAATTCAGGCACCATAATATTGAAGACTAGGAGTTTTTCCAGATATCTCCAGAAATATATTTTTTCCAGGGATTTTCATTGTGATGTATTTTCCCCAATTTTTTAGCCATCAACATGTCATAAATCCAGCTGTCAGCTGGCGCCATCACTGATTGTGTCGGCAATACTTTTTCTCGGAATTGCACACTGTGTTTTTGCGCAGGGAGTACTTGCGTCTTCAAGCTCGTCGGGTCTGCGGTCATGATTTTGAGGGGGAGTGCCTCTCCGAAAACAGATGTGTCTTCTTTCTTCTTTCTTATTAGTGGGGCGGAGCAACACCCCATAGAAATAAGGCCGTAGCGCTCCGAGTGGTTACATCACAATGTTGGAGGAAGGAAGGCCATGGCGCAACTACTAAGCAAATTTCTGCTATCGACGTGAAAAAAAAAGTGTTTCTTCTCGAGCGGCGCGTTGGTGTTTGTGCACGTTTATTCGACCTTAATATACGTTTTAAAAGCGCAGTCTTGTACAATTTATTATATATATATAATATAAACGTAATATTCAACGCGTTACCAAAGTTGAAAATATCAAATTCATATTTATGATTATCCCCGTAACCGCGGGACTAGGCGCAGTCCCGCAGCTCCCCACACTTTTCGAATGAACCGGCTCCGAATTTCCGATGCGACATCTCTTTCCCTTATACGGGCTCCGATTTCGGTAAATTTGCGTTGTGTGTGAGCTGCTGACTGTCTGAAAAAGAACGCTGAAACATTTCAGAAGTGAAATGAACCGAAAGAAAAAATCCAGTCATCGCCGCAGGGACCGCGCACGAGCAAGCGATGGGTCAACAATGTTAAGCCTCTCGTCCCACACTGCTGCCAATGCTCTCGTGTGTGTGTCTGTGGTTCTTTTGATCCTCCTACCTGTTCTTTTTTTGTCGTCACCGCAGTCTCGGGTAGTTTTTTGTGTTCGCTTGCAATACACCGCGACACATTTCCTTCGATAGCACTGCGCGTCAGAGAGGAGCGGTAAACCATTCGTGAAACTAAACGCTGTTCCCGAAAGGGCTCGTTCAAAGCAGCCTACTTGGCTCATTGCACCGTTCAAGAAACATTCCGAAGCGTTAAAGAAGATGAAATCGCTAGCCACCAGATGGCAGGCACAGGTAGAGTAATTGCAAATGTCTAGGCTAGATGGCGCTAGGTACTGGCCAATTCATCGTCCACAAAAATGTGTTGCTGTACCATTGCGATTTAGACACCTTTATTATACGCACATAAACACTTCGCGTATTATACGCACATAAACACTTCGCGTGCCACTATATACAGTACGGTACACTAATAGCAAGAACATGCATATAAATGCCCGTTCACACTCTTGCAACCAAGTACGACCGAAAGAGGCGAGACCGATTTTTAAGCCTCCCACGACGTATGCGTGTGAACGGCGCTTAACACATACAAACATCAACATGAACGCACACTACACCCCTCACTGATACCCCTGCCAGACGGGCACCTAAAAGGACCTTTACGCCAAAGGACCTTTAGTGTAAATGTCATTTAGGCAGTGCCACACGGCAGCTCAAATGACATTTAGCGTAAAGGTCCTTTTCGGGAACCTGATTTCCCACAACTCCTTTACGGCTGCTAAAGGCCTACTCTCGTCAGCAGCGGTCTACACTAGAGACGCGGATTGAAAATAAAGATCGTACTGATTTCTAAAATAAATATTTTTGTAATTTTATTATTAAAAAAGAGCGTGTTTGACGTATAATCTGTACAGACCTCGCTCTACTAATAGTTTTTTGTACCCATGGCCCCAGCTATCTAGTAGGCGTAGTCGTCCCGCTGCTCGCCTGCTCGCATCGTTCGCTTCGGCACTTCGGTTTTCCCCCTTTCGATTTTTCTTACAACCATAGTTATCTAGCTTTTATTTCTCTACTTTATATTTTATCATCCTTTAATAGTGTATTACTAACTGTACTGTATATATTTAATCTTTGTTTTGTATATATATTTCTATATCTCTCGCGTCGTGCGATATGTCGAACGACGGAGGAGCGTCGACGAGTAGGAAGGGGTCGCCGCGCGTCCATTGGAGCGTCGACGCGACCTGGGCGCTGATTCGGCTTTGGGAGGATCGGCTGGAGGACCTCCGTCGCGCCAAGAGGAACGGTGCCGTTTACGCCGAGATCGCGGAAGCGTTGGGGGCCCTGGGCTTTCGAACGACGAGGGACCAAGTCCACAACAAGATCGAGAATCTGTGCAGCACTTATCGGTAAGGAAAACTTCACACGTTTGGTGTAACCTGCTAATCCTACGAACACACACACGCCAAACAGTGCCGATAGGGACGACCGTTCAATTTGCGCGGCGCGCAAAGACAGGGCTCGCCTACCTGCAGTGTTTGTCTCGCGTGCCGTGTTCGGCCACCGCTCCTTTGCGTAGCTCGTACGCGTTTTGAGTAGCCGTCTTCGCCTGCAGCAATGTTCAAAGCTTCACAGCTGACTTGCCATGTTTCATGATCTCCGAGGCTCAAACCACATAAGACATCGGTACTGAAGAGCTAAACTCACCTAGGAGCAAAATCCGTTGAAATCTACAGGGCGAGTCAAAGGGATCGATGACTTTTTGAAGGGACGGCATAAATCGGTTTCTAAACGTATCAAGCTACAATTTTGCATAAAGGTGTCGGTGAACGTGCATCAAGGGTACAAAAAAATTCACTGAAGAAACTTGAGTAAACAGTCAGAAATTAAAAACATTAAATTCCTTCCCACGGCGACCCGAAGGTGTCTGATTGGCGCAACAGTCGGACTCGACAGATATCAGCAGTGCTCTCAGCGTCGACAGCAGTGAAGACACCGAGTACCGCATTTTTCAGAGTCGGGTTTAGTGATGACAACTCTTGTTGTGGCTTGTTTTGGTTTTACCCCTCCTCGTTGAGGCGCTTCACACAGCCCAGAGGTTGCCGTCAAAACTCCACCCAGAAGCAGTGGGATCCGTATGCCCTTAAAGCGCTTGCTTCGACCCCCTTTGTAGAGTCTTAGTCCGACACGTTCAGAAACAGATTTTTGAGTTTCCTTCAAACAGCCATCAATCCCTTCGACTTCAACTATTTTATATGTATTTGTGTGTTGTAAGCAATAACAGGCAATGCCACAGAAGGTCTAACCTGACATTGCGATACGATTAGAAAGTAAAACATGCTGATTTTTATGTGCTGGCACTATATACATGGTTATCACTGACATCATACCACTTGCTGTTGTGGCAGCTGGTATATGTGTCCCTTCTGCAGCATATGTTCCACCCCACTGAGGTTGTTTTTTTGAGCAATAATAAGTAGAACTGGCCACCTGCACAATGCCATGACGTCACATGCAAGCCACGTAAAACAGGTAGCATCATGTGTGCGCCAATCTTCAATCTGAAGGTGGTTTGCAAAGCGATTTCTGTTTATTAGGTGTTGTGAGTGTTGCATGTACATTTACGGAACTACATGAATGTGACACTTACAGCTGCCTTAATATTTAGGAAACATGCACGGGAAGGCACCACCACGGGATCCGGGAAGCAGACCTGGGCCTACTACTTCGCCATCCACAGGTTCATGGGGTCGCTACCGCTCAACAACAGCAGCCTGGTCGTAGAGAGCTGCCTGGACCGTGCAACGCCTGCAGTAGTGCAGGTCGGCTGGTGATATCAATCTTTCATAACAAGGTTTCTGTATTATTAGATATTCAACGGTTCCTACATACACCAACTCGTGTTTACAAACAGATCGGCAAGCTCTTATACGAAAAACAAGTCGTCTGCTTCCGACCTACCTGTCAGAGATCCAGTGATTCTGCATGAACTGGGACTCGTCCTTCATCAAATAGAAGAGGAAATACCTCAAAGGCTACACTAGCGCTTCCGAAGAATGGCTACTGTCCTTTATGTGCCCTCGTTGGAGGTTCCTAGACGGGCCATCGGCAATGCAATGGTGACGATACCGAAAGTGGAGCAGGCGACTGCAGGTCTCTCACTTGTCGGGTAAGTTAGTCCTCGTGTTGTTACTTCGGGGAGCTAAGGCTGCTGTATAGAGCAGCTCTATGCTTCGTTTCACGATAACTTGGCGAACTGTGGAGGCTGCAGCTTCCGCGACCCAATAAGAGTGTCTGAGCAAGGCACGTGACAACACTCCATAATCGAGGCCACGGAGCTAAGCCTCGTTACCACCACAACAACAGCATTGTCCGTGACAAAAAGTTGTTCTAGGCTTCTTTTACCGTTAGTAGTGTTGCAGTGAGACCCTTCTGTCCGCCACACTACATGACACGGAAGATGTAGACATGTTACTTTTTTTTCCAATGATACTTAATACGGATCAACCCTTTCCCAGGAACAATATGGCTTTTGAATGATATGTGAACGATTGCAGCCGTGTAATCCACCACTTCCGCTCAAACATCGCATTGTGCCGTGGCATTAGCACCCACCACAGATTCGCTAGTAAATTGAACGTATGGTTGTCTCATAAACTGTTTCCAAAGAGCTCACTACTCTAGCGGATGGCAATGTTGCGCCGGTGAATGTTCATCTGAAGTTGGTTGGTTTCACAGCAGACGACCTTTGATCAGCAGATGACAGCCAGTTCCTCCAGGTCTTGATTTTGGAGCAGTGACACAAACGCTCCCGTGACATAGAGTCACATGCCTCGCTCCAACGCTGTTTTTGGGTCGCAGGAGCCGTAGCCTCCACAGTTTGCCAAGTTATCGTGAAACAGAATATAGGCAAAACCAGTGGTGTAATTGGTAGACTTCTGACAAAAGGTGGTGGCCAGGTAGTTCTTCAGCGAGCAGTTGGTGGATGGGTGTCAGTTCATTGAATATAGTTAAGGAAGGAGTTGAAGAAGCCAAAGATGACAGCAGATTCCTCATGCCCGTGCGTCCGAAAGTGATGGTACATCTGTTCAATGATGCAACATGCCTCACACCGATGCACTTTTGGAATCACGAGGGTGTAGCTTCCAAAGTTTGCCAAGTTGTTGTGAGATGGATTATAATACCTGAATTGCGGTTTAATATGAATATCTGATTGTATGGAAATTTTCTCAGTTGCTTGCAGGCTTGCAGGATGGAGGTGCAGAGGATGGCGAGGTGTTCGAGGAGCCACCTATGGACATGGGAGACGACTCACATGATGTCGGAGCCGCTGGAGTCGGCTTCGAGGCTCCAGATTTGAGCGGGCACAGAGGAGAAAGCTTGGCCGCAAGCTCAAGTAGGGCGAGCACCGCGAGCACCAGCTGCGCTGCAAGCACCTCTGCCAGCAACGGCGTGTCCGTGCCAGCGAGGGCGCCTCCAAAAAAAAGGGCTCAGCACCCTAATACTGCCCTCATTAGGGCAGCAATTGAGCCGTTTGAGCTTTGAAGCCGCTCGAGCAAAGGAATTCGAGCTCCGGGAGCGGGAGCTCCTTCAGAAAGAACTTGTGTTGCAAGCGCAAGAACGTGCTTTGAAGCAACAAGAACGTGCTGCGAAGGCGCAGGAAGACCTGACTGCGGCGATGATCGCTTTTCTAAATAAAGCACCAAAGTAAGCGGATGGAGCACATTTGTGTTGTACTTTGGAGCAATTATTCATCTAGCTATGGTATTTGATATGTCTTTATTGTTAACATGCACAATTCCAAGTGTTCTACTACGCATTAATATTCATACTACCCCCCCCACCCCCCCACCCACACACAAAAGAAAAATGTTATGGAAAGTGACACTCCTGTGTCTCGCTGTTATAGTGACTGACAGGGCGAGAAGGGTAGCCACCTCGGTGGCTCCGAGGCGAGGGTGGTGGCCTACGGATCCCATGTGGCGGGTTCGAATCCCGGCCGAGGTGCCCGCAATCTGACGGAGGCTTATTGCAGAGGAGGCGCCGTGTAACCAAGCTTTCAGTATAGTCAAAAGATCCCCAGGTGGTCACAATTAATCCTCAATCCTCCGCTGGGGCGTGCCAGATGCCCATCGTTGGTTTGGCATGTAAAGCCCCCAAATTTGACTTGGAGCGAGAAGAGTGAATCTTTCCGAAACTCCAGCATCTCCAGTTAATATTGGGGAGGAGATCAGACCCTGACACCCCAAGTGACTAACTTTAGAACTACACAGATGGGGACGAGAAATAACAATGAGCCAGCGCTTGGCTGACGAAACCGAACGCTGCGTCAGCGTTTGGCTGGAGTTTGTGTTCGGTTGCTTGCGGGGAACGAGGGGCTCTTTTGTTTCTACTCCGGCCTGCATGAAGAATGCAGCATGCAAGGTGCATATGCCCAGCTCGGCACAAAAGCCGAAGTGGGTCAAGCTCGCATTCTCCGACAACTGCTTTCGGGAGAGATCCGGCACCAACGATAAACGTGACTGTTTCGTGTTAGTATTTGTATGTTACACTACCCTGCGCTCTATTGCAGAAAATGAGGCGAACATGACCACAAGGCCTATGGGCATGTCCACAGACGTGTCGGGTAAACACCGAGGTGTGGGGACAACAAATAAGTTGGAGCAATACCACTTAGAAGACAAGGCCTTCGCATGACCTTTGGTTAGTAGATCCCTGACCCGCCCCAAGCGGCAAACAGCCCGAAGCTTGACGAGAGTATGGGTCACGTCGCAACTACGTCTCGTTCGCTGGCGGCCACAGCTGTGTGCGCGCGACTGCAGAGTGCGATAGAGAGCTTCCACAGTTATTTGCAATGTGAAGACAACTACAAGATTGCCTGTATTAGCAGCCTACTAATGTAATTTCTCGCGACACTATTGGTTGCCGGTCTTAGCAGCTTGTTAATGTGAGCTCGTTCTGAGCATGACCACTGAAGCAGGCAATGGAGCAGACGATGGTGCTCATCCGGGCTACCTAAAGGGTGCTAAAGGGATCTACTATTGATTATGTTTAGAGGAGCAAACACGCAGGCCTTGATCTCCTCACCAATAGTACCTAGCAAGTTCCACATCTAGTACTGATAGGCCAGACAGGAATGCAGAGTGGACACAAGTACTATGTTAGTGACTCAAAAGAAAGTTTCAACTCTCTTTTGAGAAGCCTTCGGCCTGGAACTTATGCCCAAACCGTGTCTCGTGCTACCCTGCCAGATGGGGCATCAAAGTTGAAACGTGCACACCTCTACCATCTTCATTCAGACATAAAAAAAAAAGATAAAAACTGAAAAATGGTTGAAATGTTCAAATAAATACTGCGGTTTAACTTCATTTGAGACAACGGGAGGAGGCATCGAAAGAAGTCAGCTCTAAAGCCAAATTTTTTTGGCCCTGAGAAGGGCCTTTGCTGGGGCTCAAAAGGGCCTTTTCTTCTGTGGTGGTGAAGGGGTCTTTGCTCTGCTGGTCCTCAAAAGGGCCTTCGTTCCGGTGGAACTCGAAAGGGCCTTTGCTTCGCTCTTCACTCTAGTGCTGGTGAAGGTAGGCAGCAATGGAGTCCCGGACACTCGAACCATTGCCTGCCACGGCATCCGTGTTGCAGACTGGCTGCTCGTAGAGGCGGGCCTCCGTGCCAACTTCGGTGAGCCACTGGGACTCCACGCCGTCGTTGAAGTGCTCGCAGATGTTATTCAACGTGCAGCAAGCCCGTATAACGAAGCGGGCGTTGTCCACGTCGCACTCCAGCCGCTTCATGATGAAGCGGAACCGTGCCTTGATCCTGCCGAAGGCGTTCTCCACGACCCTACGTGCAGACGAAAGTTGCCGGTTGAACTTCTCCTGCGGAGACTGTCCCGCGACATTCTTGCGTGCGTATGGCTTCAGCATGTTGCACGTCAGAGGAAAGGCTTGGTCGCAGAGAACCAGTGGCGGCACGGCAGTCCCGTTGATGGTGACCATTGGTGTTGTAAACGTTGGCCCTTCCAGAATTTTGGCCAGTGCCGACCTCCGAAAGACATGCGCGTCGTGGCACCGCCCTGGCGTCCCCACGTTGACGTACCGGAACCGGTACCGGTGGTCTACAAGGGCCAGGAGAATGATGCTGTACCTGGAGAAAAAAATACAATGCATGCGTCAGTTTTTCACACATAATACGTGAGGCTTCGGGTTTTCCTAAAGCTGTAGATTCAAAAAGAAAATTTTTACACATTATCAGAGCTAGCACGGCACATTATTGAAAATGACAAGCTAACAATCACCTGCTAGCATCTCGTGTTTCGGTAATGTTTCGTCATTTCCACCTCATTAAACGCGGAATACATTTTAGCGCTGAAAACATGACACAAAGACGAGAATCGGACGCCACAGTGCGATTCTCGTCTTTGTGTCCTTGTGCTTTGAGCGCTAAAATGTATTCCAAGTTCCAAAACGAACTAGCCCAACAATCTACTCTACTGAAATCCATTAAACGCAGCTATTTTTGTTTTGTTTTGTTTTAATTAGTGTACTTACCAGCCCTTGTAGTTGTAGTAGTCGCTGGCGTTGACCTTAGGTGGCGACACGGGGAAGTGGCAGCCGTCCAGCGCGGCTATGCCCTGCGGAAATTCCAGGGCAGCCTGGAACTCGCGGACGTGGTCGGGGAGTTCGGCGGCGGTCATCATCTTGAGCCAGTCGCGCTCCAGCTCGGAAACGACGATGTGGCAGAACTCTTTGTAATTATCGTTGACCGTTGACCGCCCCAGGCCGAACAAGTGGGCGACGGTCCTGTCTTCCGCGCTAGAACACAGCTTGTAGAGCGCAGCTCCAACTCGTTTCTCGACCGATATAGTGGGGCGCATAGGGGTGACCTGGCGCTCCATGTGGGGCCGACAAACGTCCACGATGTACCGAAAGGTCGCCGGCATCACCCGGAAAGCCTGCTTGAAGTGGCTCTCCGGCAGGTTCGGTAGCGTCTCCTCAAACCATCGTTCACCCCGAAAGTACGCTTGGACGCTCCGCGGCATGGTCGTTTCTCCTGCTGTCGCTGCAGCGATGACCAGGCTGTTTGCAAGAAGCCTTTCCTCGAGGAAATCAGCTTCTCGTCGGGCAGACTGAACGTCGGAGCTGATCGACGTCAAAGCCTCCGTGATCGACGACAAAGAACTATTCAGCGATGCTAAACCACTTTCATGGTGGTTGCGCAGGCACACCAGGAACGCGACACGAGACGCAGGGTCCATCGTAGCCGGATCAACATCGGGAGGAAGATCCATCGAAGGAACAAACTGGGGCAACTGCGTTGAAACTCGAGCGCGAGCACGACGCCGAACTGAACAGGGCAAAAGCGTAAAGAACGGGAAGGAGTGCGCGCACTGAGCAACAGGACCGAGCAAGGGAACCTGGCAACGCCCCTCCGAGCGAGCGGGCGACGCTCAGGGTTGCCGCTAATTGCCAAAAAACCACTGTGCATGGGCATAAAGCAGACATTGTTGTAATCACTCGACTAAACTCGTCATTTTGTTTTTTTTAATATTTTGTTTGCTTTAGAAAAACTTTAAAAAAATATTTATATCGCGGAAATATTATCTTTCAGGCGTGAACGTGCTTTATGCGTTTGAACGAGCTGCGGGAGTTCAATCGCTGTAAACATCCTCCAAATGACATTTACTTGTGCCGTCTGGCACGGCAGAACGTAAAGGTCATTTGAAAATCCTGAAGGCCTTTGGCGTAAAGGTCCTTTTAGGTGCCCGTCTGGCAGGGGTATGACACTGCACACTGCGTTTTCGCCTTTTATACTCATCGTTTTGAAGGTGTAGATATTCTCAATGGTCATCTTAGAAATAAATAATGTCATAAGCGTGTCAATTTTTTTCTCACTGATGCCATCGATGGGAAGATATTTTTAACGGCACAGGGGTAAAAAGTGAACGTTCACGCTGTCGTTTTTTTGCGACAGCCAATAAAACAACACGCTGCACTCCGGTTCCTAGCAGCCGTGTGTTTACTTCCCCACAAAGGACGTCCTAGGGTGGCGCGAGAGACGCCAGTTTTTCTATCATAATATTTTTTTTTTTTTTTGTGATATTCGTGTGTGGCGGCAGTGATCGTCGTGAATTAACTTCTGTTAGGGGGATATTCACTCCTCAGCTGAAAGAGAGTGTTTTGTACGGTTAGCTAGTTCGAAAACGGAGCACTGGGTGTTTCGAAGTGATCCCTTTCTGACCCATGGTCAGTTTAATATTTTTACGGTTACCCTGATTCGTCAAAATCTCATGAATTTGGCAACGTTAAGAGGACTAGAAAATACACATTCGAAATTAAAGCGCGTTTAGAGCTCGATCTAATCATCTCGGGTTCAATTTAATCTAAATAAATTGCACGAACGCCGTTTTGGCCAGAGAAAGGGACTAAATAGCCTAAGGTGGTTAAAAACATGTGTCCTTTGGCAGCCACGTGTAGATCCCGGAAACGTCGTGTACGAAAATCAAAAAGAAAAAGCGAGAACAGGGGCAGGTAGGTTTTGGGGGCTCGGCTACAAGCCGACTGTCGAGTAAAAACTATCCGGCTATAGCACAAAGCAACTTTGACTAGCGCCAAATATGTCGTTCTGTGTCATTTTCTTCAATGCTAATATTCCAAATGGAAATACACTGGCGTGCTTCGGTTCCGTCATATTTCAAGCATGTTCAGTCATTCCCTGAAAGCCCAATCGCTTCGGGGAGAGGACAAACAGGGCATTCCAGACGACAGTTTCATTGGTCACTATACGATCGGAGCTACTTTTCAGCGTTCCGACATGACTATCTGCCGATCGATCAATGGCACCATAATCGCTGAAGCGGGCTTATTAAACTCTTGAAAAGCAGAATGTCAACCGCCGACCGCACACCTATGTGTACGGTTGGAGGTGTTCAAAATATTGCTAGAATGGATCCAAGTTACTCAGGCGGATCATGTCATCTGACAAGACGGAGGAGCAACGCTGGACGCAGATAGATATTCGAACGCCAGCGTATATATTATCTTGACCCTGAGTGAGATGCAGTAAGTTTTGGAACACGGCCCTAATCTCGCCTCGCGGCTACATCACTGGTACGCGAACACACATAGAGACATCGACGACGATATTCTAGACTTCGTTCGCAACGCACAACACTGCAATGGAGATGTTGGTGACTCACGGGAATACATAATCGCGTTTATTGTCTGATGGCATTCGGTAACACGAAACAGATAGAAACGTAGCGCAGGAGACTAGACGTTACTTGGCAGAAAAACCTGTCTGACTTGGACGCAAAGTTGCGGAGACGGCCATTTTAGCCTTGTGTATGCGTAGCACCGCTGCCACTGCTTTGGAATTTCGCGGGTTCTAAAGGCTTCGTTTGCTCATTTGGCAAAATTAGCGGTAAAAGTGTCGATGAACCGAGCTGCTCTGTGTGTTTGAACTGGGAGACTGAATTACAGGCAGCCTTCGTTACCGTTGACGCTCAGTCAGCTCAATGGCGTTTATTAAAATAACGTGTACGATGTGCCCCAAAAACGAAACCGAAAAAAAGGTGAGGCCGGAAGGAAGAATTTTCCTGCCGTCTGTCTAGAGAAGGAGAAAACAGCTAGTTTCTCTCTTCCTCTCGTATCTCCTTGAAAGAGCGTCAGTTGATGAAAAAAAACAAACAAAAAAAAAAACGCCGTTGTTATTTTTTTTTAGATTGTAACTCCGCTAACAGTACCCGATATGGTGGATACTTGGGCTAGTTGTGTATAGTACCCGATATGTAGAGTAATTATGTATAGTACCCGATATTCCACCGACACATTTGCACATGCGTTGTATCGTTATCGGGTATCGTTATTGGATCGAGGTATCGGAACAATCTACTAGAACTCCTTAATGTGCCAATGCTGACTGTTGGGCGAGTCCGTGCTGAATCTTTGAAAACTTGTCGGCCCTTATATATGGCTTGCACTCACGTCACATCAGCGGTTATTTCAGGGGCCTTGCTACTGAGCGAGTGCATTCTGCAGCGTAGATTTCGCTTATTCGGACTTGTTTTTCTCGGCAAGAACAAGTATAAATGACCACGAGCAGCACGCGATAACGTCGCGTGTAAGTCATGTATAGACACGGACAAAACGAAAGAAGAAGACAACACAATGCGCTAGCGCGCGTGTGTATGAAGGCACTCTACAATGCGCTACTTTGTACTGTTCAATAGTCAAAAATGTGCGATATTTTATGTAGAGCTAAACAGTGTGAACAAACCTTAAAGGGTAACTGCAAAGAAAAAAAGGCGTATTTTTAAACGGCCTAATTGGAACAAGCATGTCACAAAACAATTTTTCCGCGAACAAAAAAATATTCTACAGCAATATTTATTGCGCGAGACTGATTTTAGTTTGCGGCTATTTCGTCCGTTTTAAATCGCGCGCCACAAAGCTGGTATTATACGTCATGGAGTGGCTGTTATGCGTCCAGGAGTGACATATTACAGCCAGTCCGCGCGCGTCGAAAGAGCGGGAATTTCAAATGTGGAGAAGTTGTGATCCCGACTAAATTACGTCCTGTGGCGTAAATATTGCTAGAAAAAAAATTGTTTTTTCGTGGGAGATTTGTTTTGTGACATGTTTGTCTCAATTAGGCTGTGGGAGGCATAATCACAGCAATTCTTGCTCCAGAACGCCGTCTGACGGCGGCCCCTGGTGCCTGCTCCAAGGCGCAGAAGAGGCGCACGTCCCGGTCTGGTGATTAGGTTTGTAAGAGGAAAATCGGTCGCCGATAAATGTAATTTCGTTGTTTCTTTCATGATGCTTAGAGCCCGTTGAGGCAGTTGTCACTATAAAATGATGATCTTGGAATCGAAACGAGTGTCCTCTTAAGCCGCGATCGCACTGCTAATACATCATACAAAACAAGGCCTGCAGAACCTGTCTTGATGTGTCTCATTTCTTGTACGATGGTCCTCTCATATTGGTCATGCAAAATAACTCCCTGCAGAACATGTTCGAAGTATACATCTTGCATGAAGCACACATGGTTAGAACATGCCTGAGGCGTGACGACAGATATTTATGTCATCGTCATCATGTCTGCAGAGAAACTCCGTGACTTCTGTACGATGGATGAGCCTTGAGACTACGAGGTTGAGTTCTTGGTGACTGAATCACCCGGGCTCGTTTGTTTGCTTTCTTCGTATCTAGATGGTACCGGAGGGACGACTGCCACGGAGGTGATTCGAGCCCCGGAGGTACCGAGGACAACGCCCTATCCTTACTGCGAGAAGAGGAGCTTAGCGTTGGACGTACGTCGTCGCTCTGCCGAAGAAAGGCGCAGCCAATTCGACAGCTTCTTTGGTTGTCAGCTTCCGCCCGCCCCGCGCAATGGTTTTGCGATTCTGAGGAGAAATAAGAATCGACTTGTGTTTTTCTGCGAACGCGGCTTCAGGCCCACGTCTGCCAAACCCATGACCTGCAACGGAAGTGTGTGGAACGGGACGCCGCCCAGATGTCTCAACGGCACAGGTGAGATATATACCGTTTCGAAAGCAACTTCTCCGTTGCTCCGTTTTTACTGAATGTCACTTTGTATCAATGTGTACGGAACACTGATCCGTCCACACTTATGGCTGGTTCACACACTTGCGACTGCTTGCGACCCAGCGTGTAACGACCCCTAGCGATATCTTATCACGAGAGAGCACACCGGCACACGAACACCACGTGTGAGCTCACCATGGAGCTGTATTTCCCTAGAGCGTATGTTTTGCAGTATTTCCGAGATGAAACGTACGTACTACCGTGAGAAATGCTCGTCTATAACGTCGTCGGAAGAGTATCAGCCTAGTAGTGGAGGCATGTGGCGTAAAGAAATAGAAAGTACACAGAAATCACGACTAATCCATGGCTACCCGATAGTTGGCGTCGGTGTGTCCTCTCAAAACAGAGATCACAAAGGATCGTATCACACTCGGTCGTAAGCAGTCGCAATTGCGCGAACGAGCCTTTAAAATTCTTCGCTGCCACGGGTACCTTCGGCCTTTCATCACTAAAAAGGCTTCGAATGTATCCTTCCAAAACCGCTCTGCACGCTTCGTCCTAACCAACCATCGCCGCGTGCGAGCCTATAGGTATTCCACGGAAAACTCTTTAGGTCGGCCGGTTCTACTGCACAGACCCAAAATCCCTTCATTTGTTTCTTTCTTTTTTTTCGTAGAATGTTTAAACAACGTGCTTTACCCTAAAATAATAAAGCCGTCATTTACGTCTCTTTCCGCATCGATCGTCTTCATGAGATGGGTATTCCCAATTCTAAAAGCGTTCTCTCTTTGGTGTTCTTTTATACTCCGAACGTCAATTGCTCGGAACCACCTCCCCGCTTCGATTGCTAACATTGCCGATGTATTTTTTTTTTTTTGCTTTTTTTGTTTAAGAATTCACTTATTAATACGTCCTTCGCAATTGCTCTCTAATAAGACTGCCCAATTTTAATATAAATAAATAAATTAACGATGCACCCTCGATACAAGCCGAGGTCACACTCCTGATACATCATGCAAAGGACAGTCAGTAAACACTGAGGCGGGTTTGTTTCTTGCATGACCGTTTTCGAACATTGGTCATACGAAAACGCTCAACAAACATGATCCACGTATCCTACATACAGGGTGTTTCACGAAAGTGACAAATTCTATATTGCGAAAACTACGCATAGCAGCAAAAAAAAAAAAAAAAAAAGGCTTGTGTCGTTTTATTTAGGACCCTATTTAGGAAAATTATTAAAGTTCGGGATACTTAAGTTGCGAATTATTTTCGCGTAAATAATGTTTTCAATATTGAGTTTAAGAGCACGGTTTCAATTAGAATCTTCCTGAAAATCATGGAAAAACACAAAATCAACAAATTGCAGAACGATAGAAGGCACGCGACGTATTCTATGGCTTTCTGAAAAACCTTACAACTTTTACGGGTTTTTAAGTTTCGGTTTGCAATCGGAGCACTTCTCGGTACCGAGGGCACCGCGCCCCGTGGAGAAATAGTGCAACCAGCCTCTGCTGCGTTGCGCGTGGACAGCGCAGCAGAGGTTGGTTGCACTATTTCTCCACAGGTGCGGTGCCGTCGGTGCCGTGAAGTGCTCCGATCGCAAACCAAAACTTAAAAACACGTCAAAGTTGTTAGGTTTTTTCAGAAAGCCATAAAATACGTCCCTTCTATTGTTCTGTAATGTGTTGATTTAGTGCTTTTCGATGATGCTCAGCAAGGTGCTAATCGAAACCATGCCCTTAAACTCAATATTGAAAAACATTATTTACGCGAAAATAATTAGCAACCTAAGTAGTCCGAGCTTTAATAATTTTCCTAAATAGGCCCCTGGCCTAGGACCAAACCAAACCAGCCTTTGTTTGGTGCAATGCGTAGTTTTCGCAATATCGAATTTATCCACCTTTCGTGAAACACCCTGTATATATGACGCAAGCATGCTTCGAATATACTTGAGTCGTGTGTGCAAATATTTCGGTCATCATGTCTGCGGCGAATACCGTGGATGGATGTTAATGGCTATACCCTTTGTACCGGGCGGTAGCTTGAGCCACCTAGCGTAAATCTAAAAAGACCGTCTTTTGTATGATGTATTAGCAATCGGACTGCAGCTTAAGGCTCTTAACAGCAGACTTAAAAGAATTTAGAAAAAAAAAGCTCCTTACACTAAAAGAGTGATTCCTCTCTGGGTTAGCTTTATCGGTCGCGCGCCGCCGCGAAAGTAAGGACGCGGGTTAACATAAACTTTAGTAAAAAAAGAAAACAAAAAAAAAAACAATTTTTTTTAATGCAAAATGAAGGCAGTATGAATGAACGTGTTTTCACGGCTTCACTTTTCCCAATGCCTGTACGTTCGGCGAAGTACAGTTTGACGCATTTAACTATTGTTCTGGTAAATTCATTGACTTGTGCCTTCTTTCTAAATTGAAAGACTCTCATCAAGATGACGTTTCACTTGAGACGCTTCGTCCTAACCCCTGTGGAAGCGGCTACGGCGGTTGCGCACATATGTGCCTGTACGGTCCCGATCACCGCCATACATGCATATGCCAAAGCGGTTTTCTTAAAAATGGAACAAAATGTATCGGTGCGTATATTTTTTTTTTCCTCCGAAACCTTCTTAAGCGAAATATTAGCTGGGTACATTTATTTCTTGTATGAGCAAGCCAAGCTACTCGACAGCCTTGCGCCCACAAACAAGCCTAACTTTACAATCTAAAAAAAGAAAAAAACTCCCTGTGCGATTATTTTATTCTTAAACCAAACGGGAAGCCGGATGTCATGTTGAGAACATCTTTTGAAACCACCTATACCCGTTTCCACCTCAAGAAAAAAGGAAGTTTTGCTCCATGTTCCTACGCCGCGTGAAGAAGTTCTCACAAAATTTGGTCGTCGGAGGAAGAAGCGATGCTTTTGGCGTTTGAAACGTGCACCTCTTGATAAGAGAACACATATCTAATCTAAAATACACCTACATATGTCTCAATTCTCAGCGTAACGAGGGAAATTAGTATTGCTCCGCGAGGAGCCGAACTTTTTTTACTGGGTGATGATTCCACGTCAGTTCATGCAATGATGGTCCGGGTCATAATTTAGATATTTTTGTTAAAAATATATATGAAAGCCATGTTCTTGGGAGGAACATTCAGCTAGATATGAACGCCGTAACATTTTTTTTCGCTGAGAAATAAAATAGAGAAGCTTGAGGCGTGGAAATTGAGAAGATTTCACAATGCTAGTTTGCACAGTCGTCATTTCCTTATCGAACCTTTCACGGCACCATAACTTTTTTAATAGGTTTTACAAAGGTTATACAACACATACATAAAAAATTAAAAATATCCATAAAATATTTCAATGCAAACAAAACTATCAAACATGGCACAAAACGCGTTTTAGAGACATATTCACAATTTTTTTGCAAATAAACCATCTTTCATAATACTTCACAAAACATATCAAAATGCGCGTATTTAAATATTATTTACGAATATATAAAGATAATATGCCCCCCCCCTTAAACATATTTTTGTTATCAACGCGGAAATTCGGCTGATTTCTCAAAATGTGGCAAGATTGGGCGTCGATATTTAAAAAAATCCATCTTTTATTTTCTTTAAACTCCCCTTGGCACTTTGCAGTGACTTGAACTAACCTGTGATGGCAAAAGATTGAGTAACATATGACCTCCAAGCGGGAAAAGCTACTACAAACCTTCACTCGGAGCGAGCCGACGTCTTCGTCATAGCGGCTTTGTCGCACAGCACCAAACGTTTGGGCGTTAGTTATGGCATGTATTTTATATTATTAAAATTCTTTTTTTATACGCGGTGAGTATTAGTGACGTGAAAAGAAGCTTTGAGCTGGAATGCCATTAATTAGCTTACAATTCACAGGAATAAAACGGCCCCACTCTGCAAATTCGCTACCTATGCATCATACATAAGCTTAAAACTTTCAGTTGCGCGAATGGCCATGTATACATCTGGCCTCTCGGCATATGATGACTTTCACAGATGAGTTTCCTGGATTTCTTTGACAGGTTTTACGGTGGTCCACTTTGCTTGCTTCACCGCACGAAACTCTCGAACTCTAAGACAGTTGTGAGCACTGCGCAGAGTGGTTTGACGCGTTTTGCGAAGTGCTGAAGGCATGTAGTTCCCATCAGGAACGCAAGCGATTGTACGTGCTTCTGCCACCAATCATCCGGAAGAAAACAATATTGCGTCTGGTGTCGGGTGCGACGGCCTACATGATTGATCAAACATGAAAACTGAAGCGCAAAGGTGGTGTTTGGGCAACCCCTGATCCCTACATGGGGAAAAAGGCGAATGCCGAAGACGTGGGGGTTGCAATTGAGTACTACACACGCGACGACCTCGCATGCTCTGTTCAAAGCCCCGACAAAAAGGACGTCGTCAAAGCCATGATCAACGACATGTTCAAAGTCGTAAAAAGGTTTATGACCCGCTCTATTAAGGAAGCTTACCAGCTGTTTAGGAAGGACCATCCCCAACCCGAACTAGGCATCTCCAAATTTTATTCCCTACGACCAAAATGGGTAAAAAAAAAAGTCCCGAGCACGAGGTGTGCGCATGCATATATTGCGTCAATTTTCAGTTGCTTTTAACGGCAATAACAAATGCCCCAAAGAAGACATTTACTGAAGACGACCTCAAGCGCATCTACCTCTTCTGCGCTCCACAAAACGATTGCTTTCTGCGCCGTTGCGAAAAGTGCCCAAAAACGCAGAGCATCTCGCTGCAGTCGCTTCATCTCGACGAAGACCAAGAGATCTGTTTCGCGTTATGGGACGCTGGCGCTCTCGTCAAAAAGGTTATGGACACTTCTGCCTTCCTGCGGCAATAGGAGAGCGAAATGTATATGAGGCATTCTTACATCCTTGACCTTGAACGAAGCCTGATACATGACACAAGAACCGCCTTACCACCCAAGGCAGTGATGTTCCACTTCGATTTTGCGGAAAAATAGACAGTACTCTTTCCAACCGAAGTGCAGAGTTTTCATTGAAAAAAAAACTCAAGTGTCTCTCTCCACAAGTGTGGTTACGTCCACGCAAGGCACGCAAAGCTTTGCCGTTGTCACCGATGGTACACGAAACATGACACAGCTCACGCTCTTCTAGCCACATAGGCCATAAAAGAGTATGTTAATGTTCATTTCCCAGTCTTTTTTTAAATAATTTTTGTATCAGACGGAGCGGCGGCGCATTTCAAGAATCGCTTTCAATTCCACGAATTGTCTCGGAAGCCGCACTCTTCGGCAAGATGGATCTTTTCAGCCACTGGACACGGAGAAAGCGCTTGTGATGAAGTAGGTGGAAGAACCAACGCTCACCAAGTTGAGATCTTCGCTCAACTCAACGATTGCCACCGCTAAAGACTTTGTGGAAGTGCTACGTAAGAAAGTAACAAATGTCTGCATGTTCCACCTGTCTGTGGAACGGGTTCGAGAGTTTCGTGCGGTAAAGCAAGCAGAGTGTACCACCATTAAACCTGTGAGAAGAATCCAGGCTTCTCATCTGTGGAAGTCATCATATGCCGAGAGGCCGGATGTATATATGGCCACTCGCATAACTGAGAGTTTTAAGCTTATCTATGCATAGTTAGCGAATTCGCACAGTGGGGCCGTTTTGTTCATATGAATTGTAAGCTAATTAATGGTATTCAAGCTCAAAGTCCATTTTCGCGTCACTAATACTCAGCCCTTATGAAAAAAAGAATTTTAATAATATAAAATACATGCCATAACTAACGCTCAAAACGTTTGGTGCTGTGCGGCAAAGCCGCTATGACAAAGACGTCGGCTCGCTCCGAGTGAAGGTTTGTCGTAGCTTTTCCCGCTTGGAGGTCATATGTTACTCAATCTTTTGCCATCACAGGTTAGTTCAAGTCACTGTAAAGTGCCAAGGAGAGTTTAAAGAAAATAAAAGATGGAGTTTTTAAATATCGACGCCCAATCTTGCCACATTTTGAGAAATCAGCCGAATTTCCGCGTTGATAACAAAAATATGTTTAAGGGTGGGCATATTATATTTATATATTCGTAAAGAATATTTAAATACGCGCATTTTGATATGTTTTGTGAAGTATTATGAAAGATGGTTTATTTGCAAAAAAATTGTGAATATGTCTCTAAAACGCGTTTTTGTGCCATGTTTGATATTTTTGTTTGCATTGAAATATTTTATGGATATTTTTAATTTTCTATGTATGTGTTGTATAACCTTTGTAAAACCTATTAAGAAAGTTATGGTGCTGTGAAAGGTTCGATAAGGAAATGACGACTGTGCAAAGTAGCATTGTGAAATCTTCTCAATTTCCACGCCTTAAGCTTCTCTATTTCATATCTCAGCGAAAAAAATTGTTACGGCGTTCATATCTAGCTGAATGTGCCTCCCAAAAACATGGCTTTCATATATATTTTTAAGAAAAATATCTAAAATATGACCCGGACCATCATTGCATGAATTGACGTGGAATCACCCAATGGTTCTTGAGGTGAAAACGGGTATAGTGTACAAACGGTTTGGTTTGAAAGCTCGTTATCTCCGCAGGCACAATGAGCTCGACCTTTCTCCTGTGCAATGTGCCTCATATACCGGACTACTGTCCCCACCTAGTAATTTGCAGGAGCAAATTTTAAGTAAAACTATATATATTGTAAGGATGCACGCTGGTATGAGCTCGCTCCCTGGTGTCTTGCTGAACGCAGAAACGCTAACAAATAATAGCAAAGGCTGGCGATGAGCGAGATGATCGCTGTAATTATTACTTTTAACTTAATATATCTACTACGACCATCCGGGAGCAAGCTAATAAACCGATGTGCAGACGACTACAATCCGGTATAAGGCATAGGAAATCCGGGGGCGCCACTTTTACTCTATTTTTAATAGTTTACCACCTTCGACTCAAGTTCCGCCGCAAATAGACATCAAACTCTTTCGTATATTACGTTCCCTTGGCTAATTTTGGGGATGTCTGGAATCTGAATTTTGCAAGGTGCATGAAAGGTCAGTCCACATTGAGAAAAAACAAATGTCCGCTTTATTAACGCGCAAAGAAGCATGTTTCTACAGGAATCATAATTAGCATAAACTGTCTTTCGCAATGCCCATCACGTCTCGTCATTATAATAGATCTTGGAAAAAAAAATCGCCGTTTAGGACGTACCTCTAGATACTCGGTACCGCGTTAAATTTCAACTTTTAAACGTGTATGGTCCGCGTACCGTAGCGGTACCTTCGCAGGTCTTGTTTTCCAGTCAGACTCGTTTTGGTGTCCCTGTCATTTTTCTGTCGCTTTCAGTTGGAATCTATTTGATTGGCCACCGCGTACTCTACGGGGGAAGAGCCACGCTCAGACGTCTTTTTTAAGGTGTAATGCATCTCAACGTACGCAGCACCGATTTTTAAAGGGGTCGTGAAACGATTTTTTAACTTTCGCTAAATGCAACTTAGAATCACTCGCTCACGTTAGTAACTGAATAAACTTCTTTTAGTTTTTTTTATTTCTAGGCAAGGGCAGTCGAAAAAAAAACATTCAAGAAATATGAGCACCTTTCATCCCCTCATCTCGGAGTCAGAACAAGCGACCACGTGACCTGGTGCCTATCCTATGCCGCCAACGTTAGCCATAGCCGCGCACTGGAGTTGCAAGTGTAGAAAGCGTTTGCTGAAATCCAGGTATTGTTAGAGTCAGGCTATTGTCATCACCGCAGTGGTTGGACACGAGCCACCACGCGAGTGTCCGTCGACGCATTCATTATTTGTTACGAGCCGAAGTCCAGTGCTCACGAAGTTCTCGTGTCCAATACATGAGTCGCGCTGGACTGTCGTCAGGCAGGCGATTTCGATCGCGCAAATACATCGATAAGCTTCGCGAAGGAAAGACTCAAAGAAACAGTCCCTTTTGATCCTCGCAACTTGACCGCGACGAACAAGATTCTGAATCAGTGGCGGTCTGTGCGAGTACATACTTTGGCCAAACTAGGGCCAGCACACATCTGCAAAGTCAGAAACACTCGAAGCCGATATCGTTTCATAACCCCTTAAGCTTATACTCCGGGTGAAACCTGAAGGCGACGAGCGTGTAAACGACTTTAGTTTCGCCGGCTCAATGTTTCCCGAATTCTGCGAACTGTGGTTTCTTTTAATACTTCGGGAGTATGAAATTTCGCGGATGAAGGGGGTTGTGTGCTGTGTATTTGTTACCGCAGTAAAACATCCTAGCGTGTTCTATTTTTCGCGATATTATTGAAGTCGCGAAAATCAGGTACCCGTGAAAATAAAGTCGTTTACAGTACGCAAGTGTGACCGTTTTTGTTTTAAATACTTTAAAGACAGAGACGAGTGTGCTGAAGGAAGACGCTATTGTGACGAGGGTTGCGTCAATACTCCTGGAAGTTACCGCTGTCAGTGCCCGGATGGTTACGACCTCGGTAGGGACCACAAGTCGTGCTTAGGTGAGAGCGCTATCTCTTCTCCGAAACCTTTTTTTTAACCCCGAAGGTCACCGACACCGTGGAAATTTAATGTGTAAAAGAAAGTGACGTCCGTCATTTGTTCGAATTTTCTTCGTCGTCCAGATATTGACGAATGTCAGGCCAATAACGGTGGGTGCCAGGAAGAATGCATTAATCACATTGGTTCCTTCAGCTGTCGCTGCAAGTCACCCGCCTATTCACTGACTGCGAACGGAAAGACGTGCGTCGGTAAGTGAGCAGATATTAAAGAAGATTTTGTATTATTTATCCATGCCGCGTGACTCAAACGTGACTGCGGTAAATGGTACTCGAAGGTAAAGTGTTCCGACAGACTCTGTAAGCATTTTCCTCTTAACATCGTGGCACTTTTTTCCTTCAGGATGAGCATTTTCTTCTCTTTAACTGTTTGTTCTTAGGGTAGCTTTCTGATGTAAGGTTCTGTCACTTTGTCCCCATGTCAGGCAAAGATGGCGTCCTTGAAGCAAGAAGCGAAGAGGGACAGTGGTCCTGTATCTATTTGCGTTGTGGAACGAAACTTCCTTTGAACTCTTCTAGAGCTGCTTGCATATTTTATCTGCCGGACGGATATAAGGCGGCGATAGAAAATCGTGAAGTATATTACTCAAGTAGGGACAGAACGAGCGGGTTGGTATGGATAGTTAAACTTGAGGAAGAAAACGAGAAAGGACGGACAAACACAAACTTCCATTCTTTCTCGTTTTCTTCCTCAAGTTTAAATATTACTCAACGTCCTGTACTATGGCAACAACAGAACCTGTCGCACCCTTCTTACTTTAGACCCAAAGAAATCTGAGTCGTTTACTTTACCGCAGAACACTTGGGATCAGCCAATAGCTGCACTCAACAGCGGGCGCACGACCAGTCACGGAGCTGAAAATATGTTTAGGCCTAAAAAAAAGTGCGATGTGAACTGAGCATGATGAAACGTCATAGTCAATTGTTTCCTTTGGGGTCAACACATCCTTACAGCCTTCCCGTTCGCCAAGCTCCCATTGTAGAGATTCTCGCCTCTAAGGATTACATTAATTTTTTTAGAGCGCGGTCCTTAGGCGCCCGTTTCCGGCTTGAGCGGCGTCGCCGTCGGCATCGGCGTAACCGCGCGTTGCATTATGGGAAGTTCCCATAATGACGTCACTGGGGTTACCCTCGTGAGGGTGACGAGATTTACTCTCACAAGGATTACGAGCGTTACCCTCACGAGGGTCACAATCGCGTTACCCTCACAAGGGTTACAAGGGTTGGTTACCTTCAAGAGTGTTACATTCATGAGGGTCACGAGGGTTACTTTCACGAGGGTCATGAGGTTTACCCTTGTGAGGGTCACGAGGGTTATGAGAGTTGCCCTCTCGTAACCCCCCCCCCCCCCCCCCCGTGAGGTCACGTGACCCCCTTCCCCCCTGAGTTCAGGTGGCCTCAGGGAGTCACCTATCCCTCATTAGTAAGTACCCTTCCATCCTCCTCCTCAAGAGCTGCGCTCTAATCCGGCGTTACAGGGGAGTTGTAAACGGCTTTCATTTTTCGCTGCAAAAATAAACTACGCATCGCCGCGTGCTGATTCTTCACCGAAATGTAACCCTATAGCGGTTCTCTGATGCTCGGCTACGTAGAAACCATTTCCCCAGACCAATTGGGAAAATACCTTCATTTTGTTTCGCTATTATGGACAGTTCACATTATGAACGCTTTTGGGGAGGAATGGAAGTGTCCATATTTATGAGACGTCACTATTAAATTCCTTAGTGATGAAATCAATGACTGCATGCTCTGAAGCCACGTAGCAGGTTCGTCCCCCTTACACCGTTGCGTAGTAGTGGCATGACAGAAGTTTCTGGTTGCAGAACACACCGCAGGCAAATGATATCCAAAGTGGACAATCGTGAATATTTGACATTACAATCAACCGTCAAATAGGCCTACATGTTATCATGGCTGTGCATTTCGAGAGGGCAAATTTTACATTTGCAATAAAACTTGAAATAATAAGGTATGTGGAGGAGACAAGAAGTTTTGTGTCGTTGGAGCCTACAAGATCTTTCAAAGCACTTTGGGTAAACTACTCAAGAAAGGGAGTGACACAAAAGCAGGACAGAACACATTCTTATGCATGGCATATTAAGACATTGAGAAACCACTACAAAGGTGCTTTAGAGATGTCGGGGCAAGCAACATTCCTGTATTGGAATTTGGGACCAATCTTTTAAAAGAAAGTGACAGATTCCTTTTGCTCTTGATGTGAAGAATCTTCTAAAAGAATGTGAAAGATTCCTTTTACTTTTAATGTCAGAACTTCACTGCAAGTGGATAGCTAGATTACAAGGGCCACTATGGCATAGGAAACAAGACCTAAGGGATGGATAGATGGATGCAAACAGCTGTACCCTTTGCAAAAAACTGTAGTGCCAGTGTTTGTGATGGGACTATTGTGGTGGCAGCGCTAGCGTCGAAAAAGAAAGTCAATGACTGAACGATCAAATGAAGCCACTATGAAGCCCCCCAAAAATAGTTCCAATCACTTGCCTACGACATGTGTCTGCAGTGGCAAAAACATCCCTGGCAAACGATTCACACTAGCTGGACAGTTCTCATGGCAGCTAACAGAACGAAAGGCCCAGATTACAGACCTTTTGAAAACCAACACGGATGACACCACAAAAATGTATCCTTAGCGATGGGAAAGTTTAGAACGCCAAAATGTATGAATAACTTTCACAATAATACTATCAAATAAGTATAAAACATGAAATCATGGCTGACTGGGGGCAAGCTTCGCAGTAAGGCCTTTGGATGCATCGCTCAATGTGTGGGCATCACGAAGGACAAGGTCTCCTTGACGTATTTTTTCAGGCTTCCGGTGCCGGTCGTAATAAGTCTTCTGGACCTGCCTCGCTTTCTCTTGGTGATCTCGAGCGGAATCGAGTGCGTCGTGCAAGCGCCGAGTGACCTCCGCCGCAAAAGCTTGACATGCTGAAGCTGGTTGCTCACTGCCATCCCTGAGTCCCGCCACTTCCCACGGGATGCGAAGCTCTCGGCTGTAGCAAAGGAAGGCTGGGGTAAATCCGGTGACGACGCTTTCTGCCGTGCGCATCGCGAAAGCGATTTCAGGAATGTGCTGGTCCCAGTTTCAGTGGGTGGAACAATGTCCTCTAAGGCTCTGTTTTACCGTGCAATTGTGCCTCTCCACCATTTTTCCTGCTGGCCTGTATGGCACAGTGGGGCGTTCGGCGATCCCCAAGTGCCCTAGGAGACATCGTTACGGTTTACTGACGAATGGCTTGCCGTTGTCACTGGAGATTGAAACAGGTGTGCCGAGTCGGCAGAAAACTTGCACCATGCACCCAATAATGTTTTTGCTGGTTGCTGTTTTTAGAGGAAAAAGTTCCATAAACTTTGTAAATTTGTCGATTATCACCAAAAGGCGTTTGTTGCGTCTAGGTGTGGAGGGCAGAGGTCCTACAATATCCACACTTAGCTCCTCCATCAGTGCAGTGGCCCACTGGCTGCTCATAAGTCCTTCAGGCTCCTAGCAGCGTGCTTTAGTGCGTTGGCACACATGACAGCAACGAACGTGCCTGGCCACGTCAGCTCTCATTCACAACCAGACAAAGCGGGACGAGACGCGTTTTAGAGTTTTGAAAAAAACCTGCGTTAGCGCTTGCGGGACGGTCATGTGACATCTTGAGTGCCAATTGGCGAAGGTGGCTAGGGACCAAGGGCACCTTTCTTTCCCCGCGTATTTGAACAAGCAGACCGTTGGCTTCTACTTCGGTTGTTTCCGCCAAGTCCGCCAGTAGGCGCCGGTCAGGGTCATCATCAGGAAGCTTCATGCCTTGTTTAACACTCAGGAGCCTCGACAAAAGAGTGTCCTGCTTTTGCTTGTCAATTAATCTTGCTCTGTCGCTCAAGCAGGTGACATCGTCGATCAGGGACACTGCTGCAGCTGCCTCAAAAGTGATCTGAGGCTCCGACTCTGGTGCAGGTAGGAAACAGCGCCTCAGGCAGGCTCTGATCAGGTATGTCTTCCTGCTGGAGAGATGCCCCACTGAGGGCATCTGCTAGGATATTCGCAAGCCCTCTCCGGTGCTTGATTTTGCAGTTGAAGCCCTGGAGTCGAAGCACCCAACGCTTGACTCTTGGGGAGGCCTGGTCGGTGCTGAACATCCATGATAGTGAGGAGTGGTCACAGTGGATTTCAAACTCGGTAAGCTCGGTCTAAGGTATGAACTTGTCTACTGCCCTTGACCACTGCGAGACACTCCCACTCCTGGACGGTGTAACGTCGCTCCGATTTGTTAAGAACCCTGCTGATGAAGGACACCGGTTGCAGTTGCTCGGGGCTTTCCTGTAGAAGTACTGCAGCTACGAGAACTCCGCTGGCATCTGTTTTGATGACGAAGGGCCGATTCAGGTCTGGCAAACTCATCACGGCATCGTGAGCCAGTGCATCCTTGAGCAGGGTGAAAGCATGCTGCTGGTGGATGGATCCACTTTCGGTCATTTCTCAAGTGATGGGTGAGGCGGCGGGCAATAATGAAAAACTATTCGATAAAGTTTCGCTAATAGCTAACCAATCCTAGAAAGGCTTGCAGCTGCTTGACTGTGGTAGGTCGGGGGTAGTCGAGCGCCGCCAACACGTTCCCGTCGTCCTGCCTACATTGTCCAGGGCTTATTACATGGCCCAAAAACTTGAGTGACTGGCAGCACACCTGAACTTTGTCGGGCTTCATGGTGAATCCTCCTTATTTGATGCGCTCCAGAACTTCTCGGACATGTGTGACATGGCTGTCCAGCGTCTCTGAATACACAAGTACATCGGCCATAAATTCCATAAAAAATTGGTGGCTGATTCCATTCAGGACTCTGTCCATCAGCGTTTGAAAGGAGGCTGGACCACCTGCAACACCAAACGGCATCATTGTAAAATCGAAGGTGCCCTGGTGGCATATGAACGCCGTTTTCGGAATGTTGTCCGCGCGCATAGGGATTTGGAAACAACCCTGCGAAAGGTCAAAGCTTGAGAACCACTCCGCTCTCCCGAGTTGTGCCATCAGCCAGTCGGTTCGGGGCATCGGATACACAGGCACCCTGGTGCGTGTGTTGAGCGGCCGGTCAGGCGAAAGCCTCCGAACTTTTTGGCCACAAAAACAGGTGCACCGGTCCACTCACTGGTACTACAACGCACAACTACCTGTTCCAGCAAGTCTTGACGGCAACTGTCAATGATCTTTTGTTTCTTGGAATTGACAGGGCGCAACTTGCAACGAACGGGTGTACTGTCTCTTGTGTCAATTCGGTGCTGTGCAAGGGAAGTGCAGCCGGGAGTTTTGGTGAAGATTGGCCCAAAGATCTCCAACAATTTCTTTATAGGAGCATACACTCCCGGTGTCTTGGCAGAGTCTCCATCGCCTTCGGTAGCACTATGGCTGGATGTGGTGGCGCTAGTTGACTCCTCTTTGAAGAGGTTTTCCAGGGAGTACGAATATTCTTCTGCCCCAAGCTCGCTGCTTGATTGCTTTATGGCCTTCACAAATAGAACATTGCGCTAAGCCTCTGTTCCAACTGTTCATCCCCCAAGGGACACATGCAAGGAGATATCTTGCACTGTAAGGAAATTCTTTCCTAAAACAACGTCTCTGCAGAGGTCGGGCATACACGGAAATCGTTGTCTCCGGGAACCGGCCGCCTACCGGATCGTGCACCGAAGAGATGCAGTGGACTGGAACCAACCTGTTGTCAGTCGCAGCGTGCGCACCTCTCTCTTTTGACTGGCACCTGGTGCTTGAGCAGCTGCGATGGCCGGCCAAACGAAGAGGCTGACGCTAGAGCATGTGTCGAGCAGCGCCTTGAACGTTGATGACCCAATGGTAACGTCAAGGAGAGGCTCTTTCCCCCGGCAGTAGTCGCCACTTGCAGCGCTCTGTCGTAGATGCTCACCGGGACAGCATCTACCAGTGTCCGCTTCCCGGACACTGTGCTTGAAAATGGCCAGGCTGTTGACACCTGAAGCAGAGACCTGGACTCAAACGCCGACCCGTGGCACAGCTGCGAGCGGGGTGACCGATTCCTCGACATCTCCGGTAACGGTCGACTCCTTGTTGGCGTTGATGCCACTGGACATCGGCAGAACTGAATCTGCGACTCCCCCTGACGTTGTGGGTCCTGAAAGCTGATCCCTGTAGTAGGCTGGTTCGATTGCCACAGGGTGGAGTGGCCAGCGATACGTCGACTGCATAGCGAGTGTTGCGGAAGACACAGCGTCTGCTAGAGCCGGTGCGAGAGTAGCGGGAATTGCAGCTTCCGCCCCGGGGAAGTCGCTGTTACCTTGTGCTTGGAACGCTAGGTCACGGGCCACCTGGTTGCTTCCTGTGGGGGGCGGCTTGTACTGAAGACGCCACCAGGCACGCTCCACGAGGCCATCCGCTGCCCTGGCAAGCTCGCTCAAATTTGCGTAGTGCGTCTCTTCCGCCAAATCCTGGAGCTGGGGATTCATTTGGCGTAACACGTGTTCCACCTTTTCGGAGGCGGGCACCTCTTCCTCGATTGGCTCGTAAAATTCGGCGATGTCGTAAATGAATTCCTTGAGGTTCTCCTTGGAGTGCTGAGTGAGGTGTCTCAGCTTGTCCTTTAGACGTCGCTTCGCGTCGATGGAGGCAAACTCGGCACGAAGCACCGTCTTGAAATCATCCTAACTGCCGAAGTCACCGATAAAACGCCTCCATAATTTGCCGCTCCCTTCCAGTGCAGCGGGAACGACCTGGCTGGGACGGTTTTCAGAGGTGACTCCCGTAATCAAGCAAAAGTTTTCTAGGCTCTCGATGAATTCTTCGGGCGACTGTCGATCACTGAAGCCTGTAAACTTCGGCAACTGCGCCGCAATTCTTGGCAGAGGGCTGCCAGACGGGTGGACTGCAGCCGCGGTCACCTCGGGTCCGTTGGCTGGGATAACTGCATCAGTCAGTAGCAGTTGGCGCACTTGAACAGAAACTTGCTCCCGCTGCATCGCAGATCCGTCGGTTAGTCTTAAAGGGCGGGCTATCAATTCATCCGGAACCTACAGGATGTCCAACTTCGATCCCGGGCGGGCCCCTATTTCTTAAGTTGGAAACTTTACTATCCGTTTCCAATGCAAGAACCTAACTGCACGTTCCCCCGGTGCGTCGTCGTCGTCTTTCCCATCCCGAATTCGTCCCCTCGCGGCCATCTTAGTTTCTACCGGGCACGTGCGCCTGGCATAGTCCTTCGCCAGACACTTCTCACAGTGTTTACCATTTATAGATGTCTAGGCACGTTTGGGAATTAGCCCATCCACAGGCTTTCGGAGACGGTCACGAGAGCCAGCGCTTGTCTTGGGCAGCTCACTGTCATTCACCCTGTCCCTCTGTGCACAATGCCACCTTCATGAGCTCAGACTGAAGGACAAAATAAACAGAATCTGGAAATTGTTAAAACTGCAATGAAAACACTTCAGCAGAAAATGCCAGGGTATGGTGTCTGAATGCGCCTCCGACTGGTATGTTTTATCGTCCTCTACCACCCATGCACCAAAAGTGGTCTCTAAGCGACAAACCGTTCCGTTCATTGTCAAGCTCAGGGATATTCTTTCCCTCCCCCTTCCCCCGCAGCAGAAACTACCTCAACCGTCATGATGTTCACAAGCCGTAAAAAAGTCCATTCAGGAGCAACTGGGGTAGCCATAGAGAAAAGCTTTCGCACTATGAAGCCATCCCACAATTATGCCATACTCAGCACTGCAGACTTGTGCGTAATCCGTTACAGGTAACGAAACTACTTGTAATAGACCCTTTCCGAAATTCAGCGCCATCTGGTGGCTGAAATGGCGGTTTAACTTCTGCCATACGAATGGCGGCAATGAACCCGTAGCCTGCAGTATTTTATCGGGCACCGTCACTTTTGCATGTCAACGGCATACGAGAATACACTTTTCGCTATACAGGTTTTTCTGGATCATCTCATCCAGTCTTGATTCCCACAATGATGCAACCAGTCAGAACGCCAACCCAGACAGACGCCTTGATAAAGTTCTATAAGTCAAGGGGTTTCGAAGTCGATTTTGTGCCAGTAACAGGTTCACTGGGCTCGAATTAGAGAAATGAACACTTACGCAGTGCTTGCATTCAATTCCGGTTTTGCAACGTGCTAACGTCTAGAATGTATAGGCCTCGAATCCTCAGCTTAGGAGTATCTTCAGCATGTTCCTTCATCAGTAAATAGAAAGCCGCCATTGGTATGGCACATATGCCATTTTTCCGATGATGATGATAGTGATCAAAGTGGCCAGACTGAATTTCGGGAAGGGTCTATCCCTTTCATTTATAAGTAATTTAGTAACGGAATAATGATATATTTTCTAGAGCAATTCTAAAGTACTTCTGTTAGATTTTTTACGTAACGGATTCCTTGTAATTAGTTACATTTTTTTCAGGACCGACCCCCCCCCCCCCCCCTTTCAGAGTAAGGGTTGTTTTTATTTTGGTGAAGTCGACCGCAGTGACACTGTCACGCGAATCGACCAGCGCAAAGGGAGTCATGACACTCCTCAGTTCTGCAGAGCCCTTTTTTTTTTTTTTTTTTTTTTTGCAACACCAAGTTCTTGAATTTTTTTTTAGAACCTAAAAACAATGTCGAGAAACCCAAATGAACAGTTATACAAAACTAAAAACAAGGGAAAGGGGGGGGGGGGCAAGTTATATCCGCTTTTTTTTTAGTCCTTTTGTTTTTTCTTTGCGATCAAAGACGAGGAGAGGAGGAAACCAAGTGCTTGTGTGCGTCTTCGAGAAGCTCGAGGCGGTAAGTGCACAAACAAGAATTAACAATGTCCTTCTGGGTGATAGTGACTACGACCACTTGACAATGTCACAACATGAGACAACGCTCAGTCTACCCTAAAATCCACTAAAAGAGATGTGATAATATGTGAAGGTGTTATTGCCACAAGCATCCTCGTTCGTTGATGCACACTAGAAAAGAGGATTATCTTTTTTTTTTGTTTCTTCCACCTTATTTGACCCTGTTTTAAAAGCTACTTACTTTTTTGTAGTCCAACTTTAGGGTTGGCCCACTTTATTTGTGAATTCCAGCCAGGTTATCTGCATCTCAGTCACTCTTTTTGTGAGTCAGCTTTTTGCAAGCACTTCGAAAATGTATATAGTCTTCTTTGCTTCTTCCTGTTTTTACCCCAGCAGGACGCATCTTATTTCAAGTAGATATTTTTACAAATAAAGCATAATGGTGGCTAACGTAGTCTTGATATTCTGGGCTTGAGAAGAGAGTGAAACTCGTCAGTGGAGCCATAGCGCGGCTTAGTTAGTTCTCTGCTCTTCGCTGCCCGTGGCATCAGCGGACGTCTATCTGGAGAACACCGGAGTAAACTGCAGTCGGTTCGTGCTCCGTGCGTTTTCGAACGGCACCAAGAATGGTACACACGGGGAACGTGTATTTACATTTCCTTGTTTTAACCGACGTTCTAATTAAAGGGGAACCCCGCCGATTTTTTTCGTAGACTTCAATTTGGCTGGTAATTTGCAGACCGCATCAATAACCCTTTCTCAACTGATAACCAAAATATTAAAAAAAAAATAAAAAATTTCCGTTAAGTTATTGAATTTTCAAGTTACACCGGCCGCGAGGGTTCCAGGAGGCACTCTGCACTGGCAACAATGAAAAATCCCTACTTTTCCCTACCCGCGTACGTCACGGATGTGCAGGCGGACGAGCGACTCCGGGAGCCGCGAAGTGGCTTTCCGGACGGCAGTGATTGAGATAATTTTTTTTTCGCAGCTTCAAGGTTGAAACTTCCTTTGCAATGAGTAGCAATCTGTGATCCGCGATAGATTGTAGAATCAGTGCCGGGAAGAAGCTTCTTTTTTACCCTTTGTTTCGTGGGAGAAAAAAAAAGCGTTCCCCGGCAGCAATGGAGGCCAGCCACGTCAAAGTGCTTTTGCGCGAGCTGTGTGCCGAGAAAACTAGTGTCACGTGAAACATTTTCACTTTTGCTCGGAATACTTTATAGCCCCGTGCTGCGAGTTTAGTATCCTTCAGCAGCTGGAACAGCTTCAAGAGCGGCAAGCGCAAACTCAAGCCGGCTGTGACCATTAAAAAATCCGTCCAAAGAAGAGCGCTAATAATATCGAGAAATATAGTACACAATCTAGCCCTATAGTCCACATTCTGCACAGTCACATTTGTTATTCACAATTGGTTCAGTGATTTTTTTTTAAACACTATATTTGCTTCGGGCGTCGAGTCTAGCTCGGGCTACTCTCGGAGTTCCGCTCACGCGGCCGATATGTTGAAGACAAGTGAAACCTCTAAACAAGGTTCAAGTCTGAATTTAGACATGACTTTTGACATATTGCTATTCCTCTCTGCTATTACAGAGGTTCATGGAGCAGGTGTTGAGCTCCATTATTATACGATAGAGCCTTGCCTGGTTTGTCAAATGGTTGGCGTACAATACTCTCTGCAGAAGAAGTAATGAAAACTTTTTTGATTTATTTTATTGCAGAGAAATTTTATATAGGGCTGAAAAGCTTTTTTTTTAACCATGAAAATATTAATGTCCTTGAGTGGAAGCATGCAAATTTACGGCTGATGGAAACTGTGCTAAACCAACTTAATTTAAAAAAATGAAATCTTATATAAAATTACCCCCTTCCCATGTGCTCTTGTGGATGTGTGTTTGAACGCGTTGAATTCTACTCCAAAAGTAAAAAAAAAAAAAAAAATATGGGTACGCATTTTTTTAGTAACTTTTGTTAATTTATTTTGAATTAAAATATTTGTGATGTCTTTCTGTACCTCACGCACTATTGTATCTTCAAGAAAATATTCTTTATTTGGAGATGAACAGTGTATTTGTGTACTTTATACGCATTCCATTGCACCTTGATGTTTGTCTTGGTGGTTGCGAAGTTCTTTTAATCGTCATTTTAACACAATCTTCATGACCAGTAACCTGCCATCTGATCTACACGAATGCAGTTCATTCCATCCTATACTTTTCATTGTTTACGGGAATCACAGTCTACGTGTCATAGGTCCCAGCCCAGCACGCACATGTTTATCGCCTTGGAAGGCGAGCAATGTACGCGCCACACGCACGAAAGCTGAAAATGCCATCGACCAGAAGCGCTTTTCAGAAATGGTCAACAGATCTTTTGCTAAATTACTTAATCACCAACGAGCTTATTCATGCCACAAGAGTAGTTACACGTGCTGACGCCTGCAACAGTAACTTTTCAAAAGAAAATCTAAAACAAATGGCATGTTCCTTCAAGTCATATGAGCGTGTGGGGCATCTGTACCCACTTTCCGAGCATTTTTCACGGTGCTTTGGCAATTCGTCAAAAAATGTATTGCGTGACTCTTCGACCTTTCTTCGCCAGCCATCTTCTAGTAAAAAGACAACGGATTTACTAGCGATATCATGAAACTAGCGAGCCGCGGCTTCAGCGTAGCGAGTTGCGAAAAATACCATTTGCTCCCGTTTTTTTAAACCTTTTAATAGTTATTCACGTAGGCCAAGGCGATACTTTGTGCAAATATATATAATTACCAACTTCAAACAGCACGAACGCCCAGGTTTTCTTGTTGTTAGACGCGAGAAAGGCGGGCGCGAGCGTACCCGAATGCCGGCCGCGCGCCTCGCTGCACACAAGTGACGTCACGCTTTGGCGGCGGGGAAAACTGGGGAAAACCTAGGGAGAACGATATTTCGGTTTTGGCAGCAAACAAAATATCACTTTTTTATTTAACTAGGATGAATCTGGTAGAACGAGATACCATTTCGGAATCAGGAAGCCATTCGCATTTAGATTATGCCTTTGGATTAGGTAGCTCGAAAAGCCGGCAAAGTTCCCCTTTAACTGTTATAAATGGCCTTTTTTTTTTCTCGATTACCTATATTTATATACTGGAAACTTTTTTTTATTCACCAACGTCTCAACCGAGCATCGACCTATTCAGAATCAAAGGAAGAAGAATATCGAGCCAAAGCTTATTTATTATTTAATTATCACCTTACTGTTACAACTATGTTTCGCTGTTGTCTGGCAATATATGTCGGTATAGTAAGATGGACATAAGTCAATTATTATTCTAGTTTTGGCTAGATGTATGATGAGTTCTACAGCTTCTCGATTTAGACAATGGAGAATTTTAGTAGATCTGTCCGATGACTCCGATAACGATACACGATACTCCACCGCCGCCTTTGTGCATTCATGATATCGTTATCGGGTATCGTTATCGCGGGTATGAAGGTATCGGAATGATCTGTTAAAACTCGAATATTAGGCAACGACTGCAACGACGAAGCTTTGCTCTATCTTCGAGGTAAATAGAACTTCCATTGCTTCGCTGAAGAAGCTCATGGCAGAGCATGAAGAATTCGACGTGAGGCACACTTTGGCACCCCATCCAGTGCCTCAGTCCAAAGGGTGTTCAGCGTAGCAGTCGACATCTTCAGTAACAAATAGCGAAAAATGTCTGACGAGACTTTCCAGAGCTAGCTGTTGCTCAAAATACTCAAGGTCATTAAATGGAACAGGTTGCAACAATAAGAACTTGAATAACGCTCTTCCCTTTGTTTCTTAATTGAAGGCTATATTGTCGAAAGTAACGCCAGGAAAGTAACGGATTACTTTTTGGGGTAACGGTCACTTACTTTTATAGAAGGGTAATTGTAATTGTAATAAATTACAATTTAGCCTTGAGTAATTGTAAATTTAATTCCTTACTATTTTGAAGTAACGTGTACAAGTCTGCGAAGCAGCATTTAATTTAGAGTGTAGAAATTTGCCTTTTTCATATATTTCGAGATGAGTTTCCATATCTGGATTCTTCTAAGATTTTAGTTTCCAAGCAGAGATTTACATTGGCAGGCCGGCTGAGTTGCTGAGTAGAAAGGTGCATGTAGGACGCCACACGTGTCTTTTGCTGACATTCAGAGAAAGGAAGGTTGAATGTCCCTGATCGATGCTGATTAGGATGGTAATCTTCAGACTTTTAAAATCGCCCGATTCCTCAACATTACTCTTTTTCCAGTTGATAGGTTGAGTGCCCAATACATTCTTGTAACACACACCATAAATTTACCGTAAAACACCGAGCGTGCACCCATGTGAGAGTAAGCGCTCGGCCCCTACTTCTAAAACATCAACTCATCAAAGGTTGAAGTGGATGCCTATTCCCCTATTTTAAGCAAGTTACAAAAAATATACGAAAGAGACATCAAGCACCCTGTTGCCATGGGCGCTTATCTCCACGACTGACAGACAGAATGGGGATAGAACAGGTAGGGCGGCAAAGCAGGAGAGGACGATGATGGGTGCAGATTTGAAAAGAGCTAGAAATTGATATAGTTGGGGCACTACTTTCCGTGGCAATGGAGCCAAAGCTAGAGAGCCAAAACACGCCTTTTCAATGCACAGCTGAATATAGTTCAACTATAATAATTTGCCTGGTGTAACTTAACCAATAAAAAATACATAAAATTGTACCGTTTAGCTTTGATTTTATAATGGTAGCATAAAATTAGCCAGGATGTGCAAAAATAGCATTTCCTTTTTAACTTATTTGTGTTTTCTTGGTTTAAGGCTTTCTAGTTAACTGCAAAACAAAGATGGCGTCTGAATCATGTGCATCTCTGGGCTTCATCAGTGTGGTGTATCGTCGGTACACTCCGTGAGCTCGCCCCTTTGTTTGACATGTAGGATTTTTACGAAGATCGGCAACCAAGAAATGTCAAAACAAAGCAAGCAAGTGGTTTGCAACGTGTACGACAAGACAGTGGGAACCGGGACTCCCGGTTGTTTCCGTATACCGGTTGATTAGCGAGCTCACTGGTGTGAGCGAGCAGGGGTGGGGATGGAGTCCAGGACCTCAGGGTTCTCTGAGCTATGGTGTGCCACCGACACCCCCTAGGGCCAGCCGTAACTGCATATTCGATCCAAATGAAATGTGACTTTGCGCCGTGGCGTGTTCGTGATTCCATTTCCGTATATCCCGCACGCACGATGGTTTTTTAGCGCCAGAAAAGTTTACATATAAATGACCTCAAAAAGCTGCAGCTTTGATGAAATTAATTAATGCGGCTATTCGAGCCAGTTGGCTCAGGATCGTAGACAAGCGCCTAAAGACTAGACAGTGACAAGAAGTTGACGTAAACACTGGCGCACTCGCAGCTAACATTACTTGAAAAAAAAAAAAATCTTATATAGCCACGAAAAACGTCAGTCATGGCTACAAAAGGTGTAGCCCTCTATCAAGAAATTAATATTTTCTTGTCGATAAGGATATGGATGTGTCATTTCTACACCTCGTGTCTTTGGCTTTAATCTCAAACGCCTCGTGTAGTTTTCTAGATACTTTATCTGCGTATCTGGCCTACCATTTGGTGTCATCAAATGACGGGGTTCAAGGGCAGCCCCTGGCGAGCGTGATATGTGCAGCCGCTTCTCTTGCTCTTGGCAAAAAACAAACGCAAAGCAAAACATTGCTGCAAATTCACGGAATTTCACGACCAGAGTTCTGTACGAAATCCCGATGTCACGTGGTTCTGTACACATCGATCAGACAGGCTTATGTATTAATGATCGTACCCGCGAACATGATGCGGCAACACGAGCAACCTCCGTCAGGACATCTGGCCAGGCACTGCGGACGCTGCTTTTGCTCCTAGTCATTTGACGACATCAAATTTTTGGCCAGATACCCAGATAAAGCATCTAGAGAGCTACACGAGGCGTTTGAGATTAAAGCCAAAGGCAACAGTGTACAAGTGACACATCCACAACCTTATCGGCAAAACAATTAATTTCTTTATAGAGGGCTACACCGCAGTTGTAGTCATGAGTGACGTTTTTCACGGCTATATAGGGGATTGTTTTTTTTTTTTTAATAAACGTTAGTTGCGAGGGCGCCAGTGTTTACGTCAACTTCTTGTCCCTGTCTAATTTTTCGGCGCTTGTCTACGATGGTGAAATTAGCAGCTTTTCCTGAATCGACGTTGTCGATTTTCGTCAATTGCAAGACAAATTAAATTCTAGGAGATTGAACACGGTGAAATTTACCTCATAAGTCTGAGTGCTTCATTCAAAGCGTTGGCTTACGTTTAAAAACGGGTGAAGCACTGGTAAAAAGACGTGAATATGCCTGCATGTTCGGCGATCTCGGTTCAGCTCCCTCAACCGCAATCCTCATACAAAAAGATGCACTGTAGCAATTGCGCGGTTGACACGCCGAAACACAAACTTAAACCTAGACAAAAAAGAAAAGTCGGGAACTACTGGTGCGCTAACACAGAGCCGTCAGCACGGCCTGCCTCCTTCCTTCCTAGCTTTCTCTTCATTGCCAGAGAAAATTGTGCAAAAGAAAAGATGGAATTCTCCGTTTTTCTAACTCGGAAGAATGCATTTAAGGCTTTATAGTAAGAAAAAACAAGCCAATGCGTAATCGACAACCTTTTAAGATGGTTCTTTTGTAGTAAAAAAAAAAAAAAAAAAAAAAAAAGCCATATGCTTTTTTTTTTACGTGTTCGCGCAATCAACTAGCTCCGCAAACGGCAGCTATTCGTAATTTTCGCGGTCAGACCAAGGGACAACCTTACCGTGTTGACCTTCGCTATCGTACTTACCCCATTTCCCCGCTCTCTATGATTATATGCAATTTAGAGAGGGCGCTTGCTCGGTATTATTACAGTTTGTAATGGTGCTGTGTTTAGAAAAGAACAAAATGTCAGATAAATACCAGCAGGGCCCTGCGGAAGCAGTACATGGGCCCTGTTTCACCTTTTGCAAAGCATCCTGTTTTGAACGGCATAGAGAAACGAGTGGGGTTGATACGCCTTTTGGCGTATCAACCCCACAAAAGGTAAACGAGCCTTTTGGCGTGTTCCGTAGTGCTGGGAGACAGATCAAGAATCAACAACAGGGATGTGATCGAGTGCTTTGGGGTAGTGCAATACGCAAGCTTATCCTGGAGCTGCTGTTTGTGCATGAATTCAAGAGGTGTTAAAGCTGGTTCTCACTGTTGCAGCCGACTACTACCGAGTTGAACAAAACAGGGTATTAAGCCGCTTACGACTCCCATTACTGCTGCACGGCACGGCCATAAGTCGTCACAAGAGGCTTAAAGAATGGTTTTGTCGGACTCCGTCCTAGTCGGTTGCAACAGTGCGGCGTTTCTAGTCGGTTGCAACCGTGGCATTCCAACTGAAGGCGTTCGTCGCCAATATAAGCATCGTTAGCACTATATATGTAATCAACTTTTCAATATTATTTGTTTCCTGTAATCTCTTAGTTATAAAACTGTTCTTCGCGCATATTTCATGTAAGGGAGATCACTTTTAAATTTCGTTCAGCATTTATTTATTTATTTATTTATTTCCATACTCTCAAGGCCCGGAGGCTCTAGAGAGAGGAGTGGGTGATACAGATGAAATCGTTGGCAAACTTCTTGAAGTATGTGGCGTCCTGGATAGACATGATGGAGGCAGGGGGGTTGTTCCATTCGTTAGGTGTTCTTGGAATAAAAGAGTCAAAATAGATGTTCCTATGACATGTCGGCGTGCCATCCTTACACTGGTGATCGTTGCGAGGTGACACATTTGACGCATGAAAAAGTAGTTGATCTTTAACAATTAAGTTAGTATAATAGATTTTATGGAAAAGACAAAGACGATTGTGTTTACGGACTAAAGCTAGGTGAGGTGAGTCTAAAGTTGTCTCCATTTATGAAACACTAGCAGTACAAGAATAATTAGAAAGGATAAAACGGGCTGCTCGGTTTTGGACTGATTCGAGAATGTCTGGTAATGTTACATGTCCCGGATCTCAAACGGAACAGGCGTATTCGAGTTTTGGCCTGACTAATGTTTTATATAATTGCAGTTTGACCGGAAGATTAGCGGAACGGAAGTGGTGGCGCAAAAACCCAAGCATACGATTAGCGATTAGCGAAAAAGTATACACCGTTTAAACTCCTCCTTTGATTGCGCGACAGCTTGTTTATACTCCGTATCAGCAGCTTCGTCAGCGTGTCAGCTCTCAGCACATTTTGTTAATTTTGCGCGCCGAAATTACCGGTTCTTTTTATTTCGCAGACGCTTAAGGCGTGCGTTAAACCAAAGTGCCTGTGAATTAGAGCGGATGCGCTATAGAGGGATGTACTGGTTAGTCAGGTCACTCACTTTTTGTTTGAAAGGAGACCAATTTTCTTCAACCATTCGCGTATGAAAACGTGAGATGTAATCGGTTAGAAACGTGTCCAATTCGCTATTAATTGAAACAAAATCAACATTTTTGTAGTCGCGAATAATCTTAAACGCTTCATATCAGGAAGCAGATGCCTGCTGATCAAACTGAATAACACAATGGTCACTTAAACCTGGTAAATACGTCAAGGGAGACACAAGCGCAGGGGTTGTAGTGAGAATGAGGTCTAATACATTGGAAGAATGAGATGAACGTCGTGTAGGCTCTTGTACAAGTTGCTTTAAATTAAAATCAAGACAAAGGCTTAGAAACGAAAAAGCCTGTGATGAGTGATCATTTATGGTGGGAGTGTCGCTTTTCCAGTTAATTGTGGGAAAATTAAAATCCCTCAGTAGAAGCAAAGACGAAGAAGGAAACCGAACTACCAGTCTGTTTAAAACATCGCGAAGCTCAGAGAAAAATGTACTAGACGAAGCGGGGGGTCGATAGCAGGCGCAAAAAATAAAATCCTTGTTCCTGACATGTACACGGGCACACACAAACTAAAGATATGTTATGTGGTACAACGCTCGATATTATAGAATCACGAAGAGCGATAAGAACACCGCCACCTGAGCGCAAGTCACGATTGAAACGATAAAATTTGTACATATCTTCGCACTCAAAAATTGCACTGTCAGCAATTTTACTAGAAAGCCACGTTTCGGTAAGGATAACAATATCAGCTGTACACGTGTTGATAAGAGAAGACAAGGCATCGCGTTTGTTGCACAGGCTTCGCACGTTAGAATACAATATTGAGATGGTGTTAGTCGTCGGGCCTTTAGATAGTTATGTTGATGGCGCGTGTGAATTATCATTGCTTGGGACAGGTGCGGAAACTCCATTATCGGTGCCCGGTTGCGGCGCGGAAACTATTATTGGCGCCTGGGGGGAGAGACGCGGTGCTGTTATTTCCACGAGCATGACTAGGAGTCAATTCACAAACACAATCTATTACAGGGCAATAAGTATACACCTTTGGTTCACGTGCAGCCTGTTTAGTCTGAGCGAGAACCTCTGACCGGTGCATTTACCGAAATCGATTAACTTTTTACGTAACTGCCGCGTAGCTGGACAGAAATCCTCACTGACTCAAATTCCTGTTCCTTTCAATTTAAAACGCTGAGAAAATACATTCGCCTTGCCTTTAGAGGAAGAAAATTTTAACAATTATTGGCCGGCAGTTCTTGGTTGTGTATGAGCCTAATCTATGAGCACGGGATATCGCCTCGCCAGGTAAATCTAGTCCTAATATCGTGGAAAGATTGTCGCGGATAGGAGTCTGACTGCGACCAGTTTTCGGAAAGGGCGTCAGCAATACCGTAGAAAAGTAAGTTGTCACGACGTGATCTATCTTCAAGCTCATTAAGTCTTGAATTCAGAACGGTAGTTTCGCCTCGGACGGCCTCACTAACAAGATTAGACAGTTCAACAGGATGCTTTGGCACATCTAGTGATTCTACAAGTGATTCGACTGCTGCAAGTCTTGAATTCATGTCTAACACTTTTAGTTCTAGTTGATGATGGTTATCTTTGACCTGATTTAGCATGTAAACCATTTCGGTATGACGCGCATCGTTCTTAGCAGACTGTTCAGCATTGGCAGCCAAAATATCAGCGTTAGTGATAGGGCCGGGGTCTGGTTCAACGTCCCTAGACAACGAAAGTAACTTAAAAATGGGAACACACAAATATGCAACTCTAAAAAGAACCAGCGGGCACTGGAGGAGCAGCACAAAACCATTACAAGGTGGTTTGACGTGTAAGAATGGGTATTTACGAACCTGCAGAATGAAGCAGAAGGGATTTTGAAAAAACCGCATAGCCGCCGCTCCTCTGTGACCACTGAAAGCGTCCTGTGTGTGTGTGTTCGTAGTTTGGTTTTAATCGTCACCTAGGTTAGCCTAGCACGGGGTAGCTGGCATAGACAGGTAACATAAAAAAAAAATTTTAAGTCGGGTTATGGTTTTTGTGTCTCGTAGAAATGCCAACATGGCTTTCAGGGTGTTCTGGCACTTTCGTCCGGAACCGTCGGGTGCAAGGATGTCATTTGTTGTGAGGTCGCTCTTGCCAAGTCTTTTGCGCAGTGATGCTCGTTGAGTTTCATATGCTGGGCAGACACACAGAATGTGTTCCACCGTCTCTGCGGAGTTACACTGGGAGCAAAGTGGGTGCTGCCCCTTACCTATCTTCGTAAGGAAAGCATTCGTGTAGGCCGTGTTTGTGCGCAAGCGTCGCACAAGAGTCTGCGCCGCCCGAGATAGGCCGGACAGCGCACCTCTTGGTAGTGCCGGTTTCGGCTTGCTGTCTTGAAGGTGCCAGTGGACGTTGAGTGCCGCCTGCTGTGGGTGTGGTGGTGTGGGGACAGTGCGAGGCGCTAGGTGAGCTTCACCGGCCAGACTGTCAGCCCGTTTGTTGCCCTTAATGCCAGTGTGTCCTGGGATCCACTGGAAACATACCGTAGATCCGTGGGTTAACAGGAACGATAGAGTTCGTCTCGCTGCAGTGGTCGCGGGATCCGCGCACTCTGCATTGGCCAGTTTCTGGAGGGCACACCTTGAGTCGGTGAGGAGCACCATCCGGTGAGGTGACAGCTGGGCAGCCGCTTGGAGGGCCTTGTCAGTAGCCACTAGCTCGGCCGTCGTGGAGGATGTAGGCGCCTGTAGCCTGCCGCACCATTCCAGGGCTAACTCCGGGATGTAGAAAGCTGCTGTGCTGGATGTTCTAGCCTTGTTTACAGAGCCGTCCGTGTATATCTGCAGCCAACCACCGTAGCGTTCTTCGATGTGTTTTTCCACAGCTTCTCTGAGAGCGTTAATCGGTCCAACTTTTTTGGCTCGCAGGCGCTTGACCCGTAGCTCGATGGATACCTTGGCAACTTCCCAGAGCGCTACCCTTGCTTCGCTCGTCATCGTCATTAGCGGGCCGGTTATGTTAAGGAAATCTTCTACCGTGTCGTGCCATGACCCTTTGGTCCGAGCTTGGATTCGCTGCAGGAAACACCTGCCTGGAAGAGTCGTAGAGAGCCGGGCTAACTGGGAGGGTCTTCTGGCTCTGGCCTGGACTGTAAGCGGCTCTGCTCCCGCCTCCTGGAGTACCACAGCATTCTTGGCCGCGTTGGGAATTCCCAGTGCTGTACGTAGCCCGCGTCTGTGCCCTTGCTCTAGCCTCTCCATATCCGTCTGGGACGGGAACATGTAAGGAAGCCGGTACAGGATTCTAGACGTCACCAGCGCGGACTGGGCGCCAGTGATGGTCCGTTCTGTGCAACCCCATGTGGTACCCGTCATGTGGCGGACAGCGTTCATGGCCGGCCTGCATACGGCGGTTGTCGCTTTCACTGCTTGTGCCCAGCGCAACCGACTTGTGATGACAATTCCTAAGAAGCGTTGTTTGTTCACACACGTGAGGGGTTTTCCTGCCAGTTTGATGTCAGGGGGGCGAAAACGTCGACCATTTCCGCGTACCGGCATCCAGACAGTCTTATCCTGGGAGAGGGATAGCCTAGATTTGGTCAGGAAGGTGTCTACCGCTTGAACGGCGCTTTGTATGCTGCGGTGGATCTGCGTGGTGTAGATGCCCGTAACCCAGAGGCAGATGTCGTCTGCGTAGATCGACACCTGAACCGGGAGAGGGGTCGAAGGAAGAGAGTGCGGTAGTGGTGCCATAACCATGTTGAAGAGAATCGGGCTTAGCACGCTTCCCTGAGGCAGTCCTCTGTGAAGCAGTCTTGGCGAGGATGCCGCGCCTTCAGCTTGAATCTGGATGTTAACCATGTTGAATATACCTGAGACTGGGGTAGAAAAACATAAAAGTCGAAGAAACAGAACGGGACAGGACGACGTCTCTTGAGACGTCGTCCTGTCCCTATTGGAAAAACCAGCATAAAAATCAAACTGGCCAAGCTGGTAACTAAGCTGGTCAATCTGGTCAATGTGGTAATCAAACTGGTTTAACTGGAAATCAAGCTGGTTTAAGCTGGGCAAGGTAGAATGTAAGCTGGTCAGTCTGGTTTAAGTAAAAGCCAAATGGTCTAACTAGAATCTGGTTTCAGATTCAATCTGGTGTAGCTGGGAGCCAGTCTGGTCCTAACTGGGCAAACTGGTTTTCCATGGATCCAATGTGGTCAAGCTGGGAGACAAGGTGGTCATGCTGGGAGACAAGCTGGTGAATCTGGGCGAACTAATAATCGTGGTGGTCAAGCTGGTCATGCTGGGAGCGCGGACGCCAAGGTCAGCTAGAGATAGCCGAACTGGCATTGCTGGGAGCGCGCGCGCCAAGGTCGGCTTAGGATGGAGCGAGGCCACGTCCTGTTCTTTGTCCTCTCGTTTTTGGTAGACGACAGGGCGCGTCAGGCGCACTGCAAGCTACCTTTGTGTGTGAGAAAAGAGAGAGAGAGAGTGGCAGGAACGGAGAATTTTACACGCGTTTGGCTCTCTTAGGCAGACTTTCGAAGGGACGGCTGTATGCGCGTTGTTTGGAGACTAGTTGAACGACGATGCAAGCGAAGCGGGTTTTGAGGAGACAGCGAGCGGCACTCCGTTCAGTGCGGGAAGATGTCGGACGCCCCGACTGGGGCGTCACTTCGTGTCTTCGAACGTGTTTGTGTTCGTGAATGACGGTGGTGTCGAGGAGTATCGCCAATCCCATCCAAGCCACACGGATTTCCTCGCCTCTGCCGACCACGCAAGTTGCCGCTTCTCCCCCATCACTGGCGGGACCCAGGTTCGCTTCTCTCATCCAAGTAGTTTTTTCTTTAGCTATTGCCTGTTTTTGGCGTGTGTCTAGTATTTTTCGTGTTGAAAGATAAACAATATGGTTTTATTAACATTGTTGGCTTTGGACCGAGAACCACTGTCTGTGCGCCGGTTAGTACTGTGTCAGCGCCGAGAACGTGTAGCATCTGAGTTCATGTGAGGCGGCCGCAAGTACGAAAATAATAAATTGGATGCCGAGTTGGCTTTTCTGAAGAGCTTGGCTTGTTTATCCTGTGTATTAATTTAAACAGGTTAAACTGGTTGGGAAGTCCACCAGCATGACCTGCAGTATAACTAGGATGACCAGCATGCCAAACTGGCCATGCTGGGGCAATAACCCAGCTTGAAGCTGGGACCAGATCAACCAGCATGACCAGTATGCCAAACTGGGCATGCTGGGGCAATAACCCAGCTTGAAGCTGTGACCAGATCAACCAGCATGACCAGCATGCCAAGCTGGGCATGCTGGGGCAATAACCCAGCTTGAAGCTGTGACCAGATCAACCAACATGACCAGTATGCCAAACTGGGCATGCTGGGGCAATAACCCAGCTTGAAGCTGGGACCAGCTTAAGCTGGTTTCTTCAATAGGGGTCCCGTTCTGTTCTTCGACTTTTATGTTTTTCTACCCCAGTCTCAGGTATATTCAACATGGTTAACATCCACCAGCTCGCCTGCACCCTTACTATTGTATCTCTGAATCTGGATCTTGCTTCCGGTAAGAAAATTGGCCAGGAAGACTTGAATTTTTCCGGTCAGCCCAATCTCAGTCAATCTCCGGAGTATAGTGGATGGCGGCACGCCGTCGTAGGCTCGTTCCACGTCGAGGAAGACTGCCACCGTGTTTCTCCGCCTGTTCTTGTTTTCCTCAAGGTCGCTCGTGAGGTCCAGGATGCTGTCTTGTGCTGCCAGCCCTCTCCTAAAGCCAGTCATGCACTCCGGGAGACACATGCGTTCTTCCAGGTACCACCGAAGGCGCCACTGCACAAGTCTTTCGAACAGCTTACTTATGCACGAGGTCAGCGAGATTGGGCGGTAAGACTCAGCTTTGTCTGGGGGCTTCCCTGGCTTCAGTAGTGGAACAACCGTTGCTACTTTCCATTCTTCTGGGACGTCGCCAGAGTCCCATATGAAGTTGAACCAGGTGAGGAGGGCCTCGAGTGCATCGTTCGTTAAGTTCGTGAGCGCCTGGTAAAGGATCCCGTCGGGCCCAGCTGCAGTCTTCTTACGACACTTCCGGAGGGCGCTTTGGAGTTCCGGTGCAGTAAAGGGGGCATCTAGGGGCCCAGGCGTAGCGTCGGGTGCCAGCGGTCGTTCCGCCGCTTCTGCGGGGGCGTACAGTGCGCCTAGTCTCTCTGCTGCATCCACGAGTGTTACGTTAGCCGCAAGCGCTAGGACTTGCAAAGCGTGTCTTGTCCGACGTTTCCCGGTCATTGCCCCCAGTACCGCCCACAACTTCGCGAGGGAGGTGGGTGCGTTGACGTCTTTGCACATGAGCTTCCATCTATTTCTAACCAGCGCTTTAGCGTGTCTTCGCAGCTTGGCAGATGTTCTGTTGAACTTGGACTTATCCGCTGGATTGTTTGTCCTGCGGTACTTCCTCTGCGCCCTGGTACGTGCCGCTTGGAGATTGAGGAAAGTAAGATCCGGTTTGGGGAGCCATTCCGAGACACGGGACGTGCGCGTTGCCGCCTGCAGTGCGTGAACGATGGCTTCTGGGATGTCTGTTTGGGTGAGGTCCAAGGATGCACGGAAAACGTCCTAGTTCGTGCACGATCGCGTCACCTTTCGGGCCGTCTGGCACCCCTTTATCGTGATATGAATGGGGAAGTGGTCGCTTCCTCTGGTATCTGGTGCTGTTTCCCAAGTCAGCTCGAGCGATGGTGTGTGTGCTGTGACGTCGAGGACACTATACGTTCGAGGGGGCCTGAAGAAGGTAGGCGCACCGTTGTTCGCGACAACCAGTCCGAGCTCTTCTATCATTTGGTTGAGGGCGTCTCCCCGCTTGTTGTTTTTCTGGCTTCCCCATACCTCGCAGTGCGCATTGAAGTCGCCGCACAGTAAAAGGTCTCCCTCAATGCCTTTACACCACCCTACAATGTCCTTCGTCGGCAGCGGCGTACCATCGGGACGTACGTATCCGACGAGTACATGCAGCGAGCGATTTCCGGGGCTGACTTTTGCGGCCACGAATTCCGCCGATAATGTACACAGTCGGCTGGTGTCAACTGGGACGTGAGGCACCCCTCGTCGAATAAAAAGAGCCGCGCTCCCATGGGGGAAACTTGGTCTGGATTGGGTTGTAAGTTTCACGTATCCAGGTAAAGTTTGCTTCCCTGGTAACCCTGCTTCTGCGAGTGCCAGCACAGGGCTGGGATAGCGTTGCAGGTGCAGGCTGAGCTCACTGTGTTTGACGGAGAGGCCTCGGCAGTTCCACTGCAGCACAGTTGGTACGTCACTCCACCTAGGGTGGGACTCTTCCTTAGGACAACGGGTTACTGTTGTGGGAGATTGGTGTTGTGGGCGCATGGTGCGTGCTCAGGCGGACTGTGGGGCGATAGCCTCGAGACTTTCGCTGACGGCGTCAAGAACTTCCAGTGCGAACTTTGCTTCTGGTGTGTGGCCCCGTGCTTGGGCCAGTTGCCTTACTGCGCGAAACAAGCGTGATACCATTCGGAGCAAGGCGACGTCAGCTGTCTCCATCGTCGCAGGAACTTTGCCCTGAGCCCTTCGTGCGACCTTGGCATAGCGGCAGCCCTTGTCCTCCATCGTAGTGTCGTCCGGCCGGAGACCGCGGCTGTGATTCTTCTTTGGAGGGTGAGTGGTATCATGGTCCCTCCTTTTCTCCCTCCCTTCGGTCTGACTCCCTGGCAGCGGCGGGAAATCTGTTAAGGATAGCCTCTGTTGAGACCTCGCCTTGCGAAGTTCTGTGTCCGCTGCTTGCGCAGCGTTTCGGTGACCCTTGCCGGTGTTCTGCGTGCGTATAGCCGCTTTTGCCTCCGAGTGGGTGTACGCCGTTTTGGCGCGCATCTTGCACACACGGCGTTCTTTCCTCAGGACTGAACACTGGCCGGAAGTTGCTGCATGGCCCTTTCCGCAGTTGATGCAGCGAGAAGTTTCACTGTCACACGCCGTGGATTCATGCCCGCCCGAGCACTTGGCGCACGTCTGCTCCTTTTGACAGGCCGCTGCCACGTGTCCGATTCTGTTGCATCGAAAGCACTGCAGTGGTCTTGCCACGTAGAGCGTGACTGGGTGACGCACGTACCCCATGTGGACGTAGTGCGGCAGGTCTTTGCCTGCGAAGGTGACTCGGATTGTGGAACTCTTCCCCAGACGCCGCACGTCGAGGACTTGGTGATCTGGGGCCCGCAGGGCTTCGAGAATTTCTTTATCCGTCAGTGCCTGGTCTACATCACGGACGACTCCCGCGATGTGGCGGACCTTCCAGGGTACGCGTGCGTCGACAGGCGTCTCACAGATCTTTTGAATTTGAATGAGCGCTGGCACAGCTTCTTCCGTCAGGACGTCGACTGCTATCAAATTTTTCCTGCCGTTGACCCTTATCTCGTTCACCTGTTGGGAAGCAACGGAGCCAAAGAGGGCATTCAAATGAGGTCTGCTGAGCGCCCGGACGCTGGTCTTGTCTGTCGGTCGGAACAGCACCGTGTGTCCATTGGCCGCGTTTTTAGATGACGTGCGAGACCCCCAGGAGACCACGGTGTCACCGCTGTTTGTCGAGGCTCGCTGACTTTTCTTGGACCTTACGGGGATGAAACCGTCGTCGGTGTCGTCCCTGTCACTGGTCAAGGGTATCGCCGCTTCTTCCATGCATGACTCGACGTCGGAGAAAGATGCATCCGACATGACCGACGAGGGTGGAGAGCTGGCGTGGCAGTCCCTTTTCCGGTGCTGCCGTCCCGGAGTTAAGGGTAAGGCCGGGATTTGGATGTGTCCGGCCAGGTCTTGCAGACGCGCCTCCGGAAGCGGCGGCCATCCTCTTCCGCACTTGATTGCGTTGCCTGTAGCTCTTTCAGCACAAAAAGAAAAAAAAAAAAGAAAAAAAAACTGCAGAGCGAAAAGAGACTAGAAGGACAAGATGCGTCCGAACTGTTAAAGTGAAACAACTCGAAACCTGACTGAATCCCGTGGTGAAGAGGAGGGACGCAACTGTCGCATCGAACACGGGCGCGATGTTGTCACCGATAACCGCCAGGAATACAGTGCATGATGACGGTGCAGAGATGGTGGCTGGCTGGCGAGGAGGAGGTAACCATGTCCCGAGGCAGGCCAAAATCTGCAGAATGAAGCCGAAGGGATTTTAAAGCGACCGCATAGCCGCCGCTCCTCTGTGCCCCCTGAAAGCGACCCTGCATATGTAGGGGTGCGAAGATGCAGGGCGGTGCGAAGATGTACGTACGCTTGTTTCGCAGGTGTAAGGATAATAAAATCTCTGCATACAAGAATTGTCCTTATAAAACATCCTACCAACGTGAATTTGGATCAGATCGCCAAGAATTGAGAGGTTGAGAGGTGAAAGAGAAACTGCTCATTCCATTGACCAGAATTGCCACCATTGGGGAACTTAGGAGCTAATTTCTCAGGATCGACTGATTCAATTAATCCTAATATTGTTCACAGTGCACATCCTTTTACACAAACCATTATGATGATGCTTTGAAATTTGACACCACCTCTTCGGTAACTGCTACGTTATTCTAAAGACTGGGGTGGTTGTTTATTCGTGACGACCCTTGGATTGCCCTTTTCTGTCGCTGTCTTGTACTACGAACTGGGGCGATCATTAGCACTATGTTTTTGCAAGCACATCTTATTTTTTACTTAAAACTCTATCAACCCTCAACCCTCGCCTTTCCTTCACAGCACAGGCGCAGTTTGCAGCATAGATCTGTAGCATACACTAAATGAACAATTAATTTATTTTAATACCCAAATTAAGTTTGCATTTCAATGGTACGCAGCGGTGACTTGCCCCCCACTGACACCGCCAGAGCACGGATACATTGTCGGTGAGTGCGCGACGACGTACCTGGGCAAGTGCGTGTTCGAGTGCGATGAAGGATTTGAACTTACGGCCCAAGGAAGCGAAATGCGAACCTGCCAAGGGAATGGAACCTGGTCCGGGGTCACATCCCAATGTGTCGGTGAGTGACCCTACTACCTAGCCCGTTGCCATGCTTCTTTAGAAAACCCGCAGCAACAGAAAACTTTTAGACGCGACGTGCGACCGACTCGTGGGTTTTGCGGAGCGATGAGCATTGCGGAACTTATAAGGGTCGTTCAAGGTGGACCTGGACATTCATCTGTTCAGAAAAAATGTACAAGTCGACAAACATGAAATGATGTCACTTCTCCTAAGTATTCATTAGGCATGTACAGGCACCGCTGCGATTGTTTTTGCAGCATCCTGATTTGTTTGATGAAGAAAGAACTGGGCTGCGTGATTGCAGTCCGAGAAACATGCGTGCGCTTCCCTTGTGACCGGCTGTCGTGCGTTTCCGGACCGTTCACACTATTAGTACACTCTTAATTGTCCGTAACATCGCTAATTCCCCATACTGTGCTTGCAATCTTCTCTAAATTGCAGAATGTTTACCTTTGTCCTATCCCAGAAATTCCGTTGTGCACCTTGGCTGCACAGTTAGGGACACATTACTTGCCTCCATGAAAGCTAGAACTGCTGTGCATGCGTCAAATACTTCAGTCCGGGCCCTGGACTTTAACGCCTTCCGCAAGTTTGATCTTGCTGCACTTGGTGAGCAATTTATTAGGCACAAACGGCCCTGTCGACCTTCAACGTCTCTTGTAATTTAACAGTCTAAGAAAATATGGTCCTGTGTGAAAAGTACGACTTCGTAGATTCCTCGTAGCGTCAATCGCCGTTGCAGTAATGATGTGGCTTCTTCGAGGTGAGCCGAATAATCCAAGTGTCAAAGTTGGAAAGCGTGCCTAGAAATTTTCATGGGTTGTACACCAAGTGCTCTGGGTGCTAAGCACGGTGTAAGAATATATCGGTGAGGACACACATCACGGCGGATGCTGCGATACGATAGACCAGATAAAGTCCTTTTGGCGCTCGCCCCAGTATCCCCAGCCGAAAGTCTCTCCACCGACCAGACGCCTCAACTGAATAAAAAAAAGTATCTCCTTTAAGGCACGCTGTTCACGCTCGGACCGTTTGCCCCGACCTTGACGGACGGTGTAGATTTCTCCGCTTCAACTCGTGCATAAAACTATAATTGCCATCGTTGAGGCATGAAACTTGGGTCAACGACAAAGCAGCATCTAAGCAAGACGCGTCGCGCAAGTTCCAAGTTCTACATGACCCAGAAAACAACCTTCAAAGCCAGCAGTGCTTAAAGTCTCCCACCGGTAGCTGGGCTTCTCTGTTATGGTCACCATGTGGGGGCGATCAGGGGGGGGGGGGGGGGGTTTAGTTGGCAAATGCATACAGACGCTGCGTCAAAAACATTCCCAAACCATTCAAGTTGTACGCATGGGTTTAGTTCTTAACTTCGTCGCTAGGGGCGCGGCGGTTGGATCCCCTCCTCAGAGGGGTCTTAGACCCCCACGTCAAAATCCGTGGAATCTGGGATCCCCTGAGACCCCCTGACTTTAAGCAATGAAAGAAATCGTATGTCCTATAGACCGACACGCTGTTTACAAACAAGCCCGCGTTTTCACACACCAGGTGTGGGCACTGCGCATGCGCAGAAACCGAAGTCGAGTGAACTGAAGCGTCTGCGCATGCGCAGTGCCGTCGACAGCGCCACCGCAGCTGCGTGACGTCAGGGACGCGTGTTGGTCTATAGAGAAGCACGGGAAACCGGAACCGCATCAGGCTACCGTTAGCCGCATATGCAGGAGTCATCTGTTGTCGCCGCTTGCAACTAGCTGAGGACACGAGTCTAGCTGGCAGCTGCGATGCGCGCGGTGTCCGCACTTTTATATATATTTTACTTTGAGGTCCTAAGTAATGTGCGTTTTTGGACAAGTTTGTGCATAATCATAATAAATAATCGGGGCAAGAAAAGGACAGAATAACAAGCAGAATAAACAAGACACGGATCTGTTTCTAATTATGAGTCTTTCTGTTCTCCTCGTGTTCTTTTTTAGCACTTTTATATGAATTCTGGGTCCCACTTTGCAGTCAAACGGTGTGGTGAGCCTCCCACTCCTGTGAATGGGTACGTGAGGGATTGCCAGGAAGATCGTGCCGTCGGGACCTCCTGCACCATCTGCTGCATCGAGGGACATCGACTGGTCGGAGAAAGTACCACCGTCTGCACGAGCTCAAAGACATGGACGGTAGCAGAGCCCATATGCAATCGTAAGAAACATCCACGTACCGTGGTGTCTCTTGAAAGAGCCATTCGCTTTCACGACCTACGTAGGAGTCACCTCTATGCCTTTGAGCGAATTGCACCAAAAGGCAATTGAGGCCTGTAATTCAAAGGGCAGAGTCCAGTACATAGAGTCATTCAAAGCGTTGCAGAGAATTGTAGTTAGTTTCGTTTTGCCGCTTGGTCGCAGACAGCATAACGCCGACGTAGGTCACCCAGCCTATTACAGTTGCCAGCTGTCAGTTAAATACCCAATCTATTTCATTATATATTTTGTTGTTCTACAACGTTATGGGCTCATCACTCAACTCATTCAGCCATGCGCGCCTTTGCGTTTTGCTTTGGTTGGCTAGTTTGTTCGGCCAATCACGCTGGCAGCTTGGAATAAAATCGCGTGGACTCATGAGCACATTAAGTCGAAGCTCAGCCTACAAGCAAAATGGCTTCTGTAATCTTTTATTGAGGTATTTCGGAATATGTCGAGTAACACTAAGGCTGTGAAAACGGCAGGTGAAGAGAGAAATAAAGAGATAGGGGAGGGGGAGAGAAAGAAAGAGGAGAGAAGGACAAAAAGGGAAAGAGAAATAGAGAGAGACAGAGAAAATAAATTATGGTTGTGGAGGTTCACGTCACTCAATATGTCGGGCTATATTGGGTCAGTTTCATCCCAAACGATTAGTTGAGCGTTAAGATTTTCTCAGCAAAGTAGTGCATTCTAGCTACTAAAGTCAGAATAAAGCAACATACGTAAACAGGAAAGGTGTTTGAGGCTTCAATGGGGGTAGCTTGGCGTTAGTGTAAAATTCCACATATAAACTAACTCTAAATACATAACAACATTCCCTCGATTAAAAAAAATCTTAAAAAAAAGGGAATAGCACGAAGGAAAAGAGACGCGGCTTCTCAGGCTGTCAGTCGACGGGACAATATGTGAACCACATCCTTATTTCTTTAAGAAAGTATCCAATTTTAGAGTAGACCAACGAAACGTGCCATTAGAAATCCTGACCCCATTTTCTTGTCTGTTTCTTTGCGATAAGTTGTGCAGTGTCCCCCGATAGCGTCCCTAACCAGCACTGCGAGATTCCTTGAACATGGACTTAACCGGACCTACGTCTACAAGGACACGTTCTGGCCAACGTGTCTGAGCGGCTTTCGGTTGCGAGGACCTCGCCTTATACTGTGTGGTGCGAACGGACAGTGGGAGGCTGTCTTTGGACAGTCTACTCTGTTCAACTGCGTGGGTGAGTGAACAGCTCGTATTCTACAATATCGGGCCTTTCTCACAATAGTCAATATTCGCAACGCCTTCTGCCATACTTTCGCTGCGTGCGCGCGCTTATGATGCACGAGGCGCTAAAGCATTGTTGAAGGTGGGAAAGTTGCGCTGGAGGCAGGACAACTGAAGCTCCTTCCCGCCATTCTCACCTCGTTAATGACTAGAAACCTTGGGCCCATTTTGGTCCCTAGTGAGTGCGAGAGCTTTTTCGGCTGCTGATCGGACCAAGCTTTCTGCTGAGAGCGCGTTATCGACCAGTCAGAACTTTTGTCGTGTTCGCGATTCCGCGGAGAGGAATTGTCTTATTGAGACCTCCTCATCTACTTACAATCGGCGATAGAGAACCCGCGGCCTGTCATGTTGTTTCCCTGAGTGATCATACACTCAGCGGTCGGTCTCAGCTTCTGTACGACGGCGGAACTTGCGATTTGTAAAAGAAGCACGTGTTGGCCTATCGCTTCCTGTGTGAAATAGCAGACGAGCACTATTTCAGCCTGAGTTCCATCTCTCTTCGCCACAGCACCTCGTTCGTAGCAGACGATCAACTTTTTGAAGCGGTCTTTATAGGCCCAACCACGCTCAAGGCCGTGTCGTCAAAGTCACGTAACGCTCGTGGCTGAAGTTCAAGGTCGTGTTATCAAGGTCATGAAACGCCCGTGGCGGAAACATAAGCTCCAGTGCGTAAGCTTGTAAGCGCCGTTTGCGTAAGCACCGGTTGCATTATATCCCTTCTCGCGCGCGCGCACGTGCGCACGTGAGAGAGAGAGAGAGAGACAGAGATGATAGACATAAAGAAAGAAAGAATGAGAAATTGATAGAAAGAGAGAAACGGGGCAAGCCCAACCACGCTAAAGGTAGCGTTATCAAGGTCACGTGATGGCCGTGGCCGTAGTGAAGCGTAGGGTACTATCAAGGTATATGTATAGATGGTTGCGAAGCTTCCATAGAAGCCTATAGGCGCAAAAATGGCGGCTCGTGAGGCACAGCGCCATCTGTGAGATGCGCGGCATTGTCATTAGTCATGCTCGCCTGTGACGTGCAGGAAGTGACGCCTTGTTAAAAAGAAACACGAAATGACGCAATTTCCCTATGATTGTGACGTCACAATTGTTTTTGGCGCGAAATTGATATGATTTTCGCCGGTGGCGCGAAATTGAAATGTTTTTTTTTTTTAGATATTCTACATGCCTGCGCAAGTACCGTCCTTCATACCTTGCTTCACGCTCATAGTCTTGTTTGTATCAATTACTCCCATGTAATCTTTCTCGCAAAAGAACCAGTTTTTTTTTATCAGTTCTGGGAACCACCAATAAGTTACTCTCATTTTCAACCAAGAATGGTGTTACAGCACGCCTATGAAGGCATACTTATTATTGTAACTACGGTTTGTTTGCCAAGAAAGACAAAACGGCACAAGCTTGGTTTACACACTTTATTATATACAAACTTAGAAGTTAGAACACCACCATAGGACACTTATAGCTACAATTGAAAACGAGCGTGTTAGTTAATAGATACAAAACTTTGAAGTATAAAACAGTGAGGACGAGGACGGGAACAGGATATCTTTCATGAAATATGTCCTGTTCCCGTCCTCGTCCTCGCTGTATATACTTTCAAGTTTTGTATTTGTGACACTTACAGATAGAAATATGCTGTTGAAAACATGTGAAACGAGGTTTGGACAACTCTATGCACGCACTTAATAACCTTTCTTAATACACTCAACAGGAGGCACGTTTACGCATTTATCTTGCACTGTTCATGTTGAAAACTCGTAACTAAATTTGACCATATCAATCACAGGTGGAAGTGCGGGGCCATGCATGTATTTTGCATTTGAATTTCCACATGAATTAATGCTTCAAGAGATTGAAAATTTAGACCTTTCGTTATAGTACATGCGCTCGTCACAAACATATAGTGCACCACAGCTTGACTCTCTATGTGAGCGCTAGTACGCAAGAAACTGCCACAAATTGACAGGGAAAAAATCATTAGAAAAAGGTTATGAATTTGCTCTGTTGCATAATGTTAGCACCATACTGACTCACCGATTTACCTTTCATCGCAGTTTGATCTGCCTTTGTACACCTCAGACAACCAAACATTAATCCAGGTTCATATTTCAAGTCGTCACACTGCACAGGTACATATCGAAACCAACGCTTGTTCTCACACACTCTTCAATCATGCACAGGGTTCCACAGTGTGTGGGGCCAAACTTTGAAAACCTAAAATTCTCAAGTAATTCGGATTATATTGAAAGGACAGGGTAATATCAAGGAAACCATAAAAAAGTTCCGAGTAAGTAAGAATGATAAGTAAAAGTGCAACGGCAGCGTGCAAAGAAGCCCGATGATTGCACGCTGGTGCCACTTCACTTAATATTGTTGCCCGACACGTCTTGACTAGACAGCGCAGGTCACTAAGTACTCCCTGAACCGAAGTAACGGTCAAATATTTATCAAAATAGTCAGGAAAACTTTGGGGAAACTGGGGAATTTGGAATAAGTGACTTGGTAAACACCCTGTCCAATCATTCGAGTGGGCGACGTCATCTAGCACTATACAGCAAGGGTCGACTGAATCTAACATATTTTAAATGAAATTTAAAAACTCACGTTTGCATGCTGCGACACTGAAATTTTGATATTGATCCATGGAAAGCTCAAGTTCATCTAGCTGAAGCTATACGTTCATTGCAGTGTCTGATCATGCAAAACAGACTTTTACACTTTATTTCAAGTATGCTATATTCATTTGGTCATCGCTGTAGACATTTTCGGCAGGGCATGTGATAATCTAAAGGAATGTACTCTCACAATCACGTATGCTAGCGCGAGCATTCAATGCAACATGTAAGACAAACTAAAGGCAATTCCTCTGGGCATAACGCAAATGTTGTCTCATCTGCACAGCCTCTGGACTTGTTGCTTAGTTTTGTGTCTCACAGCTGCATCAAAGAGCTCAGTATTCTTTTTACGGGCAAACCAATGAAGTCGCACCCTTGCAAACAAAGCAAATAAATCATATAGACATCCTCACTGCAGAAAGTCAGCAGCTTTTCGACCTTCTCATGAGGAGTGATGCAAAACGCCTTCCCAACGCCTTCTTTTAAAACCAGACTGTCAACTGACGCCACAAAAACCTTCTCACAAGCTTGAACTAAGGAAACAAAGCAAGGTGAAGGGACTGAGAGGCTTCCAAAGTCTCCTTCAGCCGTTCCTTTCACACTTAAATACGCTTAAATACACTTGACTCTCATCAGAAAAAGTGGCATTCTTGATTTTGCGATTCCCACTGCTGAGACACGTTTTGACATGTATGGAACTTAACAAACCTTGTTACCAGCCATCCAGCAAAGTAAACCATGTTGTTAAGCGGTAATAAACAGGGATAACTACAGGGTGTGAGGTCAGCTACACATTGTGGAAGGGAGCTTCCTAGACTGAGTGAAGGTGAGGGAACAGAGAGACCAACAGGAAGAGCCGCAGTTGCTCTTGTCGGACAGTTTAAACAAGTTGCTAACTAGGAGATGCCTAAAGGCTGCCTGAAACTGCCGGCAAGAGGAATTGGTGTTCGCACCAGACTTCGACCTTATTACGGAGAATGTGTTTTCAAGTGCATCTTGGTTGAGATGGCGAGTCAGAAGGTATTTGAAACCATACTTAGATGTCAGGTTCTCACAAATCAGCATCACAGACCGAATGGTCAAGCAGAAACCGAGAATGCAAGCAGGCTGCCGTGGGCACCCAAGGCTTTCGAACATGAGAAGGCATTCTCTCAGAAACTCTTTGTGAACAGAGCCTTCGTGCATTGCAGACACATATGCACTCTTCCCACGTTTCTGTGAGCTGTTCATGCTATCGAAAAGGCGATCCATTCTTTCAATGAACCAGGCCATGTGGATAGCATTAACTGGCAGTTGCTGAAAAGTTACCATGGCGAACATTGCAGCAGCGCAGTGATTACTGAATATTTGTGCTGCTAGCTTCATTTACATCTTGGAGGCGAAAGTCAAATTAAAATGCTTTTCATTGAGCCTGGGCATGGATCGGATTTCTAGCTGTTTGTCTTTTTCGTAGGCTTCCCTGAGGAAAGAGCTTTTTAACGTGTGGTCCCCAACTTGAAAATTGTACTTGAAGAACATATTTCGCAAGCACTTCAGCAGATGCGGAACATCAAATAGAAACAAAAAGTGGCTTCTCGTTCACGGTTATGTAGGGCTTCTCAGGGGTGACAAGGCCATTAAAAAGAGCAACATTTTGATTCCCTTGGTCACATACGGCAGCTACTGGCTCCAGACCGGCTTTCACAAGCAAATTGTGGCACTGGAAAAGGAGGTCTCGCAAAATATGGGCAGGTGTTTCCCCATGAGCAAAAAAATAGCCAAATAGCATGGATCGGATTTCTAGCTGTTTGTCTTTTTCGTAGGCTTCCCTGAGGAAAGAGCTTTTTAACCTGTGGTCCCCAACTTGAAAATTGTACTTGAAGAACATATTTTGCAAGCACTTCAGCAGATGCGGAACATCAAATAGAAACAAAAAGTGGCTTCTCGTTCACGGTTATGTAGGGCTTCTCAGGGGTGACAAGGCCATTAAAAAGAGCAACATTTTGATTCCCTTGGTCACATACGGCAGCTACTGGCTCCAGACCGGCTTTCACAAGCAAATTGTGGCACTGGAAAAGGAGGTCTCGCAAAATGTGGGCAGGTGTTTCCCCATGAGCAAAAAAATAGCCAAGTGGCTGCTTCCATGGCGTGCGAATGCCTTTAGCCATAAACACAAGAGCTTTTTTTGCGAGGTTATGGTCTCTTCCAGTGCTACTTTCTTCGAGCCCTTCAAACCTGTCCACAGAAGGGTTGTACGAGAGCTCTTTCGTGACGTGCATCTCGTCAAAGACAATGACCCATGGCTAATTGTCTTCTGGTAAAAAAGAAGATGCACGTCTTTTGACAAATTCGAAAACTTCTGGGTAAAAACCAACCCTCAGGGGAGCACGCTGAAGCCAAAGCTGTAATGACCTAACGGATGGGAGCCTCAACAATTGCCTACAGTAACGGTAACCCTTAGGGCTGTGAAAGTACAAGCCCAAGGCAAAGGCTCTGTTCTGGCTGCACCACCGCCTGCCGAACCTGCTTACATTGCTCATCTTCAGCTGAGCTTTCAAAAGGGCAGCAACGGCTGGAGACACAAGTCTAAGCACATTTTCAACTATCTCAGTGACAGTCAGCATATGACGCCGTCGCTACAGTCGTTGCTGGAGTCTCTTGTTGTGCTTCCGAAGCTGTCGAAGTTTGACCCTCAACATGTCCATCTTCCCCTTGCCCTCGGTACGGGTGGCACAGGACCCTGCAAGGGGAAAGCAAAAGCAATTATGGAACGCTTCGAAAAACAATTAAAGAAGCAATGCACCTCCACTGTAGAAAATGTGGAAGTACAAATAAGCTTTGTTCATCATGACAGATACCTACGTTGGTGAGAAACTGCAGAAGTCGAAGTCACCGAAGCATCATAATCGGAAGGGAAAGGTTCGGGCGCCCAGACATCGTTTTCTCCAGAAGGAAGACCATGTCCATCCATCGCGTATGTGTGATCCACTGAAAAAAAAAAGGAAACAGAGTGACAGAGTGGCTACAAGAAGCTGAACCAGCTATAGCCGGTCAGGTACTAGGCAAGAAAGAAATCTTCAAAGACAGTCCTATACAATGCACACTATCAAAACTTACCATGAACTCTGGTTGGAGGGCTAGTCTTCGAGCTACAGGTCACAGCCGTAAGACTGCTCCCCGCATCTGCAAAGCAATGACGAGGCAAATACTAAATCTGTCAAAAATATCAGTCATTGCATTGTTTCAAGATGTTCCTGCGGCATGTGACAATCTAGATTAAAAACATGGTCATACATGTTTTGCATGTTTCCCAAGAAAGCACAAGTACTGGGAACACACTCTATCATGGAAAGGATGGCTACTACGCGACAGTCCGAAATTAAGAAACATAGCCTGCAACCCTTCTCCGCCAATTTACAATTGCTTTTACCTTGTTCCGTAGTGCCTTGCGTGTAGCACCGTGATGATGTGGGCGCACCGATAGCCGCCTTGGCGGCTCCGAGGCGAGGGCGCCGGCCTACGGATCCCCAGGTGGCGGGTTCGAATCCCGACCGAGGTGCCCGCAATATGACGGAGGCTTATTGCGGAGAAGGCGCCGTGGTAACCGAGCTTTCGGTTGCACGTCAAAAGATCCCCAGGTGGTCGAAATTAATCCTCAGTCCTCCGCTGGGGCGTGCCAGATGCCCGTCGTTGGTTTAACACGTAAAACCCCCAAATTTGACTTTGAATTTGAGTGCACCGATGCTACTGCTGCTGGCCGGTGTGGGCTCGCCCACGCTGATCGATTGGCCAGGGCTGCTGCTCTGGACGACATCTCCGGCATCTATGCAAAGTTCATTTGTAAAGCTAAGCACTCACGTTATGTACACTGAAACAGTTCCTTGCATCTGCATGTGAAATACCTTCTGAATAAGCTTATGTTCTCAGTAATAATGAAAACAAGACTTCGTGCTCACCTTCAGTGGTCAAATATACTGGTATTGCATCACGACGCAGCCTTCCTCGGTAAAGAAATGCGGAGGGCTTGAAGTGCCTGGAGCATATCGCACGTTCCCGCAGCTGCTGTGGTGTCTTGTTCTGTAGGCTTGTGTTCCGACAGAACTGAACCCAGACCCTCCGCCTGAATGCGAAGTATGCAGTGGTATTACTTTACATGACCTGGACCAAACTGAACAGGCCGAAATGCCTTCAGTGGACATTTAAGAAAGAAACAAGATTAAACAATAATGTTAACGATAAACTGCCGACATCATTGTACCTGGTCTCCCGTCCGGGTCCAGCGAACAGCATCAGCGCGAAGCATACCTCTGCGCCCGTGAGGTTAGATAGGTTCACAACGCAGACGATTACATTACGAGATTCCCGAGCACATCCACAGCAAGTAGACCTGATAGTCACCAGCATGTTAGAAGGACGTTGCCAATCACGTTTCAAGCAGAAAGGATGTTTTAGTTTTATTTACACCACAATATGAAAGTTGGTTAAAACTGAAATGTTCAGTCATTGTTTCTTATTAGGTTTTTGTGGTCACGCAGCCGTTCAGCAGAGGCCACGCAAATCTGCCACTAATATCTGAGACTAGTTTCATCTTGCGCAACTTTGAACAAAGACTGGGCCCTAAAACATCGATCAACGGTGCCTATTACTAAATGAGCATGCATGAGATGCATGACGGCCCATAGAAGAGGTCAAGTGCTTACCAGACATCACCGGACAATGGACATCAGGACATCACACATAGCAGCAGCGGACACAGCTGCTACAAGTTTCACCTTGCAGAGTCCACAGGAAAATGAAGTGTGATGCCAGCGGTGCAGTCATCACTTGGGCATCGCGCTACCGAGCAGCGTTTCTTTACATGCGGCAGGCTCATCGTCCAGACGAACGGAGCCTTGAACGCGCCCGGCAGGCCCTCAACGACAAAACCCGCAGAACGGTGCAGTAGGCTTTAACCAGTGCAAACCGTTCTGCACTCGGATACGTGGGAAAACGTAAGACCACGAATCGTTAAACGATTCCAAAAGTGAAAGTTTGACGGGAGCTACAGAAATGCAGGCACACTGGCAAACGCAAACAATGCAAACACGAGGCGACACGAGGCGAGGCGTATCAGGACTGCGAACTTCGGCCGACGGCGTAAACACCCGACGTTGTAGAGGTCGCAAAAAGTGTGCACAACATAATACATATTAAAACCTAACTAAAAAATCCATCCAACTGAACATCGTTAAACTAAGTTATTATGAATAAATATTACTTTGATTTAAAGTAAACTATATTAAACACCGAAATGTGTCTTTAATATTTTATCAGCTTAGTGTTTCGCCGCGCAAAACACAGTCGCGCTGCGGTAGCGCGGCCTCCAAGGTGATGACGCTAACGATTGGTTTTGGGCCGCTTTTTTGCTCCACTTTCGCGACCTATATGAATTGACCTTGGTACTATTAGGGAAGCTTGTAAGGGTAAGCTCGTAAGTGCAGCTTGCGTAAGCGCCTCTTGCGTAAGCTCCGTTCGTGTATCGGTCGCGTAAGCTCGTAAGCGCCGGTAGCTGAAGCTGACATGGCCTTACGCCCTGCTCGACATCGCGCTAGAGGTCGTCCTTGAAATGGTCCTAAAGGTCACCCTAGAAGTCGTTTTTGACGTCGTCCTCTAGGACATCATCCTAGACGTCGTGCTTGAAGTCGTACTAGAGGTCGTTCTAGTCATCGTTCTTGACGTCGTCCTCTAGGACGTCGTCATAGACGCTGTTCTTGACGTCGTTTTCGATGTGTGTACAACATATTACAACCCATCCGTACCATCTCCTTTCCTAATAGTTTTCATTAACCATGTTTCTGTAAAGCTACTAGATTCCATTGTGTTTGGTCGAATTACCAAGTTGAATCAATTTTCTTGGTTTCTCAGCAGAAAATGCAGGGCGTTTTGTAGTTGAATTTTTTGTCCGCGAAAGACACTTTGTTAGTACAAACCGCCTTCTCGGCACGCGTCGGCAGACAAACCTTCTGCGAGAGATATCTTAGCTCGCTCCCCGAGAGAAAAATGAGATGGCGTTCCTGCGCTCGCGGTGACCAAAATCGGACCCCTGGAAGGAAGGGATAATGGACGACGGGGATTCTTTGTAAACAGTGTTTATGGATCCTTGCAATTCTGTATGCTGCCATCTTCGTCTGCTGAGCTGTGGAACGCTCCCCAAGCATGCGCTGTACCTCTGTTATGCGGTATATTACACGTTGCGCATGCGTCGACAGCTCAGTGACTTTCTTGACCGGGTGATAAGTAAGGCTAGGCGATCGAACAATTAACCTGCCGATTAATCTATTAATGCTTCAATCGCGATCAATTCTTTTAATCGGTAACATTTTAACGAACCAAAATGAAGTAAAATTTAAACGCTTTTGCTCCGCAGACGTGGCCGATAACACCTGTATGAAGGAGAAACATTAGGTGAAAATTTAGCTTAAAGTAAACTGTAGGAATGATATTTGTAACTCCAGACATGTGCAGAAGGTTTCACGATTCCCGACCACTTCAACACCTTGCGAGTGTTCGTTTAGCGCGGCTTAGCTATTGTAAAAAATTAAAGGAGGTCAGAATTACCCGGAAAATACCGAGGAACCCCTTTGTCTCATGCAACTGAAGGGTGAGTGTCTGCAACATCTGTGAATGTGTTTTTGAACTGTTCTCAACTACACATCGACGTTGATTTGCAATCAAAATTGTATGCGCCATTTGTCTTAGGCAAAAAAGAAACGTAACTTTGATCTCTTTTTTACATAGTATGAATTGAAACACACGAGACTGATTAAACTATTAATTAAACGATTAAAGCGCAGACATTAATCGGGGGTAAACCTTTATTCGACGCCCAAACCTAGTGGTAAACGCTGTAATAAGCGTGATAAGCGTGGTAAGTTTCTCTTTAAGTACGAAAAGAGCGCAGGCCACGATCCGATGGGGCCAATCAAGCAGCGCTAAAAGTGCATCGTCACGGTGCTCGTCGTATTTGTACGTTTGGTATTACTATAGTGTCTTGAACGCTTCTCCGACTGGTGTGTTTACCGCGTCCAAAAAAGTGGTCCCTCGATTTCCGCGGGATGACGTCAGAGAAGTGTGCTGTCTCCAGTCGCAATCCTGGCGGCGTTCCAGCAGCGGTGGTAGATGTAGCAGACGCCTGTGCTTCTGCTGGTCGCTCTACGGTGTGACATTCCACAAAAGCTCCTGTTTGGACGCCCCGTTGGGACGCCACGACGACAGTGACACTAGCGCTCGCTCGTGCTTTCCGCCAACATTTCTACAACCAACCGCCAGGATTGCGACATCCGACAGCATGACACTCCGGCTTCTGTGACATCATTTGTTGCCACTTCGAGACCATGCACTTATGACGTATGGGCAGGATAGGGTTCTAAACACACCAGTCGGAGACGTAGTCCAGGCACCATACTATTACCAACTAAACCAATTACGCACAGTGAAGGCGCCATGATCCTGAGCTTTTTTTTTTTTTTGTGCGTGATAGCAAACTTTCAAAGAAAACGAACGCCTTGACGATGAACTTTTGGCGCTGCTCAATTCGCTCCATCAAATGGTATCATCGGCTACGGCAGGGCTTAGTGTCGAATGGAGTATGGAGGAAGTGAGATACTGTTTACTGGGAATCTTTGCTGGTGCGGAGAGCAAATTCGTCTGCTTCTTTTGAAGGGGTTGTAGTAACGTCAGAACGTTGAGCTCCGATGGAAATATACTGGGTAGACTTCAAAGCAAGCTGCCCTTGAGGTCTACCCACTATCCTTCAATAAGAGCCAATCAGAGCTCGGCGTTTTTCAGACGTCATCACAGCACCTGCAAAAGAACGAGACGAACTTGCGCTCCTCATAGACACTTCCAGGGGCTCGAAACTCGTCAAACACAAAGTTGGGGCCGAAGCTCACGAAGCGCACCGATCGGACTATCACGACGATGACTTCGAGCTTTTGTAACCAGCATCTAATCGGCGCGCTCCGTGTACTTTTGGCTCCAACTTTTTCTTTGACGAGTTTAGGGCCCTAGCACTTATCCCTCGAGCGAAGAACGCTGAGTCACTGAGCCGTGGACGCAGGAGTAGCGTATGATATACCTCGCATGGAAGGAAAAGTGCATTCTTTAAAGGCGTTCCACAACCTAGCAGAAAAAAGATGGCAGCGCGTAGTAGGCGACTTTTGGAAAAGTCTATATTTCATTTCACCTTGACTCCAGACGCAGTTGATGCTACGAGCTGATGGGATAGATCAGACATCGTCAAAAACGCACTCTCGTGATGTTCGTCGTGTTTTGTGTACATAGGTATTCTATCATGGCTGAACCGATCATAAATCCAAAAGGGCTCAATGATTAGCGCTTATAACACGGTTGGCTTGGTCCCCATTAGCTCTTAGCATAGGCCGCGTCTGGACGTAGGTTGGAACGAAGTATGATCACTTAGTCAATAACTTTCTATGTGGTCCAGACAAGGAAGAGCCCGTGATTCGGTGCCCTGACAACGTAACCCTGTCCGTTGGCGCTGGGCAGAGCCATGCCACTGTCGCCTGGAGTCAGCCAGAGGCAACAGACAACAGCGGAGTGCTACCCGAAATCCAGCAGGACCCCGAGAACATCGTGTCCCCATGGAGGTTCCCGATCGGCCAGACGGCGATTCGCTTCAGGGCTACCGACGCTGCTTGGTTGTGGACCGAGTGCACGTTCACCGTGACTGTAATGAGGGAGTAGAGAGTTTTCGGGAACCGTCTTTGCACATCCGATATGGGCCTTCCGGTAGGAACTGCGCATGTAGGAGCCTTCTGCGATAGCGCATGCGAAGTTCGTGCCGGAGGGCCCATCGAACCATATCGGCTGTGCAAAAACGGCCCCCTAAAACTCTTTAGCATGCTGTACAAGGAACGCAGATTGCATATCGAAATTGCGGTGTCTGGAACGCGTCTCCGACTAATGTGTTCAGCGTTCTATCCGGTGTTAGTAGCAACAGCGCGTAATAAACGAGGACAAAAGGAGAGGGCACATAGGAATACAAGCACAGGCGAATCAACCTACCCGAGCCTCCATCTTAACAACTGCAATTCCATCCGTGCATCGGAAGTGGTCACGGAAGGGAAGCAAACGACGCAAACGAATGCCGGATTGTCGTGCTGTGTCGTGCTCGGGGAAAAAAAAGAGAAGAGCGCAAGAAAATTCGTGTGTTCCGTCGTCGCGGCGTCCCAGCTCCTGGCTGCAGAAGGTTATGTGGTTTGTCAAGCTGGAGAACGATCTGCGATAGAACAGGCGTCTTCCAAATCCATCACCCTTACTAGCATACTTGGGTAGTAATTCAATTACAGTAATTGAATTACTGTAATTTAATTACTTCTTTTGGTAATTTGTAATTGTAATTATTCACTTTAAGCGTCAGTAATTGCAACATTTCAGGCAGAATTACAATTACTTTGCAAGATTTTACGGCGTCGGCACTTTTTCTCCCCTGACCACGGGGACGGCAGTACTGCCTAAACGACAGGGGAGAGAGTGTATCCCAACCTGCTCAAAAGGAGGGAAAGGAGGAATGGGAAGGAAATGCTGGCATATAACGGAATGAAGGGTTTTGTAAACCGTAAAACGATTTAGTGAAAAATTTGAGAAATAATTTGATAAATGAGGGCTACATTCCCGTCGGTTTTCGACCTCCAACCCCTAACCCTTTCAACCGTTTCTCAACCTGATTGGACGAGATTCCAAAACTTTACAAACCGAAGTTTTAGACTGTCAAGAGCTTGTTCTAAAATAATATAAAATATAATAAAAAAGGATTTTCATTTATTGCGAATATAAGAATGCAGGAGTTTATTACTCCAAACTGTTAAGTTCTATAATTCATTTAACAAATTTAATACAATAGGTGACATTTACACAACGGCCATATAACTCGTTTATAGTTACATTGCCCAAGGTGGGTAGCTCTCAGAAATAAGTAATTGTAAAGTAATTTCATTACTTTTTAAAAGTAATTTGTAATTGTAATGAATTAATTTCGCGTAGTAGTAATTTCAATTGTAGTTAAACTACTTTTGGAGCTAAATATTTGTATATTGTAATTAAATTACATTTTGAAAATAATGTACCCATGTATGCTTACTAGACACCGCTAGGTTACGGCCGTCGAAAGCATGGCACTTCTATAGCGTCATCTGTTGGAACTCGAGGGACTCCTTTTCATGACGCGGTGAACACCCATGTCGGAAACAAGTTCCAGGCACCATCATTAAAGTTAATGTCCGAGACTGCCAAAAACACACATACACAAAAGAAGCCCAAGAAAGGTGTATTGTTAAAGGGGCACTGACACATCAAAATCATATTCTTTTTTATTATCCGAAACGGTCGAAAACGATGCCGGGACATTACCCTCAAAATTTGAAATTTGGGAGTTCAGTATTCGTGAAGTAAAAAAACAATTTCCAAATGCCGAATTCGAAGTTCCCGCGCGATCGGCGCCGGTGCCTTGACGTCAAAAATTGCGGAGACCTGAGAGTCCCCTTTCCTGTCACCACTCCCTGCTGTTGCCATGGCGACCCAAAGCGAGGAGGAAAGGAGCGAGCGTCGGCTAGCGCCGGCGTTGCGGCGGACCGGTTTTGAGCGGTGTCGCCTGTTTTCTGTTGGAGGATACAAATCCAGGAGACGGCACCACAACGAACTCCCGATTTTTGGTATTTCAAAAAGAAGGGCCGTAGTGCGTTCGCAATCGCGTTAAAAAACATGTTTTAGGATTGCCGTCATTAACTGTTATAAAGATGCCGCCTACAAAGCTCCTAATTTCCTGATTTTTGACGTCACCGATCAAAAGAAGCGAGGAGGCGAGAAGCGGGAAAATCAAACGCCAAAAAGAAAAAGGCGCGCCGGCGCGCGGGAAAATTTTTTTTCGCAATGTGGTTTTTTTTGCGTGTCTATGGCTGCAACTTGCATCGTTTTAGACAATAAAAATAAATACGACCTTTGGGGTGTCAGTGCCCCTTTAAGTTTGCTTGCAGGTTCCAGAACAATACGAGACTTTTGCGCGTGATTCCAGTACGAGTCATGCGCTCACTGATGGCAGCCCTGTGCTAAGTTTTTGCTGGTTCACAAAAATAAACAGGAGATTAACAAAAAAACCTAGGAGTTCTGCCTTTTCAGATTCGTTATCTCATCCAACCAATAAAAGTGTCTAGAAATTTAAATTGCGGAATTCAAAATTTTGATAACTTTTTACAAAAGCTCATCTGCCTCTGAATGTGTCCTCGTGTGGAATGTGGATTAGAGGGGCAGGATCGTGAAGGTAGCAATAAAAGAGGGCGACACTCCGGATCAAGCCAGCCGAACGAGAAAATCCCAAGTGAAGCCGGAAGAAAAAGGTTGCAATCGGGGGAAACGCCCCCAAGGGTGCACAAGTCCGTCCAATAGCGTCTTATCATTTTTGGTGATCGTTGGTGGTGTGTTCCTCCAAAGCGGAAGTTTCCCCCGGCTTTACCCCTGCTGGAGTCATGTTGCTTTCAGAAGCTTCCTACCTCCATGGGTGAAACAGACGAAACTGGTTATGGAGGAATTTGTTTGAGCAGAAAAACCTGCATTTTGGAGAATTCAGGTTAAAAAAAAACGGGACTTTAGAGCACTCGCATTACAAGATCAATATTTTGAAGCACGTTAGGAGTAATTGTGACATCATGTTAATAGAGCGTCTTAGCCAGTTTCACCACGAGTTGTTGGAAAGTATTGTGAAATGTTGAAAATTGCACACAGAAAGATGTTTTATTTTAAGACAAAATTATGTTTAAACGTGAAGGGGACGACTCGGGAACATTAATGATTTGGCTTCTTTTAGATCTGCTTGTTCAGTTCCTCAAGCCTTCTAAGCGCATGCTCAAGTATACAGTTTCCTTTGGCAAGAAATACATCTCCAATTTGTACCTTAACCATGTCCGCTTTCTTCACACCAGATATTATTAGTTCTGCACTAGCAAGTAACGCCCTATACTTGCTGCTACCTGTTCTTCCGAAGCCTTCTTCTATGCTGCCCGCATTGCTTCCGACAACCGCCATTTTCTGCTGGCTTCTGCTTGCGGCTACGTCATTCAACCCTCGTCCTCTTTACATACATTGCCCGATATTGCCTGACGCTTTTAATCAGGTCAAGACATCAAGACTGAGAGGTACCTTAGTGACGTCACCTTCATGGCGTCGAAGATAAGTCTTGATTGGGTGCATTCTAACAATGCTCGCCATGCTGAAGCAACTATACATCCATCGATGAGGTGTTTATTCTCGCTAAATCCCCGTTTACAGTCCGCATTGCCGTGGGGCAAAGAAAATATTGTTTTTTTTTTCAAGCCTAGGCAGCAGGGGATACTTTTGTTCTTCTTTTGGTCACTCCAGGAAAACAGGTCTTTGTCCAGTAACCATAAAGCTTTTTTTCTTCCAATGGCAGATTGTTCTTTTCATCACCACGTTTCAAAATTGTGCCACCGTAAATGATGGCGCCTGATCACTGCTCAAGACCTCAGGCAGCTGTGCTCCAAAAGAGCGCAAAGATTTTACTCCCATTTCAGCATTGTAGCACTCCATAATCCAGGATCACTTTGTTGACCAAGAGGAGCTTCTGCAGAATCACTTTCAATTTGAGACGATAGAATTTTGCGCTCAATCTAGCGTCATCCTAAATTTTGACGCAGCACGACGTAATTTGGTGGCCCTCTCGTTTTTGAAGCAGCTGGGCGCAGAAAATTGTGCGTGTACCGAAATGGCGCAATTTTTGCAACTGCCCCACCCCTGAGATAAAAGCAGATGGGAAACCTAACGATGCGATACGTTTTCTGCCAAAAAAGATTGACCGAACTGTTTTTGCGGTGATAGCCGTTATTGGCCAGGTATTCCAGTGGATTCCGTGTGTGTTTCGTGTGGGGCCGTGACGCCACATGGTCACGTGGTGTCACAGTGTTGCCTGACGTCATGGTGTAACGTGATGCCACAGTAAATCATTGCAAGGGGTGGCTCTCTGCGGGCCGGTTCGTGCCGGGTACCACACATTGTCCTCGAGCCCGTGCTGGGCCGGTGCCTGGCACTCAGACTTACACCTGCACCCATGTTAGTAGACAAAGGCAGAAAATCAACTACTATCTTTTTTTGGCTTCAATAGCCTCAATGTTTACTCTCCTAACATACGGAAACAACAGCCAGGTGCCTAAGCTCAGCCTAATATTAGAGCCTAAGCTCATTGCAAGTGTTTGTATTTATTGATTTCCTCCCATCGATCATGGCAATCATAACCCAAGCATCACCAAAAAGTGATTGTCGATCGCCCGGCGGTTGGCCATTATCTGGGCAGCTTCGCTACTGGCAAATTCTTAATCACCGGAATCCTTAGTCACTATAAAAAAAAATGTTTAAAAAATCTTGGCCAGCGGAGGCAAACAAACACGGCCGGCAAGAGTCCGGCCACAGACTATACTTCGTCTCACCCTACGATGGACTAAAGGCCAAAGCTACAGACTGCCAGATCCAATCACGAGCCACTTAGAAATTGCGTATTGCGCTCTGATGCACGTATCAATGCCCGCGTCTCATATCACTGATGGCGATGGGCGGAGAGTGGTTCGAATCGAAATAGCACTGAGTGACTCAACAATTTTACATTGCAAAAAGAGGCTGTTTTCGGTGTCGAAGCTTTAGAAATGATGCAGCGTTTTGGGGATCGGAGCATTATTCGTCCACCCCTAATCATGCTAGGCATGTCATAGAGTAGCGTGGAACGTGATTGGACCTGGCGGCCCGTGGCTTTGGCCTTTAGTCCATCGTAGGGAGAGACGAAGTATAGCTGGATTCAGCTCAGCCATCGGAGACATAAACACGGCCTATAAGTATCTGGCAAGATGTGCTGATTCTCTACCCTGCCGCCTGAGGCATAAACACGGCTGGCAAGTGTCTGGCCAGAAGTGCTTATTTTCAGCGTGGCCACCGAACTTGCAGTATTGGAACGCGTTACAAGTAACGACGTTACTGGTAACGCGTTAGTTTTTTAGTAACGTACTAACGTACTCGTTAAATCCCAAATGGTTAACCAGTAAAGTAATGTCGTTATTATTTTACGGTATCTCCTATCAAATTGCGTTACCCGTTACTCGTTACTTTTGATTAAAAATGGCCGCGTGATTCTTTGAAAGCAAAATAATTTTTATTCCGCGCACTACGAAAAGCGGCAAAGAAACCCGAACAAAGCTAAATGTACAAACGGCATCATTTCAAACTCTACTAAGACCACCGTCGCCGTGCCCTGAGGGAGCAGCCGTCTCGCTGGAAAGAGGCATCCGCTCGGGGGGCAACAGTCTGCCGCCGCTCGAAGGATTCTGCCTAGTCGTCCCTAGCTACTCCAGCTGGTCAAATCCTTCTCTTCAGAGCAAATAAATTCTCGTTCTGTCAACAACAGAAAGGATAAACTCTAAATTTGGAAGCGTTGACGTTCCCACGCTTTGAACCAAAACAAGTGGCAAGGTTATCGGAGGATCGAAAGGCGACCGTCACCAGGAATCGTCACCATCTTTTAGAATCCCTGCCGCCATGGTACAAAGGTGCGGTCTGTCGCTGGATGACGGCTCCCGTTCAGAAGGTCGCCTGACTCGCCTCCCACTAAATCCCGATAGCGCATCAAAAATTAGACAAACGACTGCGTAACCACCACGGACCGCACCTTCTTTGTATCGCAGTAGCCCCCAACTCCCTGGCATATTCAAACACCAAATTATCTATTGCTGGACGCTGCGTCCGCGCTATCCTTGTCGCAGTTCCTGGTTGCATCTGAAGGCTACTGTACTATTCTTGTAGAGAGGCACATTCGTAGCAGTAATAGTTATGGCTCTTGTGTGCTTCGCCCTTACTTTGCTGCTGCCGGCGTAAAAAAAAAAAAAAGATTTTGGACGTGAAAAAAAAAATTAGGATAAAGAGCTTATAAACGCTCGCAGCCTTTTTTAATCATATATACAAGTAAGGCTACCACGAGTATGCATATGATTATAACCAGAGTATGGCTCACGCTATACTACGTTTATAATCACCAATAATCTTCTTTGGTTATAATTATTGGTGTCCTCTTTTCGTTGCTTGTGTAGCCTAAACCGGACTGTGACTAAAACCGGTGTGGCTATGAGGTGGGTTGTTTGTGAGCGGTCCGTGTACTGAACAGTTGTCTCTGACATGCAACGCATACCTCTAACCAACAAGGCCGTTTTGGGACGCTTGTTATAAAAGCCCCTTTTACTGCCGTCTCGCACTCACTTTTTTTGCAAGATAGCAGCGGCCGCCGAAACTCTGTTATTATGGCCCGGGCTAAGTGGTTATGTTTCAAACTGAGGGAAACGAAGTCAGCCAATTCGCAGTTTAAACGTCTGCTCTGTATGCCAAAACTCAAGCTCCTGAGCACATCCAGGACGTGGAACTCTAATTTGAAAAAGCACATTAAGGTGAGCTATTCTTCAATGTCACTTACTTTCTTTCCGTTAAAAATTCGTCGTTAAGCTTTCTTAGCCAAAAGAACGCACCTTTCTTTCGAGATCGTATAATTAGTCGCAGTTTTTCAGCTGCATCTCACGATGCTCGTTAATGTACGCTAGCGAGACGTTTTCGAAAACCGCTTAGTTAAGTTTACTCGTATATTTCAGAAAGAGAGTCTTCTTGTATATTTCAGAAGGAAGGTAAATCAATCATGGGAGTTATATATAAACACTCCTATTTAATATTTGTTTAAGTTTGCGATTTATTTAGTGTTTTGTTTCTACACTAATTCGTGGTGCAGTTTCTTAAGTTAATATTTAGTTATTCCACACCAGTGATAACTAGAAATTAACGGCGGTGCTTCGCATCAGCCCTAATTGTTTTTCTTTTCCGCCAGACCCTCCATTCGCTGACGCTGTCAGAGTTCGCGGTAATTTCAAAGAAACAAAAGACCGAGACCCACTTTCCCGACACGCCCTTGCTGAGGCTGAGGAAGATCGACCGTATGCATTAAGCTCCCGTTTCTCAAGGCGTGTTCAACAATCGTGTGGAGGCGTTTGTGGTTGAGACTCTACAATCATGTAGAAACAGTGAAACACAAAGTAACGAAAAACTAACGTAAAAGTAACGTCCGTTAGTCATGGCAAGTAACGACACCGGTATTTCGTTACGTTTGCAAAATGGCAACGGAGTACTGAACGCGTTATTTTTTTTTTTTTTTTTTGAAGCTAACGAGTAACGCTATTTTGTTACTTATTTTTGGTAACGGGCACAGCACTGCACCGAATGCATAAACGCGGTTGGCGAGTGTCTGGCTAGCAATGCTGTTTTTCAGCTTGGCAGCCGGAGACATAAATAGGGCCGGCAAGTGTCTGGCCAGAAGTTTTGATTTTCAGCTTGGCCGCTGGGACACCCATAACCTCAACGTTTATTGCGTTGACTAAAGTTTGTCATGACCACTGGCAGCGAGAGAAGCATCAGGGGCGAGTGGTTGGCATCGTCGCGTTGCAGTACGTGCGTGGCGCGAACACTGTTAGCACAAGCAAGCGATCACCGTTTTAGAGCGCAGATTTCAGGTGCCTGTTAGCGCATCGCCGTCGCAGTCGTTCATTGTTCATAGGCGACGTGACACAAAGTCATGTGACACAAAGTCATGTGACGTCATTTTCCCCGCTAAATCTAGCGAGGAAACTGAATTGGTGGAGGTCACGTGGCGTAAATTTTTTAGCTAAATTTAGCGGGAAAATTGTGGGAGGAGGGGAGGGTACGGAGGAGGAGGAGAGGCTATGAAGGAGGAGGGATGAAGGGTGTGGAGGATGTGGAGGGGATGGTCCGACGGAGGAGGGGAGGGGAGGGAAGAGGAGGAGGAAAGGGTACGGAGGATGAGGGGTACGAAGGAGGAAGAGGAGGAAGCAGAACCAGTATGCGAGAAGAGTGATCTATATTTGTACATATATATTTCTCAAATTGCGTAGCAGGGTTTATCGCAAAATTAAAGTACCTTAAGAGCTGCAATCTAATTTCGCATTACAAAAATTTGAAAACTTTTCATTTTTTTTTTTTTTTAGTTTTGAAAGGCTATCTTAACTAACACTGTCGCGCGATATCTTCATTTGGAACATTATCAAAAATGTCAAAATATTATGCCCGCTGTTGTCCTTTAAGAAAAAAACGGAAACAGCGTTGATGTCATCTCCGCGTTAACAATGTCGCGCACTCCCTGCGCGACACTATTAGGGCGAATGCGACGTCAGCGATTTTTGCGTCAGTGCTCCACATATTCACGTCCCACCTCGCTAGTAGTTTTCACTAAAGTATTTTGATTCGAAGAGAAAAAAAAGCAATAAAGTCATTGACAGAGGGAGGACGACAGGGCGTGTCTTTAAAACTCGCCGCCTCCAGCACGCGCTCCATGTCTTCCGCCGAGCTTCGGCCGGGTGCGCCCGCTTCCGGTGCACGTGATGACATAGCTTTGTCGAAGCTCTCGAGCTGGGTGCGGAACAACTGAAGCTCCTCCTTGCCGTACTCCCACTATCGGTGGCTTCAACTTTTCGCCATTACCAGTGTGTCGCATTATGTATATTAGCGCCGAGATGTTTCGCTGGCGACCCCCCTTGGTTGCCATCCGCGACGTTACGACTGAGATTTGCCTCGCCGTTACGTCACGAGTTGTTACTCTGGCTAGTTACCATGCATCAGTTGCGACGACAAGTTGGATGGTCTGTTTAAGAATCACAAAGAAAGCTAGGAGCCATCGCATTCCGAAAGTAACACCGTCGAAGTTGACAGTCTGACAATGCTCTTATGCCCGTGGTTTGGCCAATCGTAGAAAGCTTACCGCAGCGACGCTTTTGGTTGGGCACGTCGCACTGGAATTAGCACCAAAGTAACGAGTGTGCACAAAACGCTGCCTCTTAGGCCACACCACTTTGACAAGTTTTGTCGCGACGCTCTTAAAGTAACGCGTCTCGAAAATCAAAAGATAGAGACAGTTCATTTGTGCAGAAAGCGAGCGGAATGAACGCAATAATAATAACCAGAAATTGATCCTTCCATGACCATTACAGAATTCATGTGTCCCAAAAGTACTGGCAAACAGAATGCAATCTATTATTTATGTAGTAGTCGAGGAACATCAAACATGTGGGATAAGGGGTAGAGAAATCCAGAGCAATATTCACGTGGCCCGAAGTGTGTTAGACTGTCTGCCTGAAAGAGGCAGACAGTCTAACAGCGAGCGGGCACGCACCGGCTGCCCGGGACGAGACAGGACAACTTGCGCCATCTAGGGACAAGTAGGGGCGGCCCGGTAGAGGCGGCGATTGCAACGCCATGTTTTGAGGCGGCGGAAACAAGAACCGTACGCTTGAGTGCAGAAAGAGCAGAAAGAGCGCCCCGAAGGAACATGGATGTTAACGGCTCTACCCGTCTTAGTTGCCGGAGGGTGTGATCAACATATCTGAGGTCGCCGTGACGTCACCCTACTTTTCTCTTTTTTTTTTTCGCTCATCGGTTGCTCTTTTCTCGCTTCTTCGCTCGCTCGGGCGCCCGGAGCGCGTTACAATAGCCAAGGCTACGGCTGCGCCGGCCTGATAATACTCTTCAGGTGAGGACAGCGCGCTCCTCGCGACGTGCCCGTTAAAGTTCGCTCTTCACTCTCCTCACTATGGTTTCAAGCGGCGCCGGCAGGCGACTCGTCGACCCGTGGGCACGTACAATACGGCTCGTGCCCCCTCATGTACCACACGCGCAGAACTCCAGCGAGGTTCTTGCACGTGCAGAAAGACCACGGTGTACCGGGGTGTCATGGCAACGAGATAATTTTTTTCGCTCTCACACAGTTTCGCCGTTTGGCCGCCGGCGACACTGTAAGCGCCTTACAGTGTCGCCGGCGGCCAAACGGCGAAACTGTGTGAGAGCGAAACTGTGAAGGGCACGGTGGCAGCGGAATGATGCAGCCTTTCGGACGTCCGTCAAACGAACTCTATCTGATTCCTCGCGCCGCGCGTTCAGCCCCACCGTGTCCTCACCTAAAGAGTGTATCTTACACCATGGCCAGAAACAGCACGACCTATTGGTCGACTGTGGCAGCAGATATCGACAAGCGCTCCAAGCGCTGGATTCACCGAATGTGTCGATTTTTACGAAAGCAACTATCTGCAACGTTTTTTTTTTGTTTTTTTTTTTTTATCGCCAAGCTTTGGTATGTGCTAAAAGTTCTACACTGTGCAAGGAGCAATATACAAAAGTTTCACCGTGTCTTTGCGGTTTTCATATAAACTTCTTCTTGGAAGCCCATGCGACGGGAAAACCTTCTCTGTAGTGTCGCAGACAGTGGTGTGGGCCTGCCCCACTTATTCGTTAGGCAGTTGGTATCACGATTTCTCTTTTTGAGAGACTAGGAAGTCCCTTTTATTCGCGAAGTCACCCGAAACCAGCTGGCATCTTTTGTCCCCACGTTTTTGGTGTCATCCGTTGAATATCACCCACCAAGACTGGTGGGATACCTGAAAGAGGTTGTTGACGCCTTTAATTTTCTAGCAGTCCGTTTTGCTCGGGAGTACCTCGCAACAGTGTCGAGGAAAGAAACTAACACAGGATTTACGATAAGGAAAGAGGGACATTCAAGACAAACAGAAAAGACAGACAAGACAGACAAGACAGACAAGACAGACAAGACAGACAAGACAGACAGCGAAAGCCTGTCTTGTCTGTTTGTCTTTAATGTCCCTCTTTCCTTATCGTAAATTAATAACCAGCACGCTCAACCTTCTGCATAACACGGGATCTTGTTGATATTCTCTTCCCAACGCCTATATACCGAGTCTTGTACGAAAATCACCCCGGGCACGATGTACTGTGTCGTGTAAAAGAGATGGGAATTCCTCCTGGGATCAAAACATTGTTTTTCAAATTGCATTGTTCTATTTTACCCACCAAGGTATGGTTGCAGAAGAGGGGTATCTTTGTCCCATGGGCTGTAAACTGTTTTTTGTGTAAGGAGCCCGAAACTGTTGAGCACATTTTTATCAACTGCTAGGACGCAAATTTTGGGGGGGAAGTGTTGCAGGAAATTTTACAAAAAAAAAACCTAAATATTACACCACATTCTATTCGTTTTCTGCCCGTAATGCCAGGGGAGACCGTTGGGTATGACCTCATTATGCTCCTTTGTTTATACAGCGTGTGGAAATCCCGAATGGACGTGCGAAATGCCGTTCAGACCCCGAAGTCTGTGCACTGTTATTTCATTCAACTAGGAAGCACAAGTCAACAGCGTGTACGAAGGTCGCGACACAAAGCCCGATTGGGTGCCATTGTTTAACAAATTGTTACGAATGAAAGAACCCTAGTGATAAATGAGGGACCTATTTTAGTAGTGCGATATTTTTGTGTGCTATGACTCTCCGTTTTTGTTTCCCTTGCAATAAAGAAAAAAAAATTCTGCTGTGGTCGAGAGGTTAGAGCGCGGGCACTTGACGTCGCGGCGTGAATGTCCCGGGTTCAAATCGCGAAAGAAACTCTCTTTTTCTTGTATTTGACTGCAATCCCACTAAGAATGTAGGCAAGGCCCTATGAGCTCTATAAAATTATTGGGCTGGTAGTTCTGACTCATCAGTTCATTGTTCATGACCTCGGCGGAAGAGCGCATATATGTCTCTGGATTTCTTTACCAACTTCCCCTACGCCTCCTGCATCTGCCGTACACTCCGCGGAAAGTTTACAATATCTTCCCATGCCCGTCTCTTCGTTTGCCAGATAACTATGCTGCTGAATTTCTCTAGAATTTGTTGTTCCCATATTCCAACTGCTCTAATTAATTCCATTTGTTGATCCAAAGTCATTTTAGGTGTTTGGGTTAGAGATATGGTTTGCGATGTCGACTCCCGATTCATTTTTGCATTCGGTTGTGGTCATCCGCTATTCTAATCAAAGTTCAAAGAGTAATGTGTTAATATTACAAAACGATTGCCGCAGCAATATGTAAAGAGAAAAATTTACCTTTTATCACATTCCCTGCAAGTAAAAGTATGATCTCTTTTATTTCGGTTTTATCACTTTCTCAGAGGTTTGACTTGCTGCCTTGCCTGTAGGATTTCGCTCAATCAATGCATCCACAGCTGCTAATCTTTATTACTTTTTGCTTATTTTGTAAAAGTCTCTTTTTAATTGCCACAACTGCAGTTTTTATTAGTACTAAATAGGCGTCTCCTGTTATTGAAAGGAGTCGTAGCAAGAGCGTTGCATTTTAAAAACACAGGAAATTAGAGTTGCCGGGGAAAGGATGCTTGTTTCGGCTCCGTTCGTGTGAAAGCCATACCGATACTGTAACCTTCGTTTCCTTTTAATGAACATTATGAAACGACTGTATTAGCACGTTAACTTGCCTTGATCTTTTTTTTTTTCTTCCCGGTGTTTCGATTGAACAGGTGGGAATAATAGTAAAAACAGTGTAAGGCGCAGTAGTGCAAGTGGATGATTCGGAAAAAGGATCAGTTAATAAATGACACACACACACACACGCACGCACGCACGCACATACGCACACACACACGCACACACACGCACACGCACACACGCACACACACACGCACACACGCACACACTCGCACACGCACACACACGCACACGCACACGCACACACGCACTCGCACACACGCACACACACACGCGCACACACGCACACGCACACACGCAAACACGCACACGCACAAACGCACACACGCACACGCACACACACACACGCAAACACACACACACACACACACACACAGAAGTTCCTAGCGCGATTTGAACCCGGAACTTTCACGCCGCGTCGTCAAGTACCGGCGCTCACCGGCGCTGGCGGAGGTATATGAATATACTGCCACCGCTTTTATCTCGCGTAGTTTTTCCTTTATTTTGGCTCATATTTACCCCCCTCCCCCCCTGGCCGTAACTTTACCTGCCGCTTCTATAGTATAAAGGGGTGGCCAATTCCACTCCAGTTAAAAGTCCCTGCAGTCAGTTTCTGCGAGTGAAGTTATGTGCTTGAAGCGATACAGATTTCTCCGCCATTAGGCGGGGACGCTAGATACTTCCTTGTCCCCATGGAGCTGGTCACGTGACAGAAAAATCCCTGTTGGCCGCAGCGGCGGCCGCGTCCGCAAGATGAGCAAACCGGCCCTGGGGTCCTATGCTACACAGCATAACCAAGCGGAACCAAGGAATTGGGACAATGCTTTCTGCTGAATAGGTCAGTGCCGCGCCACTGACAAATCGCAGCAGATGGCGTTGTCCTAGTTCCTCGCTCACACTTGGTCACGTTGTGTAGCATAGAGCGCCTGGTCTAGAGACTTGAGTGTGATGCAATGCCCTAACGGTTTATGCTGTTTACATGAACGCACTGAATGCGATAATTGGAGTCGATGGATTTAGTGTTCTAATGAGAGTACCCGTTATGGGGGGGGGGGGCCCTTGTACAAATGGACCAACACGCTGCTCTGACGTCACGCTCCTGCGGTGGCGCTATTGTTGCCACGGCGCATGCGCAGAAGCTTCACCTCATGCGAATCTGGTTTCTGTGCTTGCGCAGTGCCCACACCTGGTGTGGGCAAATGCGGGCTTGTTTGTAAACAGCGTGTCGGTCTATAGCTAGTTGTACAGTCGGGAACAAAAGTTTCTGTACCACAGGAGCGTTGGCCGATATGCATCATTGCGCCCTCTGCTGTCGAGCCGGTGCTTGGCGGATGTGCATCCTTCCATACTCGCAGGGATGCCGATTCTTTAGTTTCTGGGCAGCCACGCTGCGATTCTCAATAACTTGCCGTGTGGCGCCGCTTCGAAAGCATCCGTAGTTAGCTGCGCCAAAGATTGGCGCTAAGTAGCGCTGGCCTGGCTGGCAGCGTCTCTGAATCAGCGGGACAGGAGGATTAGCCGATCTAATATGCCGCCAACTCAGGTCAAACATGGAGTCTCCCACTTTTCTTTTATGCTGCTTTTACACTGGCGTTCAAATCGCAAGTGCAAACCAGGTTCGCTCGTTTTCGTCATCAAATCTACGTGAACTGCCTCGCAAATGATGATGACGATGATGATGATTGGGGTTTTATGGCATAAGAGCAACTTAGGCCACATTGCGCCAAACAAAGGTTTTTCCAAGGGGCTTAGAGGTGTAAACTGCCTCGCAAATATGGTTCAAGCTCCAATGTGAATGAGGCATTACTGCCACCCATATTGCTCCGGCCGTGCTACCGGCCTTTCATGCTCAAGAATGCCTTTCAATAACCGGCAAACCATTTTGTGTTTATTCAGCATAATACCCAACTCTTCCTCTTTTTTTTCAAAGGTCAAAGTAAACGATTATTCCACGTCAGAAAGCCTGAATGACTCGGCTCCTGGTATTTTACAATATTCAGCAATATTCTCAGTGTGACCTGCCTTTAATGTGTACGAGTCTTCTAGTTTCAAGTGCACTTGACGGTAACATTGTCGTAAGGGCCAAAAGTCTTGTATGATAATTGGTCATCATATTGTTCGTTATCAGGTAAACAAAGTTACCACAAAAAGCGGCTTGCGCCACCGCCTCCGAGATCGGCGACTACTTCTTTCTTGCTGCAGGCGCAGCCAGCCAGGAGTGCCGGCATGGCTTCATAGCATGGATCCCGTGCGCAGCTTGGCGCGGATATTTCTGAAGCGGCAATGCGGGGCACATTTTAGAGAATCGCACCGCGGCTGCCGAAAACGAAAGAATCCGCATCCCTGCAAGTACGAAAGGACACGCCTGCACCAAGTGCCAGTCTCGACGTGCCATCAGAGGGCGTAGCAGGGCATATAGGCCACCGCTCCTGTGGTCCGGAAAATGCTGTCCCCGAGTGTGCATTTATATCCCGTTATATTCCAATCCCGTCAGCCCATTGTCTCGAATGCAAGGCTTGCATTCGAGACAATGGGCTGACGGGATTGGAATATAAGGGGATATAAATGGCGAGTTCAGCCCGATTTCAAATTATTATACTTGATTTTTGCATAAAGAGGAAGTACGGGAAAGGAGGAACACAGCACAGCCTAGTTAATGAACATCTTACATCTCAAACCAATACTCATGCTGTGACGGACAACATTGACAAGGGCTCTGAAATCTGATCATCGGGTCTTTCAAAGGTGGTTCGAAAGCAGGATACACGAATTGAAACCATCAGCATACTTAAATAAGTATTGAGTAAATCCATGCTCGTTTACCACCTCCGGGCAGTCACGGGCTGTAAGGGCAGATGGGGAAGACCCTGACTGTACCTTGACACAGCTGGCCACATCAAGAGTATCAAGTTGCTGTAAGAGAAGCAAAACGTGTGCACCTTAACACATGTCAAGCTAAATAATAAGGTATTTTAGAATAATGTATGCAATTTTAGCCCATGCTAGCACTAAATTTGGCGCTTCTTAGCGCACGCTGTGCCAGAGTGTTTTAGAATAGCGTTTCTCCACCGCAACGAAAAAGCCTAAGCACCGCGTGCTTGCAACGCCACAAAGGTACAGCAACACTATTTATTTTGCACACGAAATCCTGTAACCTGAAAAAAAAAAACAAGTTTCTTGGTTCAGAGGAACATTTTAAATTCGTTTAAATATGAGAATGCAACAGAAGCGGTCGACAGGTAATGTCCATTCGCGTCGCCTAGGCAAGAAAGGTCTCGTGTACTGACCTTCGCACACTGTATACCTTCACTGAGAAACATTCGTGTGTCGCAAGCAGCAAGCTGTCGGCGATCGTTGCCCACCTTGCTGGGTCCTCTTAAACGTTTCTGACGTGCACCTCCTATAGGAACGCAATGTCGCCCTGCGTTGTACATCGCAGTTGAGATGATCTGGTGAGGGTCTAGGACAACTAGTCGAAAGCTAACTCGTCGACGGTCAACTCATCGGCAGTTCATTCACCCAATAGGCTGATTTTTCATAGGGCAATTCGTCGCAGGAAAACTTGTCGCACAGGCTAACTGGACGCTGCTTTTTAGAAGCCAAAAATATATATTTTTTCCCTGACATTTTAAAGCAAATACTGCGCTATAGTAATCACTAAAATCCCGCAAGGTAATTGACCCCCAGAGTGGCCTTTTTGTCGAAAATAACAACTTGCCACTTTCGCCATTTTCGCAATCCAGCGCGCACTTTTTTTTTTGTTGTTGTTGGAGGGGGGGGGGGGGGGGGGGGAATTGTGGCGGAGGTGGCTGGGATGCTCATGACCAGAGGAAAGAGGGCTGTGGCCCCATTAGACTCCTCTTTCGCTACGCCACTGCAGTGAAGGACGGTCACTACGTTGCACATGTATCTTTGGGGCGCGTGTTAACCTACCCGGCCCACCCGTTCAAGCCGCTTCGCGGCGACAATCTACGACGACTTGTTAAAAAAAGTAGGAAAGAAAATTAACAGAAGGACAATCCCGAGATGACACATTTTTCAACTTGTCTCAAGGTTCTTTCCTGTCTTCGCTATCTTGTGATATATTTTATCACAAGAGGGCGAACCGAAAACCCTCTTGTGATATTTTATCACAAGAGTTTTTTTTTTTTTTATACGATTACATCCTAAAATACCACGTGGGAAGATAAAATGACCACGACGTTTCACCTCGCTCCTTGCCAATTCGTCCAATGCACTTTGTTTTGTTTTTTTACTCTTCCGATACTCCGAGTTTCGCTATTCTTTGGGATTCTTATATTGGTTTGCCATGATCGGTTGCCCTCGTGTTCTGTAGGAGAGTGAACTCTGGGATCTTCTGTACAGTGGACTATCTGATTCCCATAAATTCCAACACTTACATCACACTGAGTGAAATTGTTTTACATGGCAGGTTACTTCCAGATTATGGTACATAAATTAGTTGTTTTTTTATATACTATAAAAAAAATTTCTACCCCCCCTCCCCGAAAAAAAAAAAGTTGTATTTTTTTAGTGGCGTCTGTGGACAGTGCTTTTTTAATTCTTGACGGCAACTTACCGTTTTGTAGGAATACGTAAGCAGTTGGGAGGTTCCGACTGGGAGGAAGACCCGGGGCAAGTATCCGGAAAGCTGCAGAAAGCGATCACACGGAGATGTCAAGCGCGCCATGGACATGTGCAACGCGCTCAAGGAAGCACACCTATGTGCTACGATAGGACATCAAACGTAAAAGAGCCTCTACCGTGCCCTGTAGAAGTAGCGGATGTTGAAGTTGATAAGACACAATTCATTTTTGCTTATGACTTGGACACAATTGGATTTCAGCATTTAATTAAAAGTGCGGAGATTCGTGACGATTCTTGAATAAATATATAAAATAGATAAAATCGCAAATTGAACAGAGGGAGGAATAGCATGTACGGGTTGTAAACGTTTTTTTCCTTAGTTTGTTTCTAGTCTGCACTTGTTGAATTCGTTCCTGATGTAATACATTTCCTAGGCTAGAATGAAATTCGGCATACCACACGGGCAAACCACATGTCCAGCTTTTTTTGGATATAAAGCCGCATCTGTCCGACATGGGCAGGTTGACAGAGATTTCTCTGTTCCTCAACTGGAATCACGGCAAACGTGTCCACCATCTCATCAAGACCTTTTGTTTCTCTGCATCTGGTCTGATTTACATTTAAAAGATCCTCTCACAATTTATATCAGTTCCCAAGTTCATGGTTGGGAGGTAGATTAAGACATTTGTTTTTTCTGCAGCTGAAATCTAGGCTACATTCAAAATATACCCCGAGCAATTTATATCAGTTCCCGAGTTTATGATTGCGAGGCAGATTCAATTTGCTCGTACGAAACTTAAAAGCCCGCAATAAAGTGTAAAGTGTTCATTAATATCTAAGGATCAGCGCAAAGGAAGTCGTACAGTTGTGCTGGCCCAAAATATAATGCGGCTTATTGTGTTAACCACGATCGTCGTGCCTTTGGAATGTTGATATTTCGTTCCACGAACGTCCAACAGAGAACCATATAGAGATCCTAGATTTCCAACTGCACGACCGGGGTCACGTGGTTAATGGGCCGCGTTTGCAATACCAGCTGCGAGGAGGTGTCGAACACGTTGATCGTCTGCAAATGCCTCTTCCTTTCCGCCTGCTTTCCTTCTCTCCAAATCAAAACGCAGCTCATTCGCACTTCTGAGGCGTCTGCCATTCAATTGCAAACGCTCTCCACGTTTGAGATGAACCCTCTCTTCAATCTACGCTCTGTAAGTACACACAACTCCAGGTTGTATACTGCTTCCTTCAGGTGGCGGATAAGATAGTGTTCTTGGAAACAACATAAAGTTACGAGTCGGGTGGTAAACTCAAGTGATTCATTGGATACAAGACATGAGGCTGCAGCAATCGTAATGAGAAATGCATTGCTCCCAAAAAAAGAAAGAAATGAACTGAGATCAGTCATGGTTTTTCCTCAGGTTTCAGGGGCCGTCACTTCCACGTGTGCTACAAGCATGTCAAGAACCTGCAGGCTGTTGTCGACGGGTGTATGGACCACATGTGCTCGTGCCACCGGAACAGCCTTTGCTACTGCGATGCTTTTGCATCTTTCAAGCTGGCCTGCGAGAGGCATAACGTCACCTTTAATAAGATGGCCGGAGGGGAGTGCGGTGAGTAGGAAGCTATAAGTAGTTTGTTTTATGCATTAAGTTTTTTTTTTTTTTAATGTTTTTAGATATAATAACAAGATTCGCTATTCTACATTATTTTGTTTGAAACGAACGAAACTGACACCGGAATGTTCTGATTTTCGCAGCCAAACGCGTTCTGTTCCGAAAGAAAAAAAACCTCTAGAGAAGCAGCAAACGTCCTTAAACAACTCAAATGTAAAATTGCAAAACAATTACAATTTCTGTATAAAACTTTCTTGTTAATCTTTTAAACATTTGAAAAGTGGAAGAAGCGATTGGAGAGATTTAGAACAGGCCGCACTGATAATTCAGGTAAGGCCAGCTGAACCAAAATAAACATACACACAAAGACCATAAATACCGCTCGACTAACAACTGACTTTTCTTTTTCCTCTTCTTCTATTAGATTTCCTCTTTTCTAGTTTATTCTAGTTCAGCTGGCCTTATCTGAAGTACGAACCAACCAGGTCAACCTAAGACTATTAAACACTGATAAATTACCCCTTGATATCTAATCCCTATTCCACAAAACTTGCGAAGCTAGGTGACACAAAAAAGAAACCTACTTTTTTCAAGCGTGTTGTCTGCGGATTGAGGAGACGCGGTAAAACAGCTTGGCATCAAGCAAAAATTCTACTGCGTTTCTATATTTTGTTTCTTGAAGAACGTCAGTGTCCCCAGGGAATGACATTTGACGCCTGTGGCCCGGCGCGTGTAAAGAGGTGTCATCCATACTCCTTCGAAGTCATGGACACATGCATGCCCGGCTGCTACTGTCCGTCTGAGAAACTGTGGGAAAACGGAAAATGCGTCGAAAAGAAGAAGTACTGTGCCGCGTACGAAACGTTTCTGAGGGCAATGGGGTCATCAAAAAAAGTGTAGTGTCGGCCTTCAGAATCGTTCATCACATCACACGACCACGTCACTCATTCTTCATTGATCACTGTTCGAGGTTTCATAAATGGACCTGAAAACAAAAATAGTGAACTGAAAATTAAAGCGTGATTGCACCAGACTTGTGCCTATCTTAAATAATATACTGAAGATACTATAGTTCAAATACTTTTTGTATTATTTTGGCATCGGGCAAATACATTTATTCTAGAGTATTTGCTACTCTATCTTAATTAAATTTCTCACTATCTTGTACTCAGTATCTCAAATACATTTTGCAACCTTGAAAAAAAAAAAAAAAACTCGCTCTAACCATTTAGGGAACTAGGGATCGTCTGTCTCCAGGGTAAAGCTTAACCAATTGCAAACTAAGAGCCAAGCGATTGAACCCCCCCCCCCAAAAAAAAAAGACACGAGAGAAATTCTGTCTCTAAATGACAGCAAAAAACCAAATGTATCACCCCAAGTACGCCAGCCTCTTTGCGTCCTCTTGCACTCTAGTTCACTTTTTTAAAGTTGTTTTTCAAGGCTACGACACGTTTGGAATTAGCAAAGCGTTTGTAACGTAATCAGGATTTTACACTCAGACCCCACATTTTCTCTGGAGCTAGAATAATTTTATCAGCGGAAGATTGTTACGCCAACTGGCTGTAGGATTACAATAAACCATTTTCGAATATCGCCGGCTCAGGGGGTAGCAGTATAAAAATGCGTGAACACGTTTTCATGCGAGAGCAGCCACACCCTCGTCCAAAGAAGTTAGATCAGTCTCGCTGTATAGAGCTGCGGTGACCTATAGATTGGGCTTCCCCAAATCTCCCCATGTGCCTATTGTGGCTTTACGTTTTCTCCGTAGCGAGTTCAAAAGTGTTTCTTCCATCTCCTTCCGAGAGAGCGCATGGTTTCATCTTCCGAATCATCGGAACCAGTTGTGCCCCAGGTGGAGTAATTTATGAACTAGTGCCGCAACTAAGGCGCTTCATGAAGGTCATCACGACCACAGCAAAATGTGTTTTTCAGAAAAGTGATCACAAATAGAGCACCCCCTCGTGACTTTTAATATTACATCACCGGCTTGGAAATCTTGCCAAGTATCTTCAAATGTAATTCAATTACTCTTTCAAAGCATTTACACTCTTCTCAAGATAGTTCGTAATAAAATGGACTTGAATACTACTCTAAATACATTTTAAAATGCGTATCTAGTATCTTGAATATTTTCGTTGAGTATTTGACACAACACTGGATTGAACTCACGGAGTCGCTGTCTGATTTACGAGAATTCACTGAATCCGGCGAAGATCTTGAGTGCATATACGTACCCGAGACCCAAAATAAAGGTTCTTAAACGCTCCCTAAAAAAAAAAAAAAAAGAATGTGACAGTACATTAGTTTTGTTCAAGGTTTTGTCCACGTACCGATATAGAGCGAACAAGAGACCCTCTAAAAGAACGCAGGGCTTTGTGAGTTAGAAGAGTGTGTTCCTACCAATATGAGTAGATACTGAGGGAGAGGGGGAGAAGAGAACGGGCGGCGGCGACACAGCGCCCAACTCTGACTGGATTGATTAGAGGGTAGACGCGAAGGTAACTGCATGGTAAACGCCGAACGCCAGCGTTTGGAGAGGAGGGTGGCTCCTCTCCAGCGCTCGCTGGGCTAAAGTTGAGAGAGGGGGAGGGGCGGAGTTTCCACTTCACCTGCCACCGACTATAACTTCCGATTTGTAAGGCATCTGAAGAAACTGCGCGTTTTCAAGTGAGCCATAATATACATTACACGCTACTTAGATCAGTGACAAAACTGCACCTGTAGGAAACGAAGTCATAGTAGGGCTGTCTAAGGGGAAAAAATATCTCCGACGTTTTCAGACATTTTTTTATGGTCTCATAAAAATGCTTACCTCTACGAACAAGGTGGGGTGGTGTTGTGCTAGTTGGTGATGCATAACTTAATGAGTGTGTGTTTTTTTTTTTACGCAAGGTATCCACCGCTACCATCTCGTGAGTATTGCATAAATATAATATAATTATGACTCTAGTGTTATTTATGAGCTCTGGTGAGCTTAATTCTAGAAATAAACTGTTGAATAAAATTATGTCAATGTCTTCTGAAACTCAGGCCGACAGAGCTAGAATGCCTTCATTTCAAATACGGCTGAAATGTACCATTGAAAAGGGCGTCATGTTCGCCGGCGTAATAGGTATGTAAATGTCGCAACTACTATAAAAAACAGCAATCGAGTATTGACCAATGCTCTAACATTGTAATAGCTGTTAACAGGTTTAAAGGGAAGCTGAAGCACTTTTGAAAAAAACAAATATAGTTATGAGCGCACTTTTATAGCTTCTTATCCCGTGAGTTCAGTTATCGCATTTATATTGGGCAAAGTGTAAACGTAAACCGCATTTATCGTGTAAAATACGTGCAGCGATTGTAGCCGGGCGTGCAGCGACTGTAGCCGGGCATGCAGCGATCTTCTCTGCCACCTGTTCTCTGTCCAAAGCGTCGTAACGTCATTGACGCCATCCCCGCGCCAGCTTAGGCTGTGTTCCAAACCTTACTCGAATGGATCCGATTCATCCCTGCCGATCATCTCACGTGACACGACAAATACAGCAACGCTAGACGTGGGTAGGTATTCGAACGCCAAGGTACCAAACCTCTACCCTACAGAGTGAGATCGAGTCAATCTTGGAACACGGCCTTAGTAGCGAGCAAAGGCCATCTGACCCCACTGATGACGTCACTTTTGCTAGTTTGTATCTCCGCTTTCCCTCGTCGCGCCGCAACGGGCGGGTCCACGTCGAAATTTTAACTGGCTATTTCTACTCTCCTACTAATATGACCGAAGCATAACTTAAGAAGCATTATTTCTAAGCTCTCTAGATCACCGCTTTTACTGTTTGTCCGAATTCCAAGTGCCTCTTCAGTTTCCCTTTAAAGAGTTACTTAATTTTTTTTTTTTTTCAGTGTGCGACGCAAAAGCAATATTCGAGGTGGTTAAAAGATGACGATGCAACGAAGTTTGAAAAGAAGACAACCGATAAAAGTGATAAGAGGGCGACCGGAACGCTCAGCATTACCCTCGCCTTCTTACCATTGCCATAGTTTATTTTTCTGCGAGTGGTTCTAACGATTTATAAATAACACTTTACGCAGACACCTATGTGTAAAGAAATTAGACTCTTTCGCACACATACTAGGTGTAATAAGTCGATCGATAGCAGCCGTTATTTATAAAATAATGTAAGGGGAAACGTGTCATATCCTTACGCTTAGCAAGCGGAACATCTTTTAGAGTGTGCCCACTAATCATGCCTACCAGAGCTCGGTGTTTACCAGCGTGGTCTCGTCTTCGCCTCACTCACAGTTTCTACACCCGCCTAGCTCTCGATTCAAGACTGTTTTAGGTGAGACTTAAGTTGCCTAAACTTCGTATGAGAATAAAAAGAAAAGCGGCCGCTACAAGCGCGGGCGCGCTGACTTCAGCAGGGCTCGCCTTGAAACCGTTCTTGAGGACAGTAGGAATACTGAAGGTGTAGCTACGATTTCACTTCCGCTTACGGGAAAATGAAGCTTGCTGACTTGGCGCCATCACTGAGGGGATTGCAGTCGGGTGTACGCTAAGAAAGATGTCGCCATGTTTATATCTGTTCAAAGCACAGACGCCTGCGATCCCGGCTGTTAACATTCATCCGACAGCCAGTGGGAGGGTGGGCTGTTCGTCGAACCGCAGGCCTGCACTAGGGGTGCAGAGCACCTTCGGGCATCTCCCAGTAGAGAACTTTGTTCCGGAATGTAACCGAATCATCGATTGCTCATAATGGTCGCACAGTATCGCTTTAAGAACCACAAATATAGTGGCAATGTGGGTTCCAATTCTTTACCTCAAATCGCGTAATTAGCCTTTTTTTTTTTAGAGGCGAGAGTGGTATTAAACTATGCTGTATTGTTTTTATTGATCTGCTTTTTACATCACGTATAGAATGAAAATATATTATGATTTAATTCTTATACTTTTTTGCTCAAAATTCGCTAAATAAATTATTTTTCGAAGACTTGAGTAAGCAGTTGAGCGAAATGTTTTTTTTTTTATTGCTGTGTTATTTTAATTTTCGTGTGAAAGTATTCCGACCTTGTGGGAGAGCTGAAGATCAATACATTTTACCCAAAAACTTGTCATAATATGAATTGCAGCATAGAGACGCCTGATTATAGTCGAGGCACAATCAGTGCTATGAGTTACTAGGTCAGCCTATCGAGATCATTATTTGATATATTCCTTCATGACTTGCCAATTGATGCGATTAATTCGGGATTGCATAGCGCCATGAAAACAAAAAGAAAAAAAAATCGCACAATGGCTGACCACACAAATTCTGCTCTGCAATGGCACTCTACAAAACCAACGCAGCTTTGAGGCTCCAGTTCGTCCCGTGTTGTCAAAATCTCTTTAAAGTGCCAAGAACCCTGGGAGGGGTATCCTGTTCCCGGGATTACACGCGGTTGCGACGTCACTTCAAAAGGACTTCCATTTTATCTAGTCTAAAGGAGTCGAAATCTAACACGTCTAGCGATAAAGGCTGCGTTTGCCTTTCGCGGTGAGCCTTTACCAGAACTCCGCCGACGTTCCAAGATGCGGTCGGCAGGTCTGGTTGCCGTACTGCTTCTGTCTTTGGCGTCGAGTCCCACAACCTGCCGTGAGATTGATCCCGAACTGCGAACCTTTGTGAGCACGCTAGAGCGCTACTCTACAACGAAGAACGACGTCATTTTTCTTCTTGAGTCTGGAAACATCGAGGCCGACCATTTTTCCGATGCACTCTTCTTCACCGAGACGCTAGCTCGGCTGTTCATCGTGTCTCCGGAGTACTCGAGGCTAACCGTCATGACGTCCTCCGACCAAAACTTGGTTCACATCGACCAAGTGAGAAACATTGATGACGCTAACATGTGCACTTTTGCACATGATGTGAAATGGATACAGCATCGCTCAGGTAACACCAAGACCCGGGAAGCGTTGGAACATGCGACGACTATTCTGAGAGACGCTAGACATGGTGTCAACAAGTGAGTCTAAGGCTGTGCTATCCACGGTGGTTATCCTGATTGCTTAGGGCTTGTTTTAACTAAAACAAGAACGTTATTCAAAAAGCAAAAGTAAATATTCCTTATCAAATAACGACAGAGATGCCCACAGGCTGTTATAGTGATCAAAATCTATGGTTCTTCGGGGAACTTTCAGGTTATGCTATTGCGGAATAAGGAGCCAATGAAAACTCACATTTTGCGCCCGTTGTGTTTTATGGTATTCACGGTATAATGTGTTAATATTTGGCACATTACACCAAATCGATGTTTTCCGGTATATTTTTTTCTTGTTCTACTTTTTGGTGTCTTGAAACAAATCTATTTCGTGAATGAACTTCCGTAGGAAGCATTTAAACATACGAAGCTCAGAAGGCGACTCACGCCAGTCTGAACCGTTATGTAAGGTGCACTATCAGAGAAAAAAAAAATAATAATATATATATATATATATATATATATATATATATATATATATATATATATATATATATATATATTGCATTGCTCGGCAAACTACACTTTAATGATATAAAATATCTCAGAATGAGAAATGTTTTGTAAAAAAGAGCTGATAATTTCAAAATACCTCTTATACACTACACCCTAAGAAATTCCTGCGCGCCTACTCACGCGCCCAACACTTGAAGAGCCAATTTCTGCGATCTACGAAATCAGCTCAGCGAATTATGAGGCGGAACATCTGTTTAGACCTCAAAATTAAGTCTGCGCTGTGGCATTACGCAATGCAGGCATGACGTTTTGCTTTGCGTAATGCCACAGCGAAGTTTTAATTTTCAGGTCTAAACTGATGTTCCACCTCATCATTCCCAAAGTTGATTTCGTAGAACGCAGATATTGGCTCTATGAGTGTTTTGCGGGTAAGCACACGCGCACGAATTACTTAGAGTGTAGTAACACTTGCATTATTTACTGCAGTCACGCCTAAGCGCACTTACGACGCTAACTCTTACAACTTCTCGTGGCTATGCAGTAAAAGGTATGGTCGCTCGTGCACAGCCGCATCTTGAGTGCCCAAGAAAGCTAAGCACATGCACTCTCCATTTCTAAAATAGCTGTTCGTGAGCTTAGTTATGCAAAACCGCAGTCACGGGTGACTTAACCGCGGTTAAGGGTGCCCGAGTAATTAGGGCATTATGGTGTTTACTATTGATTCGGTGGTCTTGAGGTTAGTCCCCAGATTCCGAAAAAGCATTGTCTATAAGTTACAATTAATAACAATTTAGATCATTTTTAGATGCACCATAACAATAAAACATGCGCGCACATATCAAAATGGCCATCCTTGAATTGCACGCAGTCCTAAGGACATGTGTTTATTTAAAACATGTGCTGACAAGCGCTGTCTTTTTTTTTTTTTTGTCCGTTCTGCCTGACCTTTATGAGATGGACTCAGTGTACCTATATGGCATCTTAAAAAAAGGAGGTAAACACTTGCGATATTATCAAACGTAATTTTTGGAAACTGACGTTGCACATCAAAGCCCAGTAGAAATCAAAAGTGTAACACGAATTACAAAGTTTTACGTTAAAATTATAATGCAATTAAATGCAAAGCTGCAAGCGAGCTGGACAAGACTAACGAAAATAATCCCTGGGGAAGGGCAACAAGAGGGACAAGAGACAAACACAAATATCCAAACACAACTGGTGTTTGGTGAGCGACCGAAAACATCCGCCTGGTCCGGGTATCGAACCCGGGACCTCTCCTTTACAGGTGGAGCGCTCTACCAAGTGAGCTAACCAGGGGTTAGACGTCAGTAGAGCAAACGGGTTTTATCAGCCGCGTCCAGTCTAACACCAACAAGGGTGAAGCTTGCAGTTTTAAGGTTATAATTATAATGCAATTAAATGCAAAGTTGCATTTAGTTGGAGATTTGTGTTTGTCCTTTGTCCCTCTTGTTCCCCTTCTCCAGGGATTAATTTCGTCAGAGTTTTACGGTTCTCTGTAATGCGAAAGTAGAGCGCAGCTCATGAGGTATTTTGATTTTGCGATATGCCCTGGTTGCGAATTTGAAATAAATACATAAATAAATAAATAGGTAAATATATATATATATATATATATATCAGTGTGTCGAACCGAAAAAAATACGGGTTCGATTACGGTTCAGGTTCAGGTAAATTTATTTTGTTCCGGTTCAGTTCCGGTTCGATTAATTCGATCCGCGAACCGGTTCGCGAACCGGTTCGGAAATTATAAATGACAAATTGCAACATCAAAATAAATTACAAATAAAACATCTGAAATCAGCACATACGAAACGGGATACATCGTAGTGTAAGGCTCAGGGATTTCTACCAGGAATGGTTTCTTTATGTGCACTCAAAGGTTACCTCACCGACGTTTACGCATTCGGACTTCATCTAATTGGGTCCGACGCAGTAGCTGTAAAATCCGTGACCTCCTTACAAACCCACTTACAAGTAGAACTCGCTAACTATCCCGCCACCTCGGCGTGTAAGCAATTGAAGGAACAGTGGGGAGAAAATACAGCTTTCTTTATTTGAACTAGCCTTAGGTGACTCAAATTAGACCCTTAAAGAAGTATTCATTAAACAAGATACGGAATATGAAAAACACTTCACTGAACGCAACGCCAGAAGGACGTAATAGGATAAATATTAAAATAGAAGAGTTCGCTGTCTCACAAATATGTTAGCTTCTAAGTGCCTATACGAAACCGGATGCATTATTATCAAACTCCACAGCCTTTTCTTTTCTCTTTCCGATGGAAGCAAGCTTCAAGAACTCGCGCGTTCTAGAAACGTGTTATGAAATGAGAACACAGCAGCATTTAGGATTTACGAGATTGTAAAAAAATAAAATCCGGTGACGCGATTTTTTTTTTTCTTTTGCACAGCTTTTTAATTCTTTTTCTTCCGTGCAAGCCGCGACCAGTGCAATACTGGTTCCTATGTCAAGATTCATAGATGCAGCGTTTGTCAAGATTCATGGATGCAGCGTTTATATTCCTAAGACTGAGTGGAGAAGAAAAATATGTAAGCGAGGTGTGTGTCAGTCACTCAGTTGACGGCACCTAAAAACAAATGGCATTGATAGCACATTCATTGTCAACAGCGCGTGGCCGAACCGTTTTGACATGAGCCGGTAACCGTTATTTTTTTCCCGGTACAGTTCCGGTTCGGGTTTATCGCGATAACAATATAACGGTTCGGGTTCGGGTTCAGTTCCGGAAAAAATACCGGTTCGGTTCCGGTTTTCGGTTCGGTTCGGTTCCGGTTCGACACCCTGATATATATATATATATATATATATATATATATATATATATATATATATATATATATATATATATATATACACACTGCGTGCAGACTGCTTCACCCAAGAGTGACTAAAATTCCTAATATTAGTGCTTTCGAGGAAAACGGACAATTTTTCAAAAAATGGGCGATACTTGGTAATTAGTGCGATAATTAACTAAAATTACTACTTAACATTTTAATTACAGAAAGTAGACATATGGTTCCAATTAGAAACTTACTGAGCGTCATCAAAAACACCTAAATGAGTCATTATCCCTAAGACTTTCAGCGCGTGAGAAGCGTAGTAGTACAATAAAGTTACCACTCGTGTAACAGGTGCAAGGCTAGCAGTTGCGGGAAGGCACCCGCGCGATTTTTCCGTCAAGGGACAGATGAGCGGCAAAAACTGGCGCTGCATGCGCGCTGATTTCCATAGCAACAGCCCAGGACGCTGTGACGTGAACCTATGCCCAGCCGCCACGTCACGGCGTGCGCCCAAGTTGGCATGGAAACGGCCGCGCGGCGCCCGTTTTTGTCGCTCATGTGTTCCCTGCTTTACGACAGCCCCAGCCTTGTACCTGCTCCACGAGTGGTAACTTTAAAGGCGCCGTGCAACGATTTTAACGTTGAAAGAATTTGCATCTTCTGCTTTTGATATTGTTCACCTTGTGACTAATGACAGAAAACACACCTCTTTTCATCCAAATGTTGCGATTCCGCCGCGTAATAGCGAGGCAAAACTTAGAATATTCCCCGACCTGCACCCGCGAGCGGCGGCCATGAGAAACACGCGCCATGATATCAGTGAATATCTTGTAGAAAGATAGCAAGTTGTGCGAATACCTGCTCGATGAAAGGTAACTTTTCTATAAATCTTGTCATTTTAACATATATATATATATCAGGGTGTCGAACCGCAACCGAACCGAACCGAAAACCGGAACCGAACCGGTATTTTTTTTCCGAAACTGAACCCGAACCCGAACCGTAATATTGTTATCGCGATGAACCCGAACCGGAACTGAACCGGAAAAAAAAAAATAACGGTTACCGGATCATGTCAAAACGGTTCGGCCACGCGCTGTTGACAATGAATGTGCTATCAATGCCATTTGTTTTTTAGGTGCCGTCAACTGACACACACCTCGCTTACATATTCTTCTTCTCCACTCAGTCTTAGGAATATAAACGCTGCATCCATGAATCTTGACAAACGCTGCATCCATGAATCTTGATATAGGAACCAGTATTGCGCTGGTCGCGGCTTGCACGGAAGAAAAAGAATTGGAAGGCTGTGCAAAAAAAAAAAAAAAAAAATCGCGTCACGGGATTTCATTTTTTTACAATCTCGTAAATCCTAAATGCTTCTGTGTGCTCATTTCATAACACGTTTCTAGAACGCGCGAGTTTTTGAAGCTTGCTTCCATCGGAATGAGAATAGAAAAGGCTGTGGGAGTTTGATAATAATGCATCTGGTTTCGTATAGGCACTTAGAAGCTAACATATTTGTGAGACAGCGAACTCTTCTATTTTAATATTTATCCTATTACGTCCTTCTGGCGTTGCGTTCGGTGAAGTGTTTTTCATATTCCGTATCTTGTTTAATGAAAACTTCTTTAAGGGTCTAATTTGAGTTACCGAAGGCTAGTTCAAATAAAGAAAGCTGTATTTTCTCCCCACTGTTCCTTCAATTGCTTACACGCCGAGGTGGCGGGATAGTTAGCGAGTTCTACTTGTAAGTGGGTTTGTAAGGAGGTCGCGGATTTTACAGCTACTGCGTCGGACTCAATTAGATGAAGTCCGAATGCGTAAATGTCGGTGAGGTAACCTTTGAGTGCGCATAAAGAAACCATTCCTGGTAGAAATCCCTGAGCCTTACACTACGATGTATCCCGTTTCGTATGTGCTGATTTCAGATGTTTTATTTGTAATTTATTTTGATGTTGCAATTTGTCATTTATAATTTCCGAACCGGTTCACGAACCGGTTCAGCGCCCCGAACCGGTTCGCGAACCCGTTTACGGATCGAATTAATTGAACCGGAACTGAACCAGAACAAAATAAATTTACCTGAACCTGAACCGTAATATATATATATATATATATAATATATATATATATATATATATATATATATATATATATATATATATATATATATATAAATGCTTCAAAAACCTGGTATCATCGACAAAACTTTTATTATACGGAGGTTTAGTGGCGCCATCTATCCTAAGTACACAAAACCGTCAGCTCTATCTGCTACCGCGAACAGCCGCCAGAATCCAGAGGGGGAGGGCGACAGGGCCGGGCGGGTATGGCCGGACCTGGATGAGACTTTCCTCCCTTCACCATATTGTTCGCGCGGCGCCCGCCAGCAGGTGGTCACGCGGTCGCGAGCGGATGAGTTCTCGCTGCTCACTGATGGCTCTGAAAAGAGAACTTTTCCGGGACCCCGCGCGTACCCCATCAACGTCACTGCTCACGGGACCCGGAAGACGATGTACGAGTTCAAGCATAAGTAGGCGGCGTTAGTAGTTCACGGCGCATGAAAGGGTTATTATGGGGTTATTATAAAGGGTTACTATTAAGAAATAAAGGCGGACTCTCCTCGTCACTCGCTCGTCGATCGAGTCTACTGTTTGTTTGATCTTATGCTGAAATAAACGCCGTATGGATTACCTCTGCATCGTCTGGTACGTATGCTTTATTTCTTGAGTAGGTCCCCTATATTTCTTTTGGTAGTAGGCAACATTACAGGTAGAGCTAGCGCAGGTACCCTGCCAGGTCCGCGGTAGTGTGTTGACTACGCAATTAGGCTCCCGACGTCTCTATAGGCTTTAGTGATGGTAATTCACAGTGTCAAAAGCTTTCGATAGTTCACGCGACTGTGTTAGTGGGTACAAAAGCCGACACTTTGGTCGAGCAAGAGTGGGTCCCGAAGTTCTATGGGCAAAGACTAACAAGGCAGCGAGCGTCGCGCTGTGGCACCCCAAATAATAAACAAACTCTTATCCGAACCAAATCACCCGAGCGAAGCCCGTTAAGATTACGAGTCAATTCTTTTCGCGGCGGATTCAAGTGACGGACGTGAGCATCACGTTTCTTCGTTGATTTGACTGCTTCAACGCTAGGACTACAGCACCTTGGACGACTCACCAGCGACAGATGCCATCTTGTTTCGAAAGCCACCGACGTCGCGTCAGCGTCGCGTTGCGATTAGTTGCTGCTTCGCGGTTCGCGAACGCGTTTGAGGTAAATCGGTCCCGAAGCGGTCGGCAAAAACGCGCTCCAACCGCTCGATCCTATAGCCGCTTTGCGGTTGAGAACGCGCGTATCCGCTTCGCGTTTGCGGATCCACTTCCAGTGTGAACGCGCCATAAGAGCTCCACTGTGAAATGCGTTGTATTAGTAACACCGACGCTGTTTTCGATGGGAGGGTCTTTACAGTTAATTGTGTTTATGACTTATCTTGATATTCTGTAACACCTATTGATTGATTTATCAAAGTTTCCCCTTCTCTACAATATTGTAGACTATTCTTGTTCTAGATACTTTCGCTCATGTATCACAAAAGATTTGGGCTTTTATCGGCAGCTTCAAGTGAGTCATGTATGGGAAACCGATGCTTCATAATGCACTGTCGGAAATATTCCCAAACAAGCTGAATTACCACTAAAATAGGCAATTTCTTTTTTCAGAATCATAATTTTGATATCGGGTGCATTGTCGAACGGCGGATCTGAAACTTACACTGCTGCACTCTCACTCAAAGATGACGGTGTTATTATTTTCTGTGTTGGAGTCGCCGATGTCAACCAGCAGAAACTGTCGACTTTGGCTACTACAACTTCTCACGCGTATTTCTTCAGTAGCTTCGAATACATCAGAAGTGCCAGCCGCAGTCTTCAAAGAGGCAAGCCAGTTTTGATTATTCCTAATCTTAACAACCACAAAACACGTCATAGTGTCTATATTTGGTATGTAATTACCGGGATCGTCGAAACTCGCTTTTAAGGGTGCCTGCAACGATGTTGGATAGGAATGTTTCCGACTTCACAGAAACCTACCAGCACTTGTGAAACCAGGGTACTTGCAACTTTCACGGCCTATGGGGGCGCGCTCGTTCCAATCAAGATTGCTGTAGTCTGGATGAGCGTCGTAGAACTGCAGTACGAGGTTGGGCCTGCGACGCGTAATTCTAGTTTTGGGAAATACGACCGATATAAGAGCGTTACCTCATTCATCCACGTCAGGAAGGTGTAAATGAGCACCGTCATTTAGAAGCCTTTGGTCCAGGAGGTAGAGTGCGCGGGGGGATCGGTGGCCGAGTGGTCTAGCGCACACCAGCTCGGAGCACGTGGAGCGAAACCTCGCGCTGCAGAACCCAGGGATCTTGGGCTCAATCCCCACACCAGCCCGTTTCGATCTGGAGGAACATCTTACCGGCGTGCGGTCGTGTATCAATACTACGTGGTGCACGTTAATGACCCCAGGCTAGCGGGTATACTGCACTGCTCATCTACAGCGAGTGACTCGCCGCAACTTTAAATGGCTGACCAACTACACGCTGTATAAATATCCCCATAACCCAATTTTTAGATAGTGCGCGATTCTCATGCAACGATACCACCATGGCTCAAACTTGTGAATAATCGCGACCAACACCAATAACCAAGGGCGTCTCATGGTCGCGGTGAAATGCTGTTATTCAAAGCGGCTTTTTTTTTTTCACTCCTTCGGAAAACGTGATGACGTAATCACAAAAATCGCAATGTTGCACCAAATACCGTAGAGGCTAATACAGGAAACTAATACAGGCAAAATGGGAGACGGAAGTAGAAAGCGATCCTGCCGGTATGGAGTGGACAACTCGCCACTTTCCCCGGAAATGAATCAAGTTGGTGTGACCCACTAGACAAATTGATAGTCTATGAAATATTTCCTTTTTTTGATGGAGCATAGGGAGCATAAGTTCGTGATATTGGACCTCTTGGTATTTTGATGACAAAATGCAGTGTGTTGTATAGACCAGTCAGGATTTGCATAGCAATTTTGTACAATTTTAATAATTATTACACTTTTCTGAGCTTGTTGATTTATTTGTTTTATTCCTACCGAAACATGTCTTATTAGATGTCATTGGCTCCAAGTGACCATAATTAGAAATAGGCATCAATTTTTCATAAGATGGACTTGAAATTACTCTAAGTGACTAGAAGTGATTAATAATGATAACTATGTGATTTTTTGTTTGCTTACACTTATGAACGGCTTCAAGTAGCTTCTGTTGGCTATTAGCATCTTCTTTGGCCAGATTGAGCTTAAATGGCTGCCAATGGCGATTGATGAGATAATTCACAATTATCTATTTCGGTATTGGTGAATGCATATGACTTCAACTGGCTATTATTGGCTATCAGCCTCCGCTTTTATATATATTTGCTAGATATGGGGCTACAAATATCAATAATCAGTACTGAAAATTGAGCTATTTCTGTTTATAAACTGGAATGACTTCTGGTGGCTATTGTTGGCTATTAGAATATATTTCTGACCAGATTGGCTCAATGGCTACTAATGGCTGTTAGTCAGTATAACAGCAATTATCTGCTGTCTGAGTGTTTATGAATGAGAATGGCTTCAAGTGGCTATTATTGGCTATAAGCACTTATTTTTGAATATATTGGCAGCAAATGCCTACAAACTGCTATTAGTAGATAAATATTGCTTGAGCTATTTTTATATTCACGAAATGGAATGGCTTCAAGTGGATAATGTTGGCCATTTGTGTTTATTTTTTACCAAATTAAATCGAAATGGCCCCACACTATCAAATAACTCGAAATAGTAAATAAAAGTCATGCATAGTCACAAGAAGTTATTCGGATCCCAACCCTACCATGTAATTAAGAAATATCAAATAGTCAATATTAGTTATTGAAGCCAACTTAGTCTTCACACCATCAAATAACTCAAAATAGTGACCAATAGTCATTAAAAGTAACTAGAAGTCATTTGAATACATATCTGCCATTTCAAATTTTGATAAAAAAGCCAAAATTAGCCATTGAAAGCCAACTCAGTCCGCGCGCAATCAAATAACTCAAAATAGTTACAAATAGTCATTGATAGTCATTAAAAGTCATTTTTAATCGAAATCCGCCATATAATCAGGAAATGAAATCAAATAGCAAATAATGTCATTCAGATTCAATCTGAGACATAACCTCACAAGTATCACGAAATGATCACTAATGGTCATTAAAGTCTATCACAAGCGGAACTACCTAATAAACAGTTGCTTGATCTATATGCCCCGAAATAGCTTAGTATATTGTCCCAGAGCCATCAATAGCCCTTGAAAAGCAATCTAGTTTATACTCGTCCAAAAAACTCAGAAGTACAATCCAATAGTCATTGCAGTCATTATAGACTAACCAGGCCCCCAAAACGACAGGTAATACTGAACCGGACACTATTTCTACTTCCTTATACATATGGCTCTTCGTTAAACAGCCAGTGTACCATTTACTGGCTGTAATTACTACGTCGTGTTGCATTTCCAGCCTCATCAGAAGTGAGTCTCAATATAATTAAAAATAATGACCCATGGAGCGATTACATATTTGAATCGCTGTGCTTTATTTCTAACTGCAAAGAGCCAGTCACTACAGCTAGTAACAGCCATTGCCTTTAGAGGGGTGCATAAACTGTGAACTTACTAGAAAGTGACTAATTGCCAGTAGGTCATTTGTACCAGGTGTAATACATAGGTCCATATAATCTAAATACTTACTACTAATATGAAGCGCACCTCATTATTAGAAATACCGTGTATCAGCTCTTGCTCAATTGAAATCGGCACACGTATTTGCCATATATTCACCATTCCTGATAATGTGAAAAGAAAAAAATAGTGTAGTGAATGACTGCTATCCTTTTAATTTCGAGCTCATAGTTTACCATCCCACACCGAGAGATGGCAGCACTTCTGTGTATCCCGACAACCCCATGTATTTTGGCTCCAGTATTGGTAGTCAATGGTATTTGGTTCCACTATGGTTTCGGTATTCAAATGCCGCTCATAAACTGGAAAGGAGTACTGCGTAAGCCCTCATTTTCGGATCGCGAAAATGCGTCGACGAGAGTTCGGATAAGGGCTCGCGTCCACTAGATACGCCTAGATAAGCGGCGTTTGGCAACTTCCGGATCCTTAGGAAATTTAGTTTCGCTGTTGACAAACGACGACAATGAGCAGCAAGCCTGTCTAAGCATGGTTCTGAAAACTCGAGTCTGGAGGGTCTGAGAATTATGCTTGCACAGGCTTGCAGCTCATTGTCGTTGCTTGTCAACAGTGAAACAAAAGTTCCTAAGGAACCGGAAGTTGCCAAATGCTGCTCACTTAGTGCTGCAATGACAGACTTAGCCGGACGCTAACTAACACTGTCCTAAACTCGGCGCTTTGCCTGTTCTTTGCCAACCTCAGCGCGTTACCATGATGAACATTGGCGGCATATAATTTGCACTAGATAACGTGGCTGCTCCTCCTGAATGTGAGTTGAGGAGGTGAACGCTACTCGCTTTTCTCCACTTTTAATACGAGGCATTAACTGTCCCATGAAGCGAACCGGCGCGAACCGGCGCGAACCGGCCAAGTGAAACGGCACCTAAGGTTCCATTGGCTACGACGCGTCAAAGTTCCAAGGAACACCCCCCCCCCCCCTTACATACACACACGCAGAGAAGCCCTCTCCTGGCGCCAAAAACCGCGGGCGCCGCTCTCTTTTTTTTTTCTTACTTTTTTTTTTTTTTGGGGGGGGGGGGGGGGAGGAGGTGGGTCACGTGCCAGGCATGGCCAGAGGCCCGGAGGTGGAGAGGGGGAGATAAAAATACCCTCTCCCTCTTCAAGTGCACAACTGTATCACGTGTTCTACGCTATGCTTTCAGCCATGTCGCTTCGCCCGGCCGGCCTCTGCGGAGGACACCGTGGCGCGCTGTCTATAGGAATGCTTTCGCATTCCTACACCTAAGCAGTCGCAAATGTCCTCCTGCAATTTTTTTCTCTGGGACTGCCATTGCGTTCAGTGAATCACTGACACGTATATGGTAGGCAGAGTTCTAGACCTTACGAAAGCACGCTTTATTAGGCGGTAGCAATGTACGTCGCACGTTACTTTAAAATGAAAAGGACGCGTCGCCGACTTACATTACCTCAAGATAAAAGGAACCGGTTACCATTACCGATAAAAAGTGGCGCACGCTACTTTTGCGTTACTGTTGGGACGGGGTCCGGTCATTATATTCGTCGAGAGATTAAGAGTGGACCTCAGATAGCGTCGATCCAGCCTACCTGCCATTGACGGCGACTGCCTTTTAGGTCAGTGGGACAAAGGGCGTGGGCGTTGGGGCTCATTAGAGTGGGGTTGTTTGTGTGGGGAAAAAAGAGGTTAACGTTTGAAGGCATGTGGGATGAGTGCAAGAATTCCGAAGACTTGGCACTTAGATGCACCAAAAGATATTCCAGTGTATTTCTCTAAAGTCAGAAGTTTGAAGTATGTAGAGGACGCCACGAGTACGTCTTCTTCCGAGCGACGCCTGAGCACTTCATTATCGCCCCACAGACAATAAGGTTGCATCATTACCCGACAAGATCTCCGAATGAAGAATAACGAAGCAATAAGCATGAACATAACAAAACAAGCTACGCGTTTCATAAACTCTTACCCACCACACTTGCCTCACTTCTCCAGACGTCCTGGCTAAACACTGGGACAAGGCGACCTCTCCCAATGCCTGTGACAGAGAATGCGACGACAACGCCATATGTGCGTGCGGCGCCCGAAGTGGTATCTACCAGTGCGTCTGCAATTACGGTTACAAGGGGCTAGGCACTCCCGGCGAGTGCCAGCGTAAGTTTACACTTGAACGCCACTAGTTCACAGTTTTTGTGCTGAGTGCATGTGCTTGCTGTTCCTGAAGTCACTCGATTCAGGGAAAGTACGGCCATTGCATTTCGGATCTGCCAGTAAACACAAACAAGTACTAACATAAAGACAACTATCATCTCGCAAGGCGATTGACTGACCGGTATCTGTTACTATGTCAATCGCAATATCGGTCTTCACATATAATCGAAGCTTGAAAAACGTCATTCAGAACGCACGGCACTGTATATGCAATCAACCTTTCAATATTACTTGTTTCCACAAATCCCTTACAATGAAAATATTCTTCGTGCGCATTGCATGAAAGGAAGAACACTTTTCAATGCCGCTCATCATCGACCCCGCATATATAGCTGTGCGAAGGTGTGCACTTGTTTCGTCGGTGTAAGGATAACAAAATCCCTGTATACAAGATATGTCCTTATAAAGCCACCTGTCACCGTGAATTTGGATCGGATCACCAAGAACATAGAGGTCAGCGAGAAACTGCTCATGAAATAGACCAGAATAGACTCCATTCGGGGACTTTGAGGCTACTTTCCCATGATCCAGTGTCTCCAATTAATCCTAATGTTGTTTACAGGGCATATTCTTTTACACGAACCTTTAGGGTGATGCTTTCAAATTTGACGCCAGCTCTTCGGTTCCTACCCTAAAGACTGGGGTGGTTGCTCATTCGTGAAGAACCTTTGATTGCGCGTCTCTTTCACTTTCTTTTACTGCGAACTGGGGTGATCATGGGCACTGTGTTTTGCAGGCATATTTTATTTATTACTAAAAAAAACTCTCTTCACCCTCAGCCCTAGTCTTTCCCTCGCAACACAGACGCAGTTAGCGGTACAGATTTGTAGCATACACTGAATGCACAAGCGCACTGAATTAATTTCGCATTGCAATGGTACGCAGCGGTGACCTGCGCCCCACTGAAACCGCCAGAGCACGGATACATTGTCGGCGAGTGCGCAACGACGTACCAGGGCAAGTGCGTGTTCGAGTGCGATGAAGGATTTGAACTTATGGCGCAAGGAAGCAAAATCCGAACCTGCCAAGGGAATGGAACCTGGTCCGGAGTCACATCCCAATGTGTCGGTGAGTGACCCTACTATCTAGCCCGTTGCCATGCTTCTTTAGAGAACCTTCATCAGCAGTAAACTTTTAAAGGCGACGTGCATCCGACTGGTGGGATTTGCGGACCAGTGAGCATTGTAACACTTATAAGAGTCGTTCAAGGGAAACATGTTTATAATTCGTCCAGAGGGAATGTACAACGCGGCAAACATAAAATTATGTCAGCCCTCCTAAGTGTTCTTCATGGATTCACAGGCACCGTTGAGATTGTTTTGGCAGCATCCTAATTTGTTTGATGAAGAAAGAACTGGGCTGCGTGGTTGTAGTCTGAAAAACGTGTGCGATTCCTTTGTCACCGGCTGTCGTGCTTTGCCGGACTGTTCACACTATTCGTACACTCTTGTCAGAGACATCGCTTATTCCCCATACTGAGCTTGCAATCTTCATGAAATTGCAGAAGGTTTAGCTTCCTCCCATGCAAGAAAACTGGTCATGCACGCACCGCGGCTCCACAGTTACGGACACATTGCTTGCCGCCATGAGAACTGTGACTGCTGGGCATGCGTCGAATACCTCACTCCGGGCCCGGGACCTTAACGTCCTCCGCAAGTTTCATCGCGCTGCATTGGTCAGCAATTTCTTAGGCACAAACATCCCTGTCGACCTTGAACGTCCTTTGTAATTTAAGTCTAAAGAATCTTCCTGTGTGAAAAGCACGACTTTATGGATTCTTTGGAGCTTCAATCGACGTTGCAGCAATGATCTGGCTTCTTCGAGGTGAGCCGAATAATCAAAATGTCAAGGATGCAAAGTCTGCTTAGAGATTTCCCTGGGTTGTACCCAAAGTGCTCTGGGTCTTAAGCAGGGTGTAAAAATATATAGGTGAGGACACATCACGGCGAACTCCGCGACGCGATCGACCAGATAAAGCCCTTTTGCACACGCCCCAGGGGCCTCGGCCGACAGTGTCTCTACCAGCCAGACGGCTCATCTGAATAAAAGAAAAAATGGGCGCGTTAAGTTAGTGAGCTCCAGACTCCGGACATCTGCGCTCGAGCGCGCAGGTTCGGAGCGTAGCTTAACGGCGCACTTTGGTACCGAGGCGACATCTGACGCCTATTTTGTTAACGTTTCCGGTTCCGGTTTTCCGGCGCGCGCTTAAACATGGCCCCCGTCTCGTCGAAAGGTCGAAGAAGTGTTTGTTCGACGACGACTTCGATCAAATAAGTGCGCGGAGACGGCGGCAACAGCAAGAGCTTGTGTTTGAGCTGCACGCTGTTGGTGCGGCAAATAAAGGTACGCCGAACGCCTTCTGATTTCCCAAAAGCCTTAAAGAATGACGGCTGAATGGCCGAATTTATTGGCTCGCCCGATCCTGAAATATGTATGATCTCATTGCGGTAAGGTACACGAACAACTTTGACAAGTATTTGAAGGATGTATGCATACCTTTCTACACCAGCACCATGTGTTTCTTTTTATTATTTTTTTATTTTTGTATCTTCCACGATGACGGAACGATTGCACGAGCTGCCAAGCGATCGCCGTCGAAGTATCCACGCATCCAAGCAGAACTTGCGCGTCCGAGGGAGAAGGCTTCGGCGCAAGCACGAACGACGCCGAGAGCTCCGTGCACTGCATGGTAGCGCAGAACGAGCAGCTCCTACCCACGACCGGCCTACCCCGGTGCTGTTCCTGGCTAGGCCGGAGCCTTTCGGCCGAGGGGTTCAGTTGGTGCGGTCACGGTCGGCGAGGTTTGGCGAGGCGAGCGCGGTGGCATCCTCGGAGCGTTCGGAAACGAACTCGCTCGCCAGGGATTGCGCACACCCGACGCCTCTGGTCCAGAGTGGCCCGGCGGCCCGGCCCGGAGCTCAAAACGCTTGGGTTTTGATGTTTCTTCCGTCTCGTGTGAGACCACCGCGTAAAACCACCGCGAGTAACCGCGAGACTGGCCGCGAGAGCGGAAACGCCGTCATCTCACCGGAAACCGACCTGTTCGAGCTCTCGCGCACCATCTGCGACGGCGGAGCTCGCGGAGCGCGCTCCGCCACCGTGCACCGGAAGTGAGACGATATCGGTTAGTTTAGCTCGAGTGCACTCTGCCGCTATGGCGCGCTCGAGCGCGTTAACTTAACGCGCCCAATGTCTCGTTTCGGGCACGCTCTTGGCGCTCGGAGCGTCTGCCTCAACCTTAACGAATGGTGTAGATTTCTCCGATTTAACTCGTTCATAAAACTGTAATTTCCACCGTTGAGGCAAGAAACTTGGGTCAACGACAAAGCACTGTCTAATCAACACGCTTCGCGCAAGTTTCAAGTTCTACATGACGTGGTGCACCCAGAAAATAACCTTCACAACCAGAAGTGCTTAAAGGGATACTCAACTAAAATTTATATTTAGCAAAAATAGACCGCAGAAGCGTTGAACCGGTCGCAACGAACTCCAAAACATCACTCACACCTCAAAATCTCAAACGGACGGCCGTACTTTTAAAAGAGAAGGGCCCGTTCAAGCGAGGGCTATAACGTCATGGTCCTCCTGGAACATTGGGGAATAAGGAAAGGCGGCCTCGCTTCTCTCTTCCTCGCTTCGGTTCACCAGCTCGACGTGACGTTGCGACTAGGAGAGGGAACGAGAATCGTGACGGTGACTCGCCTCGTCGGCCTCGTCGGCCATTTTCTATAGCGCACTTCTTTTCGAAAAATACGGTGATCCGTTTGCGATATCGCTGTATTATTGATGTTCTTTGGGTTTTGTAGCTCCCTGCTCATCCCTCCAGCCGAGTTTTGTCAGCACAAAATTTCGGTTCAGTATCCCTTTAAAGGCTCCCGCCGGGGTCACCTCGGTGCCGGGGGGGCGGAGGTTATTATGCAGATGCATCCAAACGCTGCGTCAAAAACATGCCCAAATTATTCAAGTTGCACCGATTTGTTTAGTTCTTAACTTCGTCGTTAAGGACTTATCGGTTAGATCTACTCACAGAGGAGTCTCAGACCCCACCAACCCCCGTCAAAATCCGTGGTGGGTCTGAGACTCCCGATACCCCTCTGACTTTAAGGACTGAAAGCAAGCATGTGTCCCATAGAGAAGCATGGGAAACCGAATCCGCGACAGGCTGCTATTAGCCGTACAGCCAGGGTCGCGCCGCTTCCAACCAGCTGAGAACACGACTCTAGCTGGCGGTTGCGACGGGCGCGGTGTCCACACTTAAATATATCTTGCTTCGTGGTCCTAAGCAACGTGCGTATTTGGACGATCGAGTTATTGCATAATCCTATTAAATAAAACAGGGCAAGAGGACACAAGAACAATCCGAATAAATATTACAGGGGTGTGTTTGTAAATGCATAATCTTTGTTTCCCTCGCGTTTTTTCTTTTTTTTACCTTTATATGCATTCGGGGTCCTACTTTTCAGTCCAGCGCTGTGGCGAGCCTCCCGCTCCTGTGAATGGGTACGTGGGTGGTTGCCAGGCAGATCGTGAAGTCGGGACCTCCTGCACCATCCGCTGCGACAAGGGATATCGACTGGTCGGAGAAAGTACCACCGTCTGCACGAGCTCAAAGACGTGGACGGTAGCAGAACCCATATGCAATCGTAAGAAACATCCACGTAACTTGGTTTCCCTTCAAAGAACCATTCACTTTCACGACCTCGAGGGCTTCGAGCGAATCGCACTAAAAGGCAATTGAGGCCTGTAATTCAAAAGGCAGACTGCAGAACCTACAGATACCCAAAGCGTTGCAGAGTGTGGTAGTTAGTTTCGCGTTGTCGCCGCTTGCTCACAGACTGATACAGTTGCCAGCTGTCACTTGAATACCAAACTGTTTCACTATTTATTTTGTTTTACAACCTTATGGATTCATCACTGATCTCATTCAGTCATGCGCGCCTTTGGGTTTTGCTTTGATTGGCTCGGTTGTACGGCCAATAATGGTCCGCTTGGAACAAAATGCCGTTGACTCATGAGTACATTAAATCGAAGTTCAACCTAGGAGCAAGATGGCTACTGTAATGTTTGATTGATCTATTCCGGAAGATGTCCAGTGACACAGAAGCTGTTGAAAAGGCAGTTGGAAACATAAATAAATAGAGAGGGGAGGGGAGAGAGAAAGAGAAAGGAAGAGAAAGAGAAAAAAGGGAAGGAGACATCTAGAGAAGAAGAGAAAGAGAGAGACAAAATAAATTATGGCTGTGGAGCTTCACGTCACTCAATATTCGGGGTGACATTGGGTCGGTCTCATCACAAATTATTAGTCGACTGTTAAGATTTTCTCAGCAAAGTACTGCATTTTAGCTACTAGATCCGAATAAAGCAACATACGTAGACAAGAAAAAAAGGTGTTCGAGACTGCAATGAGAAAAGCTTGGCGTTACTGCAAAAGTCGATATATAAACTGACTCTATAACTACCTACCAGCGTTCCCTCATTTAGAAAAAAATCGTGTCAAAAAAAAGGTGTAGCATGAGGGCAAAGAGACGCGATTTGTCAGCCAGTCGATGGAGCAATCTGTGTACTCCGTTTACGGAGTACACAATTTGAGAGTAGACCACCAAAACGTGATATCAGGAGTCCTGACTTCATTTCCTTCTTTGTTTCTTCGCCAACAAGTTGTGCAGTGTCCTTCGCCAGCGACCCTAACCCGCACCGTAAGGTACCTTGAACTTCGACTCAACCGGACCTACGTCTACAAGGACACGCTCTGGCCAAGGTGTCTGAGCGGCTTTCGGTTGCGAGGACCTCGCCTTATACTGTGCGGTGCAAACGGACAATGGGAGGCTCTTCATGGACAGTCTACTCTGTTCAGCTGCGTGGGTGAGTGCACAGTTTGTACCCTACATTCTCGGGCCTTTCTCACTATATTCAATATTCGCAACGCCTTCCGCCGTGCTTTCGCTGCGTACGCGCGCTTAAGATGCATGAGTCGCTAAAGCATTGTTGAAGGTGGGAAACTCGCGCTGGACGGAGGACAACTGAGGCTCCTTCCCTCCATTCTTCATCTTGTCAATGACTAAAAACCTTGGGCCCATTTTGGTACCGAGTGAGTCCGAGAGCTTTTTCGGCTGCTGATCGTACGTGGCGTCCAAGCTGTCTGCTGGGAGCACGTTATCGACCAATAAGGACATTTGTCCTGTTCGCAATTCCGCGGAGAGGAAGTATTTTATTGAGACCTCCTCAACCAACTTATAATCGGCGATAGAGAACCTGCGGCCTCTCATGTTTTTGCCCTCAGTGATCATACGCTCACTTATCGGTCTCAGTTTCTGTACGAGGGCAGAACTTGCGATTAGTAAATGAAGCACGCGTCGGCATTTCGCTTCCTACGTGAAATAGCAGACGATCACAACTTTACCCTGCGTTTCATCTCACTTCGCCATGGCACCTGGTTGGCAGCAGACGATCTACTTTTTTAAAGCGGTAGATTGATGGGCCCCACCACGTTCAAGGTCGTGTTATCAAGGTCACGTAACGCTTGTGGCTGAAGTTCAAGGTCGTTTTATCAAGGTCACCTAACGGCCGTGGCTGAAGCGCAGGCTCGGTGCGTAAGCCTAGCGTAAGCCGGTGCTTACGCTGTTCGCATAAGCATCGGTTGCGCTAACTCCGTTCTCGCGCGCGTGCACGAGCGGACGCGAAAGAGAGAGAGAGCGAGAGAGAAAGAGAGGAAGAGAGGGAGAGAGAGAGAGGGAGGACGAGGGGGAGCCCCACCACGCTATACTTCGTTTCAGCTTAGCTCCGAGCGCAGCCAAGGCTGGGGGACGGTTCACCACTTGGAAAAAAGTGTTCGTAAACATCACCGAAGTAGTTCGCAAAAATAAAATTTCAGAAATGCTTTGTTCGTGTGAAAATACTGGACAGTTGTGACCTGCTAAGAACTAATTATAAAAAATAAATGAAATAAATTACGTTCTACGTTCTTCATATTATGATAATGAACATGCTTCGACGAAAAAAGCCTACGTTTTGGCAACACTGATGTGGCTACTGCACGTTTTTTTCCGTTCTTTTTGTGTGTGTTCTCAACGGCCAAATAGAGCAAGTTCGACGCTTTCCTCGCCAAGTTGCTGGACATCCCTTGGTTATCTGTTTTCCCAATTTCCAGAGACAACGCAAGATAACAAGAAAGGCACGTTAGGGCGTCCGGCGCGAGTCCGTGATGGCTGTGTACTCTTCTTCGTCAGTTTCAGTTTTTGAGTGAGATCGAAAAAGAAAAGAAATAAACATTTGTCTCTCTACTTGTACCATTAGACGGTATAACAAGTTTAAACAAATTAAAATAAATGAGTAGGACCAAAATACGGCCAATAGGTGATAACTTTTATAAAGAGGCCGATTTGAAACAAAATAACAGGGGAGAAATAGCAACAATCGAAGGATAAGAGGATGAAAAAGTTGTTGGTAGATATTTGTTAAGACCTAGAGTTCTAATTAGGGGTGTTTAATTGCGCCGACAGGGCAGGCCTCACATCCGAACCTTGCTCTTTCACCGTCTTTGTCAGCGGTACGTTTCCTCATAAACCACTCTCATAAAAACAAGAAGAAAAACAAATCGCTCCGTTCACGCAATCGTGGCAATGTCAGTGGTAACAGATTCTGAAGCAGCTTCGAGCTAGATGCTATTAAAGGACGACCGATGCTTAAAATGAGGTATCACGCGCGTTGTATAGCGGCGATTGCTCAGTCTAAAACGCCAACTTGGCTTAAATATGTCGCCACCAATATCAGTCCTTTAAGCTTGTCTAATGTGGTCACGTACGCGTTGAAGTGCGATTCAATCAAACAGGCAGAGATTGTCCATGGCTTAACGCAAGCTTCATCTCATACGAGGCGCCTCCTTATTTTTGAAATTACTATCTTGACAGATAACCAGTCGTTGTATTTTGCCCCGATGGCATCATCGAATATAGCGAACGAAGTGGGAAAAGCCGATATTCAAGGTAGGTCCCAAGAAACACTTGGGCACTCGGCTACTTTATCAAACATTGTTCTCTTCCATAGAACTTCAGAAATCAGAAAAAAAGAAGTTCATGAGTGCTAGATACAGACATCACCTATAGTTGAGAACAGCTGGGCATATATTATCACGTTCAAGCTCGTTGCTGTGTGTGTTCATACCAGAATCCCATCGTACCGTGTCGGATGCGCAAAAGCGTTTCCCTAAAACTCTCCATTGAACAGGAGCCCTAGCGATATATATATATATATATGGGTGGTTTCATCTCAAATCGTGCAGGCAAAAAGGGTCGAATTTTCAATTTCGATGAAAAAAATATATGTTATGGCGCCTTTTCTAAAACCGTAGTCGACACAAACCGCAAGTTCGTCGGATTTTTTGTTCTCGACTTATGAATTTTTAAAGAGGCCGCGGCGAAAAGCAGTGTTTTTCACACCCGTCGTGGGTCGGATGTTTCGCTTGATCTCCCGCCATGGATTTTCAGTCCACATTATATTCTCTTTTTTGAAGCACTCTGTGGACATATTTGAAAGGCCCCAATACCATGAAATAATTTTAGGCCTTTTGCTTTTTTTCTGTAAAAATGTCAAAAACGCCTCCTCGGTCAATTGTTGACGAACTTTGACAATTAATTACTGGAGATCTACTTGGGTTACACCGATATTTTTATGTCCACGGAGAGCCCAAAACACGCTCTTTATATTTATTATAAAATGCCTTGGTTGTTTAAAATATCCTTTGCGGTACGTTTACGTTAATATTATGCAAAAACCAAAAAGTACCATTTTTGAAATTGATTTTCTTAAAAAACCCATTTTTTATTTTTTTTATTTTTTGTTCAAATGTAGATATGATAGTTGTCTACACGAAAATTAAGCCTAGAAAGTGTATATTTTGTTTGTATGTTCTACATTTAAGCATCAATATCGTACGAAAACGTGTTTTTACGGCTCGAAATGGACTTGCGAATTGCGCGTCTTCACAAGCTTGGAAATAGTTTTTTCTTTTTTTCAACGTTCCCACATAAAAATGAAATACAGTATTTCCACCCAGATATATTTCTTGATTATTTAAATTTTATTATAGGCGGCAAGCTACATCGGAGGCGTTCCAAAATGAGAAAGCAACACTTATTAACAGAGCAGCAGGTGTCGTAAATTTTTAACGTGTAGGAGTCGGCAGACGTCTTATTGATTCGGGGCCCTCATTGGCCTGCATGAACGTCCCGCCCTTTCGGAGCCAGCAGATGACCACGACCTTTCGCGCTCGTTGTGTTAGATGGGACGGCCCGTGACAGTAAAGCGAGCAGCGCACCCTGTGTCACGAGGAGTGAAATGGTACGATTCTGTCGTTGACGCGGCGAGCAGTGACAGCCACCCAGGAGGAGTCTGTCAGAGTATTGCACAAGGGAAAGCAAAGGAATCGCGACCTGAAAGGATGAGGACACCAGGGCCTTACAATGTCGACGGTCAACAACTGTTCTGCCAGCCAAAACAACGCCGCGTGCGCGCTAAAACCGGCGGCGCGAGACAGAAATCCCACAGACGCACACACGAAGATGGGCCGGTTTCGTTAGGGATGTGGGGGAAGTTGAAACCAGCCATCCGTGCATGCGTGAAACGATACCGCCTGTTTGCCCTAGCTTCGAGCGCCCCAGTGTTTGGTTTCGTAAAGAATTGTATATATCGACAATGTGGTGACTTTCTTTGTCTTAGTAATATGACAGCAAATAGCTAGTCGTGCTAGTTTACTTTGAAAGGTTTATAAATCGAAACAATACAACGTCTGTCCCATTTGGTTATTGAAAGTCTACTAGGCCTGCTGATTTGGTTAGATATGTATCTCATGGTTCCCGCTCTTATCAAAACACATAAATATTCAATACCACAAAATCTGTTTATAATTGATTACAAAATGCAGAAGAAAATTCAAGAAAACTTTTTCACAATTCATAGAGACGCATGGGTCGCTATGTCTGACTTAGGTCTTGCAAAACAAAAACGTCTTTTTCCGATATTGAGGCCTAAATATAAAACATGCAAACAAAATATACACTCTCTAGGCTTGATTTTCATGTAGACAACTATCATATCTACATTTGAACAAAAAATAAAAAAAAAAATGGGTTTTTTTGAGAAAATCAATTTCAAAAATGGTACTTTTTGGTTTTTGCATAATATTAACGTAAACGTACCGCAAAGGGTATTTTATACAGCCAAGGAATTTTATAATAAATAAAAAGAGCGTATTTTGGGCTCTCCGTGGACATAAAAAATATCGGTGTAACCCAAGTAGATCTCCAGTAATTAATTGTCAAAGTTCGTCAACAATTGACCGAGGAGGCGTTTTTGACATTTTTACAGAAAAAAAGCAAAAGGCCTAAAATCATTTCATGGCATTGGAGCCTTTTAAATGTGTCCACAGAGTGCTTCAAAAAAGAGAATATAATGTGGACTGAAAATCCATGGCGGGAGATCAAGCGAAACATCCGACCCACGACGGGTGTGAAAAACACTGCTTTTCGCCGCGGCCTCTTTAAAAATTCATTAGTCGAGAACCAAAAATCCGACGAACTTGCGGTTTGTGTCGACTGCGGTTTTAGAAACGGCGCCATAACATATATTTTTTTCATCAAAATTAAAAATTCGACCCTTTTTGCCTGCACGATTTGAGATGAAACCACCCATATATATATATATATATATATATATATATATATATATATATATATATATATATATATATATATATATATATATATATATATATATATATATATATATATATATATATATATATATATATATATATAACGGGCATGGTGGCGGGAGGCCGAAGGCGTGGGTATAAAGCTGAGAAGAAAAAACCCTTAGTGAAAAACAGCAACAACGGACGATTTAATCTTCGACGTTTCGGCCGGAGTCCGGCCTTCGTCAGGAAGAACTTTTACAGGGTGGTGGTGGTGCGCCGTTTAGGTTTTACGTCACCTAGGTTAGCCTAGCCCCAATTAGCTGGCATGGGCAGGTGACGAGCTCTTAAAGAGCTGTTAAAAAAAAAGAAAAAAAAACATTCTTTTGTTATGTTTTAGATACAACTACAGTCGGTCGATCAAGCCAATATCCCGCAGGAAGCGCAGCACCGCCTTGAACACTTTCTGGCACTTCCTTCGAGGTCCATCTGGGAAGAGGATATCGACTGTTGCTCCCGGATTATCCATGCCGATTTGTTCATACAGCACCGTTCGTTGAGCTTCGTATGCCGGGCAGACGCGGAGAATGTGGTGCACAGTCTCTTCCTCGTCGCATTGCGAGCATTCTGACATCCGCCGTTTTCCCATCTTGACCAGAAAAGCCTTCGTGTTAGCCGTGTTTGTGCGCAAGCGTCGCACCAGGGTCTCTGCCGCCCGTGACAATCCAGACAGGGCTCCTTTTGGCAGCGCCGGCTCGTTACTTGCATTTAAAAGGTACCAGCGGACGTCAAGTGCAGCCTGTTGCGGATTTGCCGGTGACGGGACAGCCGGGATTTCCAAGTGAGCAGCTGCGGCCAGCCTGTCTGCCTGTTCATTCCCTTCGATCCCCGCATGCCCTGGAATCCACTGGAGCCACGCTGTGGATCCGCGTGCTTCCAACGATGCTAGTGACTTTCTTACGGCGGTCGTTGCTGGGTCCCCGCACTCTGCATTCGCAATCTTCTGAAGGGCGCATCTCGAGTCGGTGAGCACCACCATTCCCTGTGGTGGCGATAGGGTGGCAGCTTGGAGGGCTTTATCGATGGCCACCAGTTCGGCCACCGTGGAAGATGTGGGTGTTTGAAGTCTCCCGCCCCACTCCCAGCCTTTCTCTGGTATGCAGTAGGCCGCAGTGCTGGAGGTTCTTGCTTTGTTTACGGACCCGTCCGTGTATATTCGAAGCTTTCCCCTATGGTGTTCTTCCAAGTGTGCTTCAACTGCTGCTCTGATAGCGATGCCTGGCCTATATTTCTTGGAACGCAGGTGCTTGATTCTTACGTCACTGGACACCTTGATTACGTCCCATGGAGCCATCCACTTTTACAGGTGAACGCGGGTGGTATTTATACAATGCTACGGTCGAGTCCAAATTTCGGAGGGGTGACGGTTGAAGCTTTCGAGAGAGGGAAGCGGAGGGCAGTTCTTATCCGGGTGAAGAAGCTTGACGGTCGGTGCCAAGTTTCAAGGACGGCGGGATGACGGTTGTAGTTTAGTAAGGTACGTTGTTGGGCTAGTTGGTTCATCTTAGTAAAACATATAAAATAGCGCAACAGGAACAAGGACAAGAAGTAAACAGGACAGGCGCTAACTTTCAACTAGTTTTATTCTGGAAAATCGAACACATATATACACACGACAGGCAAAGCAGCTCCACGTAAAAGTTGATTAATTTTTCACCCGATCATTCAAAAACTGATATTCATTACAATGAAGAACAATAGAAGTGTCGCTGACACATGCCGTCCCACTTTTTTTGATAAAGAAAGCTTCCAATAGCTCTCGAGCGACCGTCTCTCGGCTTCTTCCTAGTATCCGCATCTGCTGAAGTCGCGGAACACAGCCACACGTGTTGCAATGTATCGGCAAATGAGAGCCATATTTATTTTTTACTGATAATGCGTGCTCCCGTGCTCGGTCATTGATGCACCGCCCCGTCTGGCCAATGTATACCTTACCACAACTCAGGGGGATTTCGTAGACCACACCCACTGTGCAGTCCACGTAAGGGGTGACGTGTTTTTTGTCGCACGGTGCTTTTGCCTCCTCATCAGAGATGCGGGCGCACAACCCAGCCAACTTCTTTGGGGCAGAGAATACAACTGGAACATCGTACTTGGTTGCGACTTTCTTCAGATTGTGGGCAACCTTGTGTATGTACGGAATGCATTCCGTACATACACAAGGTTGCCCACAATCTGAAGAAAGTCGCAACCAAGTACGATGTTCCAGTTGTATTCTCTGCCCCAAAGAAGTTGGCTGGGTTGTGCGCCCGCATCTCTGATGAGGAGGCAAAAGCACCGTGTGACAAAAAACACGTCACCCCTTACGTGGACTGCACAGTGGGTGTGGTCTACGAAATCCCCCTGAGTTGTGGTAAGGTATACATTGGCCAGACGGGGCGGTGCATCAATGACCGAGCACGGGAGCACGCATTATCAGTAAAAAATAAATATGGCTCTCATTTGCCGATACATTGCAACACGTGTGGCTGTGTTCCGCGACTTCAGCAGATGCGGATACTAGGAAGAAGCCGAGAGACGGTCGCTCGAGAGCTATTGGAAGCTTTCTTTATCAAAAAAAGTGGGACGGCATGTGTCAGCGACACTTCTATTGTTCTTCATTGTAATGAATATCAGTTTTTGAATGATCGGGTGAAAAATTAATCAACTTTTACGTGGAGCTGCTTTGCCTGTCGTGTGTATATATGTGTTCGATTTTCCAGAATAAAACTAGTTGAAAGTTAGCGCCTGTCCTGTTTACTTCTTGTCCTTGTTCCTGTTGCGCTATTTTATATGTTTTACTATGACGGTTGTAGCTTCTTGAGAGGGGGCGCAGGGTGACTTTGTGTCCGGGTCGGCAGCGGTGACCTATATAGACGATAGCGTACAATAGACGAAAGTTACACGCGCAAACTAAAGTGCTGTCTCAAAAAAAAAAAAAGAAACAAAGGGCGGCACGGTCACTTGTGTGCATGCAGGCATGCATGAGTCAAACCTGGAAGGGAACAATGTTAAACCTAGAAGTAAAAAGAAATACAATGGATATCAGAACCTGGAAATAAAAGAGAAGTTGATGGTCCAGTTCCGGCCCCAAACACAGTACCACTGTTAACAACAAAATCTACAAAAAAAAATGTTTTTGGATTGCTGTTGCTATTCGTCTGTTAGCATTTTAATCGATGCCAGAGTACCGGGGCTTTCATTTATTCCTTGTTTAATAGTGTTAAATCGCTAAATTAGGTAGGATTCACGCTGTTCACGTTCGCGATTTGATTTAAATCCAGATTCTAGGAGCGTCACTGACAATTTATCAAAAGAATGTTTTGGGAGAGGGAGATGTTTGGATAAAGGCAGTGCCGGAAGATTTATGGCGTGAGATTTGTGATTATTAAAGCGCAGTCTAAATGCCGTTCTAGTCTGCCCTATGTATTGCATTTTGCATACCGTACACTCGAATAAGTAAATGACATTCGACGAGGCACATGTTAAGTTCCCTTTAATTTTGATCGAGAACTGCGAGTGCGTGCTGCTGGCCGTGCTTGTGTGCTGCATCTGTTTACAGATTAGACATCCTGGGTGCATGCAAGGCCTACATTCGTTAGGTGGTGGCGATGAATTTATCCGAGAGTTTACTAGCGCGTCTTTGAGGTTACGCGATCGTCTGTGGACTACCCCCGGCGCGGATGGAAACGCGCGTTTAAGGCGCTCGCTTTGTTCGAGAATGTTATAATGTCGTCTCAAGACATTATTTACATTAGGATGGTTTATGCTATAAGTTAGACATAGATTTGTGCGTTGTGTGGCGCTTTGCGTGGGGCGCGGGCTGATGAGGTCTGCGCGGTTCAGTTGTTTGGCTTTTCTGATTGCATCGTCGATTATACGGGGTGGATACTTTTGTTTCTCTAGCACTGACTTTAAATTTTGACTGCTCGCATCAAAATCTGTCTCTTTTGAACAAATTCGTTTGAAACGATGAGCTTGGCTATAGGGAATGCTGTTCTTGCGATGGTGTGGGTGGTCGCTTTGATAATGAAGGTATTGCTGCCGATCTGTTGGCTTACGGTACAGGCTCGTGGCGAGTTTACTTTCGTCTATCTTAACGTTGACGTCTAGGAAGTTTATTTCGGTTTGAGAGTACGAATGTGTAAAGCGGATGCTCGGATGAGCAGCATTGTATCGACCTATGAAGTCCACCAGCTCCTCCTCAGTGTGCGACCATACAATAAATATATCATCTATAAACCTTTTGTATATTAGCGGCTTTACGGGACATTCAGAAAGGAACTGAGATTCTAATTTTCCCATGAATATGTTGGCATAGTTCGGGGCCATTTTTGTGCCCATCGCGGTTCCGCTAACCTGCCTAAAGTATTTATTGTTAAATTCGAACGTGTTTAGTTCTAAGACAAGCCTCGCTAGAGTAGCGACGACGTGTCCATCTGGGGTATCCGGTTGTTTGTGGAGTTCGTACATGTCAATTAAAGAGAGTATTCCATCATCATGTGGAATATTCGTATACAGCGATGACTCATCGAGTGTAACGAGATATGATTCTTTTGGTATGCATAAATTTGATATTTCTCTTAAGAAGTGAGTTGTGTCTTTAGTGTACGAATCAAGAATTGTAGGTATATGTTTAATTAAAATGTCTACATATCCTGATATGGGTTCGGTTACTGTACCTATTCCGGATATGATTGGACGCCCTGGGTTACCAGGTTTGTGAATCTTAGGGAGCATGTAGAAGCGGCCCGGAGAAGGCTGTACCGGTTTCATTAATTTATGTTCGTTAGCAGTTATTCTGCCCTCGTCTAGGAGATCCTTAAGAACCGAGGTCACAATCTGAGTGTGGTGCACCGTAGGGTCATCCGCGAGAGGTTCATAAAACTTTGAGTCATTTAGTTGGTGGTTTCCTTCTCGGATGTATTCAGAAGTGCTAAGAATCACAATTGCTCCTCCTTTATCGGCTGGTTTTATTGTTATGTCTGTCCTATTGCTCAGGGTTTTTAAGCTAGCCCGTTCGGATTTAGTGAGGTTATCCCGTCTTCCCGCCTGCCAGCGATATTCCCGCATTATGTCTTTTTGCACTGCGGCTATGTATAAGTCAAGACAATCATCACGGTTAGCTTTTGGCGTCCAGTCGCTCGTTGCACGCTGTTGAGAGTTGTTGGAGCTAGAAGTTTTGTCCAAGAAGTATTCCCGCAATCTTAAATTTCGAGCAAAGTTGTCGAGGTCGCGTAGTAATTGAAATTCGTCAACAAAACCTGTGGCGGGACAGAAATTTAATCCCCTCGAAAGGAGTCTTTCCTCTTCTGTTGATATAGTCACGCCAGATAGATTAACAATTGTAGTGCCACAAGGGGCACTAGTGCTTGACCTATCGTCTGTTATGCTAATGGCCGGTTGAGTATGTTCGTTATAGTTAAATGATGTCGTGAGCTGAGGTAAAACAGGGTTAGGAACCTTATCGCGCTGTAGCTTACGTAGCTTGATTGTTGCGAGGTCATGGTGTTTCTTTTTATCAAATTCAGATAGGGCGCTAATTTCGGATGTCGATGAGGGGCCATTTGAACGGAGAAGTGTAGCGGTCGCGGTCGTTAACTGTTTCACTTGTTTGTCACTATGCTGAATCGCTATTTGGACCAGTTTAAGGGAACCTTCAAGGAGAACTTGTTGCCATTCCGATCGGTCATGTTGGTCGAGGTTTGTGCAGGCGGGAGGAAGGGAAAGCGACATGCCCTTCGGGGTAATGCCTGCGTTAAGGTACACTACCAAGGTTGATTTATGGAGTTCGTGCCTAATGCGTTTATCTGAGAGCTTTCGTACTTTAAGAAAAGTGGTACTGTAGTTTGGAGTGGAGGAACTGGACTCACCGAACTGTCGTCATTCGTCTTTCTTCGGGTGCGGGGAGCTCTCCACGGCGGGCTTTCGCAGGTTGTAGCGCTGTCTTGGAGTCCCAGGTCCCAGGTCCCAGGTCCCACAACGCCAGTCCAGAGAGCCCAGCTGCCCCTGTGGGGATCGCGGGAGCACCGTGCCCGGCAGCCAGCGAGAGCATCGAGAGCCGAGCTGCCCCTGTGGGGACCCCGCGAGCACCGTGCCCGGCAGCCAGCGAGAGCGTCAACTACGTCGATGAGTACCCGACGCCTGCCGAGAGTGTGGCACCAATGCAACGCCCGCAGCAGCCGAGAAGTACCCCAAGACAGCGCTACAACCTGCGAAAGCCCGCCGTGGAGAGCTCCCCGAACCCGAAGAAAGACGAATGACGACAGTTCGGTGAGTCCAGTTCCTCCACTCCAAACTACAGTACCACTTTTCTTAAAGTACGAAAGCTCTCAGATAAACGCATTAGGCACGAACTCCATAAATCAACCTTGGTAGTGTACCTTAACGCAGGCATTACCCCGAAGGGCATGTCGCTTTCCCTTCCTCCCGCCTGCACAAACCTCGACCAACATGATCGATCGGAATGGCAACAAGTTCTCCTTGAAGGTTCCCTTAAACTGGTCCAAATAGCGATTCAGCATAGTGACAAACAAGTGAAACAGTTAACGACCGCGACCGCTACACTTCTCCGTTCAAATGGCCCCTTATCGACATCCGAAATTAGCGCCCTATCTGAATTTGATAAAAAGAAACACCATGACCTCGCAACAATCAAGCTACGTAAGCTACAGCGCGATAAGGTTCCTAACCCTGTTTTACCTCAGCTCACGACATCATTTAACTATAACGAACATACTCAACCGGCCATTAGCATAACAGACGATAGGTCAAGCACTAGTGCCCCTTGTGGCACTACAATTGTTAATCTATCTGGCGTGACTATATCAACAGAAGAGGAAAGACTCCTTTCGAGGGGATTAAATTTCTGTCCCGCCACAGGTTTTGTTGACGAATTTCAATTACTACGCGACCTCGACAGCTTTGCCCGAAATTTAAGATTGCGGGAATACTTCTTGGACAAAACTTCTAGCTCCAACAACTCTCAGCAGCGTGCAACGAGCGACTGGACGCCAAAAGCTAACCGTGATGATTGTCTTGACTTATACATAGCCGCAGTGCAAAAAGACATAATGCGGGAATATCGCTGGCAGGCGGGAAGACGGGATAACCTCACTAAATCCGAACGGGCTAGCTTAAAAACCCTGAGCAATAGGACAGACATAACAATAAAACCAGCCGATAAAGGAGGAGCAATTGTGATTCTTAGCACTTCTGAATACATCCGAGAAGGAAACCGCCAACTAAATGACTCAAAGTTTTATGAACCTCTCGCGGATGACCCTACGGTGCACCACACTCAGATTGTGACCTCGGTTCTTAAGGATCTCCTAGACGAGGGCAGAATAACTGCTAACGAACATAAATTAATGAAACCGGTACAGCCTTCTCCGGGCCGCTTCTGCATGCTCCCTAAGATTCACAAACCGGGTAACCCAGGGCGTCCAATCATATCCGGAATAGGTACAGTAACCGAACCCATATCAGGATATGTAGACAGTTTAATTAAACATATACCTACAATTCTTGATTCGTACACTAAAGACACAACTCACTTCTTAAGAGAAATATCAAATTTATGCATACCAAAAGAATCATATCTCGTTACACTCGATGAGTCATCGCTGTATACGAATATTCCACATGATGATGGAATACTCTCTTTAATTGACATGTACGAACTCCACAAACAACCGGATACCCCAGATGGACGGGCGGCGGAGAAAAGCTCACCGGAGAAAAGCTCACCGGAGAAAAGCTCACCGGAGATAAGCTCACCGGAGAAAAGCTCACCGCAAAACCGGCAGATGCGGAGAAAAGCTCACCGATTCTTTTTTTTTTTTTTTGACTTAGCGGATTTTGCGTCAAACGTGGCAATTTAACACAATTCGCATTCGCCACCTCAATGAAAAAGAAAATGTCCTCTTTCTTGTAATATTCTTGAAGGTCATTGGGGATATTTACTAATTCCTCAGAAATTAGTAATCCCCCATTCTGTATATTAATAAAGCCGCAAAAATTATATCAGAACATCGTACACCGCTAAAAAAGACAACAATTTATTGACAACTGAGAAGGCGCCGTCGGTACCTCTGTCAAATAAAGAGGTTTGTTCTTTGTGAGCTAATATGAATAGCGGTGTGTGACCCGCTTCAGCTCTGAATATTCTGTAGTGCCTAATAGTAAAGTAGGTATTTGTTGATGCAATCAGTGTCGGCTACGCTGTTTTCTTTCTGTTAATTTCACTAAGAAAACTAGTTGCGAGAACAGTTTCGTCCTGTCGTGTTGTCTTCAATCCGTCGTCATCGTTTGAGCGGTTTTCATCATGTATAGCGTTTACCAACTCGCCCTATTCGCTACCTTACAGAAGACTACTTCTTATATAGGTCACGAGTAACAACGGTGCCAGTGTGCAGCTCTGAAAGTCATGAGTGGCTCACCTTAGAAGGGCACTATCACACAAAGGCAACGTGCGGAAACACCAGCACGAACGGCTAGAAAACGTGCATGTCCGCGGAAGAAAGAAGCCTCGATATCCTACTGACTGTTTTATCCTGTTTTCATAGGTTAATAAAAGCTTCAAAGAGAATTTCAGGCACCGCGTTGTTGCGCATGCACTTTTGGATTTTCGGTGTTTACAGTTTTGATATTTAGGTTTTAGGCAGACATAAGTTTTCGAACTTTTTCATGTTATTCAAGTTCATAAAATTTTCAGTTAGGCTTTAGTTGCCTAATGAGTAAGCCGCAGAAAACACTGACCCGCCGTTATTAATTTGAGAGCAATATCATTAATAAACTTGGCGAATAATACAAAAAAGGACATTTTCTTTTTGACAAGGCTGACCAACTTTAATGATAATAAATTGATATATGTTACTCATGATCCAACAGCCTCCATATGAAAAGAAAAAAAAAGTCGGTGAGCTTTTCTCCGCATCCGCCGGTTTTGCGGTGAGCTTTTCTCCGGTGAGCTTATCTCCGGTGAGCTTTTCTCCGGTGAGCTTTTCTCCGGGATTCCAGATGGACACGTCGTCGCTACTCTAGCGAGGCTTGTCTTAGAACTAAACACGTTCGAATTTAACAATAAAAACTTTAGGCAGGTTAGCGGAACCGCGATGGGCACCAAAATGGCCCCGAACTATGCCAACATATTCATGGGAAAATTAGAATCTCAGTTCCTTTCTGAATGTCCCGTAGAGCCGCTAATATACAAAAGGTTTATAGATGATATATTTATTGTATGGTCGCACACTGAGGAGGAGCTGGTGGACTTCATAGGTCGATACAATGCTGCTCATCCGAGCATCCGCTTTACACATTCGTACTCTCAAACCGAAATAAACTTCCTAGACGTCAACGTTAAGATAGACGAAAGTAAGCTCGCCACGAGCCTGTACCGTAAGCCAACAGATCGGCAGCAATACCTTCATTATCAAAGCGACCACCCACACCATTGCAAGAACAGCATTCCCTATAGCCAAGCTCATCGTTTTAAACGAATTTGTTCAAAAGAGACAGATTTTGATGCGAGCAGTCAAAATTTAAAGTCAGTGCTAGAGAAACAAAAGTATCCACCCCGTATAATCGACGATGCAATCAGAAAAGCAAAACAACTGAACCGCGCAGACCTCATCAGCCCGCGCCCCACGCAAAGCGCCACACAACGCACAAATCTATGTCTAACTTATAGCATAAACCATCCTAATGTAAATAATGTCTTGAGACGACATTATAACATTCTCGAACAAAGCGAGCGCCTTAAACGCGCGTTTCCATCCGCCCCGGGGGTAGTCCACAGACGATCGCGTAACCTCAAAGACGCGCTAGTAAACTCTCGGATAAATTCATCGCCACCACCTAACGAATGTAGGCCTTGCAGGCACCCAGGATGTCTAATCTGTAAACAGATGCAGCACACAAGCACGGCCAGCAGCACGCACTCGCAGTTCTCGATCAAAATTAAAGGGAACTTAACATGTGCCTCGTCGAATGTCATTTACTTATTCGAGTGTACGGTATGCAAAATGCAATACATAGGGCAGACTAGAACGGCATTTAGACTGCGCTTTAATAATCACAAATCTCACGCCATAAACCTTCCGGCACTGCCTTTATCCAAACATCTCGCTCTCCCAAAACATTCTTTTGATAAATTGTCAGTGACGCTCCTAGAATCTGGATTTAAATCAAATCGCGAACGTGAACAGCGTGAATCCTACCTAATTTACCGATTTAACACTATTAAACAAGGAATAAATGAAAGCCCCGGTACTCTGGCATCGATTAAAATGCTAACAGACGAATAGCAACAGCAATCCAAAAACATTTTTTTTGTAGATTTTGTTGTTAACAGTGGTACTGTGTTTGGGGCCGGAACTGGACCATCAACTTCTCTTTTATTTCCAGGTTCTGATATCCATTGTATTTCTTTTTACTTCTAGGTTTAACATTGTTCCCTTCCAGGTTTGACTCATGCATGCCTGCATGCACACAAGTGACCGTGCCGCCCTTTGTTTCTTTTTTTTTTTTGAGACAGCACTTTAGTTTGCGCGTGTAACTTTCGTCTATTGTACGCTATCGTCTATATAGGTCACCGCTGCCGACCCGGACACAAAGTCACCCTGCGCCCCCTCTCAAGAAGCTACAACCGTCATCCCGCCGTCCTTGAAACTTGGCACCGACCGTCAAGCTTCTTCACCCGGATAAGAACTGCCCTCCGCTTCCCTCTCTCGAAAGCTTCAACCGTCACCCCTCCGAAATTTGGACTCGACCGTAGCATTGTATAAATACCACCCGCGTTCACCTGTAAAAGTTCTTCCTGACGAAGGCCGGACTCCGGCCGAAACGTCGAAGATTAAATCGTCCGTTGTTGCTGTTTTTCACTAAGGGTTTTTTTCTTCTCAGCTTTATTTATATATATATATATATATATATATATATATATATATATATATATATTTCTGTCCCCCCGCTTTCGCAGGTTTTCCGAGCTTGTTTATGTCAAAATGTCTGGAAGGATTGAGTCCTGCATAAATCACTATATTAGAAATTTATCGACGTTCTTATGTTGTGCAATTCGACGTATCGAAGTGGGTCGGTCATATGACAGTAGTATTAAAATCAAATCTCCAACAAATCTCAAGCTAAACTGTCCTTTACCTAATCACCGGGGGAACTGCGCATAAAATATTTCACGAACGTTGCAAGAAGTGGTGGCATGGTTGGGGTTGTGTGTCTGTTCTCATTTGACCGCAACATCGCGGGGACGTAAATTTCCAACAGCGCCTTCTTCCGGCGCTTTCAATAAAGGGGTCTATAGCCAGGCTACGGATATCAGTGAACCAGTCTGGGCGTAGGATCCGAGGCACGCGGCGAGCAACGTCAACGTACGCTATTTCCGCGAGGAGCAGTCACGTGCATTCCTCCACCTCTGTGACTGGCTAGAGGGAGCCGTGGCGTACGGGCTTTGCCAAGTCACAGTGGAACTGAGCGTGATCTATGGTCACATACAGGTTAAGAAACACAGGCTGTCATAAGTTCCCTAGTACTTTGCTATCGGCCGACCGCCAATGTAGAATAGCGGCATTGGCCAATAAGAACGGCGAACTAGAAGCGTTAACATAATAAGCCCTGTGTTTTTTTTAAGTTGTCCGTGTCCAGAAGTGGTGTTGGATAAAGTCTCATAGTTGACGCATTAAGAACTGTTGAATGCTAATTCGAGGACGCTTAGCAATGCGTACGTTTGCCCATAAATACAAAAGTAAAAAAGAAAAAAAAAGTATCGTTATTTTGCAGTTATTAAAAGAGCATACTTCGATATTCTTAAGATGAAAGTCTCGCGATTCCATGGCAGCCACGAGACTACACGAATTCCCTTCACATGACGTGTGACATCAAAGTAGTACGTGACAAATGTGGCAAGATCATCTGCGAGTCTACGCGATTACTCTTTCGCCACAGTGAAACTTGAAAGCAAAGCAACCCTACTTACTGAGTTCGGTTATTGCTGAAACCGTAGCAGCGAAACGTCGTGCCCATCAGGCTCGAATCCCTGTACAGTAAATGAGTAAATGAAGTCGTCATTCTTGTCGCGGGAAAAACCACACTCGAAGACGTAGGAAATCGCCGTACCGCCGCCGATTTCCCATTTCCCACGCGGTCCGTCAACAACCCGCGTCCAGCCTATGGTTCTTTCACGAGAGCGGGATTCCGCTCCCTGTTTATTGGTGCAATAAAACACAACGCTCAAAACACTCAATGTAAACTACAAATACACGCGACATTACACACATATTCGCACTAGCACTTAAAGTCAAAGCTTATAACAAAGAGGGCCCCCAGGCCTCGTGTCCCGCGATTGCCTGTCCAAGAGCTCGCTCGGAGTCCTAAGAGGCCCTTCGCCCGCCCCCCCCCCCCCCCCCCCCCCCCGGTTCCCCGTGTATATATCGATGGGCGAGGAGGTTCCTCCTTGCCCACCCTACAGCGCCTGCAGCGCCATCCAGTGGCTAGGAGAGAAAGCGGCACGTCGGGAGCCGAATTCGATGTTCCAATTGACCCCGCGGCGACACGACCATGGGATCGTGTCTGAGGCGAGGCGACTGCGGCAACCATGCCAGAGTGGTTTTATGGGCGCCCTGGTGAATACATGGTGCGCCATAAAGTCTAAGTGCTGCTGAAGGTTTCAGCCCCAATAAGCAATTTGGCAACTTCGTTTGTGGAGGCCTAAATTCTTTCCCAACAGTACATAAACCTAAATGATGCTTTTTATCTCGGTTCACTTTGGGGCAGATTAGTAGAAATATTGTGCACACTCTGGTTCTCCCACACGCACGTAGCTACAGAGTCGTCACAAAAAAGAAAAAAAAAGGAAAAAGGCTATTAGGAAATAACTCCTTATTCGCGCTACCGGCGCTGCTTCAAAGAAATCAGTCAGCGTGGAATTATATAAATAACACATCAATACCGACGGACAAGATGTTGCAGCAATAAATATTCTCCGCTGACTGCGTTTTGTGATAAAAAATTTGCAAATATACTTTAGAGAGAAATAAAATTTGCCAAACAGAGGGAAATAAACATTAAAACACAACTGAGAAACTACTGGCATAGGAGATGACGACATGATTGATAATGCAATGAAATGAAAAGCTACAAGCGAGCTGGACAAGAATGACTAAAATAATCCCTGGAGAAAGGGAAAAAAGGACAAACATACATCTCCAAACACAGCTATGGCTGTGTTTGGAAAGTATGTGGTGCACGACCGGAAAAAATTCGCCTGGTCATAATATGGAACCAGGGACCTGTTCATTTCCAGTGGAGCGCTCTACCAACTGAGCTAACCAGGAGTTAGACGTCAAAGGGGCAAACGGGTTTTGTCAGCTGCCACCAGTCGAACACCAATATGGATGAACAGCCTGCATTTTAAGGTAATGATTGGTAATGCAATTAAATGCAAACAACAAGCGAGCTGGACAATAATGATGAAAAAATGCTCAAGTTGCACGACCGCAGCGCCCTCTCCTGTATAGACGTTGAGCGGCTACATGCAACGTTTCATCCATGACATCCCCAGCTCTTGAGTTACTACCACATTTCAGAGCCCCCTACACGTCCCGCAGTCATGGCCGAGTGGTTAAGGCGATGGACTAGAAATCCACTGGGGTCTCCCCGCACAGGTTCGAAACCTGTCGACTGCGCAAACATTTTTTTCTTTTTTTAAGAAGTCAGATGGGATGGCAATCGATGTGAGCACGGACGCCGAATGGACAATGTTAGACCCTAAGGAGCTTCGCCCCTAATAATAAGTTCTGATATGAAAACGCGTCCAACACATATCGCAATAAATTCAGATAGTTTTTTTCAGTAGGGTAATTACATTATCTGCCCACGGCTTGCCTTCACCCTCGATTTTTCGTGAAAATTCATGTGAAACGGAGAAAGCTTCAAAGCACTGACTGTGTGACTGTTCTAGATGTTGTTGTAGAGTATATGCTCCTGTAGCCTCTTCTGATATATTTTTTTCTTTTAGCTTGCGAATGTCATCGTTCATTTTCACGCTATTGTTCACAATTTCAACAGTGCTTGGGACCGGACTAGTTGGTTGTTCGCTCCTTGGGTTAAACTGCACTGAGAATGATTACAGGTGAATGGCGGAATGTGTAATTCTTTACAGCACGGTTTAACCAAAGTAGTGAGGCGCTTTTTTCGTTTTTTTTCCATATTAATATTAGGGGAGATGCAGTGAATGCCTTTACACGAAGAACATGCAGTTAGTTCTGATAAGGTCAGCTAATTATATTCACAAAAAAAAAAAAAAACACTGGACGTGGCGCATCCTGATCATATCATCATCATCAGTATCGCCTGCAGTCAACAAGATGGCGAAATTCGCCGAAGGCCAATGAAAGAATTACGAAGTAAAGAGTGTGAATATTACAAGCCCGCCATCCTGCGTTTCTTAAAAATTTAATAACTATAGGAATGGAGTAGATATGCTTTATTCTTCAAAAAGCAATGCCGATTAAAGTGAATACACTGAACAGGATGAGAGCCAATGGCTAAAGACTAATCCTCCTATGCCTTTAGTCGTTCACGCAAAAAACTCACTTTCATTTCGGATGTGCTGAAAAATCTTAAGGTGCTGACAATGAACTCTAAGTTGTTGGAACCGTTAAACCAACACCAATATCCGGATGCATGAAACTAAATATTGGACAAATTGGACGTTTCTCGTTACAGTCAACTGTCCGGTGGGAACATACTACCACAACGAGACCACGTGTTTCCCTTGTCCAGTCGGAACCTATTCAGATCTGGAAGGCACGAATTCCTGTCTTTCGTGCCCCGACAACAAAACAACGCTTTCGGAGAAGTCCAGCTCACTGTCCGAATGCAGAGGCAAGAACCGAACCTGATCACTCTTTAGTTAATCTCCTCTCAGCAGCTATAGTAAGCTAGTCTTCTACCCTGTCATCTACTACACGTACCACTTCGAATTTAAACTACATGAAATCCGATACAACGTTAATTCAAGATATTATCATATAAATGACCGTGATATATTTGGAAACCATTGTTTTGTTGCTTGAACGTTTACTTGTAAGGCTTGGAAAACCGCGTACATACTTGTGACTTTCTAAATAAATTTGAGGTTTCTCCAACCCTGCCACACATTAGCAGAAGAAGTAACTTAAAAACAAAAGCAGTTACCAAACATTTACAAAGAGTGGGCATAATTTAAATCGCGTAAGAATTATAATAATAGAGAGCATTTTGTAGTTATACAGTATTTACGTGGATGATATACTGTATTGATAAAATACCTCAAATCGTTTGTAGAGCCCTCTTATGCATTCATGAAGTTGGCAATTCTTACAGGGTCTCATAAGCAAGACGAATAAAACATTCAAACAATTACTAAATTACTTGCAAGTATAGGCGCGGTAAACTATGTGGGATAGTCAGAATGATCAAAATATCTAATTTTTATACTGTACAAAGGCAAATGATACGAGCCACACATTTTCATAACAATTAATTCAATGGCAAAAATTAATTAGGAAACGTTTACAAGGAGCCGCTCATGAAAACTATCACTGGGTATATCTGCTTGATAGCGTTAGCATGGATGATAGACCTACAATAACCCCCCCCCCCCCCCCCGGTAAACCTTAAGTAATATTTTATCCGCTACCCTATTACCTTCAGCACTCTGCAAGCCAGGAACCTTCTCAACCAGTGGAAAGGAGCCATGCATGTCGTGTGATACAGAGTCCTACCAAGACATTTCGGCACAGACAGCATGCAAGAAGTGTCCAGCTGGTCTCAGCACAGGATTCTGGGGAGCAAAAGAATCATCTTCCTGTCGAGGTAAGACTTCCTTGCAGGTCCACACTAAGAGCGTTCGTTTTCAAGTCTCAGTGAAATGATACATGTCCCTGCAGACGCCTGCTCCCCTGGAACATACTCGATATCTGGAACCAAACCATGTGCACCTTGCCCCGTTGGATTCTACCAGCCTCTCAGAAACCAGACGTCATGCATGAAATGTGAAAACGGCCTCAGCACTCACACCGTTGGCTCAACAGCAAAATCGGACTGCGTTGGTAAGGTACCTCCTGGAAACTGGAAGTTATAACTGGCCCGTATAGTTTCCGCTGTATATTTGTGAGAAAAATCGTTGGATTTTTTTTGGTGTTTATTTTTGCTCGAACAGAAGTGCCTTTCGACGAGTTGTCTCATTTGAACGCTTATATGGTGCTGATCGGTGTCAAAGAATTGCTATGGGACAAGTTACTTTCAGGGGCGGATCCAGAACTCCGTTTGGGGGGGGGGGGGGGGGGGGTGGAAATTCGTAAGGATACTATTCACCCATTCTTTCTTGTGCACCGGGGGGTCCACCAATGGCAAATTGTCCTTTCAGAAAAGGGGAGGGGGGCGGGGTCGACTTTGTTTGGGGGGGGGGGGGGGGGGGGGGCGGCTGCCCCTGTCGCCCCCCCCCCCCCAAACAAACAAACAAGTAACCAGTGGACCCGCCACTGGTTACTTTATAAACTTTCCTCGTATGATGATAGAAGGTGTAGTGATGAAACCTGCTGTCTTCTGACAGGAATCGAACACTGACATTGCGGCCATTCTTGGTGACTGACTGACTCACCTCTAGGGCCCCTGTCCTCTAAGGTCTGCGATTACACGGACTGGAGACCACCAATTTGCTTGATTCTAAGTAACAAAACACGCTCAATGAGCGTCTAGAATTGGGGTTTCCAACCAAAATAGTATCTGCTTGTCGCCAAAATGTTCCCAAAATCAGTGTTTCTCTTTTTTAACCGATATTGCATTACCATCACCGGCGAATGCTTATCGGTGTTTTTCGGTTAAGACCGGAAAGTACGGAGCATAGCTATAACTAGGCCGAAGAAGTTTCGGTTTTAACCGGAAAACACCGATAAGAATGTGTCGTCGCCCAAAATGCAAAATCGGTAAACCGAAAAGCACCGATTCCATGAAAATATTGCTCCAGCTAAGACAGTTTTTGTCGAAGCCCTCAGCTATCAAACTACTATTCTCATTTCTTCATGAGTTTTTATTTTTTTTCGAGGATAATTACCTTTCTAGCGTGTTTCCGACAGAGATGGCCAAGTATGCCGATATCTTAAAAATGAATAAACAACCAAAAAATGTCCACCGGTTTCTCTCATAAATAAACACAAGGAAATTTACGGCCAAGTTATAACCTTAATACTTAAGGTTGGTTCCTATTTTTGTGAACCTCGCCTACGACGAGAAAACACACTTGCGCACTGGCGATCTATGAGGTGTCACTGGTACTGCCTATAATTATACCAAAGGTTTTGTAGCGTTCGTGGTATCAATCATCTACGCTCTGTCTATGAGAAATGGTGACTTATAACATGATCACCATTACTTAAAGACCACGTTAAAACTATAATGCGCATAAAAGTGCACAAAATATATATGCATACTTAAAGTTTACAGGGCTACCAGAGAGATGGCGCCAGTGTAACAAGGGTACGTAAAGCACCGAGCTTACTCAAACGCAAATGTGTGAACCAGCCTTTACAGCTATCACTTGCGCAAGTGATCGCCACGAGGGGGCGCCCTACGAAGAGGATGGAAGTTTGTGTTTTCTTGCAGACGTTAAGACCTGCGAATCAGTGATACCATGTGCCGAGGGATCGACGTGCATGTACGTGGGAAGCACCTACATGTGCGCGTGTCCGGAAGGGCTGGTGGGGCCGAACTGCGAGAACAACATCGACGACTGTGCCGAAGATATGTGTTTGAACGGAGGTGTATGCATCGACGGGCTGAACAATTACACCTGCTCATGCCCTCCTGGCTTTACCGGCTCCAACTGCGAAGTGAATATCAACGACTGCGACTCAAGTACGTAAATCCTTCATATACCGGTTGTAACGCATCCCGGCGCTTGCTTTAATTTTGACCGGATAAATGGACGCTTGGGCGTAATGACCTCACATTCTCTTGAAAGGTGTAGTTTAGTGGTGCATTTTATTTGGTAAATTTTCAGTACACAGCTTTCTTTCTGTAAGAAATGAAACAAGCAAGCGTGCCAGGATCAACATCGACGTCAATGCAGATGACCAAGTGAACCACGTATGTTCGTTTTGGCGCCATCTTTCGATAAGCGCAGCAAACAAACGATGAAGTCGCCTGCTTTCTGCCGGTTGCGTCATCTCGCTGCACATAAGGAGATAGCGCCACGAGTAACATACGTCGCTTACTTTGTGTTTGTGTCGACGCTGGCCGTTGGCCCTGGCCAAATTGTTGGTTGAATTTTGCACAGGAGGGACTCTATGCCTTAGAATTTTGCAGGGAGAAATTCACCGCTAAAATATACCTCTGTTGAAAATTCGAGATTGCCACATAGAGGTGCCAATTTTTCCGGCCAAATTTAGACCCATCCATGAGATTTATGCCACCCTAGAACGTCTTTGAGGCGTAGTGCGTGATAATGGTATGTTTTCCTTCTACTACAGATCTTTGTCAGAACGGAGCAACATGCATTGACGGCGTCAACACTTTTGCGTGTAAATGCGCGAAAGGATTCCGTGGTAAAACCTGCCATACCAGATACCACGACTGCGCAACGAGAGCTTGTCATAATGGAGGCTCTTGCTTTGATTCCATTGACGTGAGTCACTGTTATTTCTATGAAATGAATTTCCAGGTAGCAGACATTTTTTGGCCAAAATATGGCTTTTGCTTAGATATTGAGGGCTCTGAAAAGCCTGAAGAATCCAATGTAGGGTCACACTTGTCTTCCAGACTCTGGGTAGCTTGGCCCTAATTCGCTAAACAAGTGCCAAACTTATGCTTCACTTCTGGTTCTCCCGTTTTCATGTGGCGAATTTGCGATTAAATCACAAATTTCCGCCAGATTTAGGTCTCACTTCTGGTTCTTTGGTTCACTTTGGTGAATATGTGGCGAACCACAGAAAAGCCATAAAAACGCCCTCCCCATGCACGCACAGAAAAGTACTCCTGCACTAACGCCTTGGGGCAAAACCGTATTAGGCCCAACTTAGGAACGTAGGATTTCCAAGCTTGTCCCAGATTAGGCGTTTCTATGGTGTGCTACGTGGGCAGGTAACAGAGGAGCTTAACATGGGGGGGGGGGGGGGGGCATTGATTAGACACGAGCGCTGCGTCTCCGTTCCGCTGTAGCAGGAAAAAGCTCTCCCGTCTCCATTTTTTTGGAGCTCTGTTCGCCTGTCTTGGTGATTCCCACTGGTTGGCCTTACGGGAGCTATGCAGGAAGATAGACACAGGGTCGTTTTTGAAGCATTTCTATTTGCCAGCTTTTTTAAGCCGCGTGAACTGCGGAAATTTAATTACCAAATTATCACAACAGTCCTTCTCCTGGGTAGATTCACATATCTCATAAGGAACCATATAACTCTGGAGAATATGTTGAACGGATACTTAAACTGCATCCACTCTTACGGAGGCTGAAATTCGGCAAGATGCAGCAGTGACGATGCACCTTCGCATTAATAAATATTGTTGCCAAGTTAATCCTAAGATGGTCATTCTGCGTATGGTTATTTTTCCACTGCCTTTAATGTTCCCAGTGGTTCCTAAAAAAAGTTGATGGGCTTTTCAGGGATACAGATGCTGCTGTCGCAGAGGATTCACGGGAAAATCTTGCGAACTGATTGAAAAACCCTGCTCCCCAAATCCTTGCGAACACCAAGGAACATGTGTAGCTAAGGGAGATGGGTACGAGTGCACATGTCTGGAGGGATTTACGGGTCCGCGATGCGAGGAGAATGTGGACGACTGTCAATCCAGCCCCTGTCTGAACGGAGGAACGTGCGTCGACGGGGTGGCGTCGTTCTCGTGCAACTGCTCCGGACTTTACACGGGAGAACTTTGCGAAAGAGGTGAGAGTAGCCGCTTCGGTCTCTGTAAATCGAGTGGACGCGCTCAATGGAAAGACGTGGCATTTGAAATGGCAACTTGACAAATATGACTTAGTGGTTGAAGTAGCTATTCCTCGTATGTCTAATTGGTTCATTTCCGTTAAAAGAAACGGGACAATGTTTAATATAAAGACACAGCAAACGATAGGATATTGTGTTTGCTCATAGCCGTAACCTGCGGCGTGCCTCAGGGTAGCATACTGGGCCCTCTGCCCTTTAACATTTTTATAAACGACGTGGTAAATGTTGGTGCTTTTGCGCAGTTTGTAATATATGCCAATGACACCAGGCTTTTTGTGTCGGGCGTAGATGCAGAAAGCGTAACTTTATAGGGGAACGATATTCTCGTGTAATTCGGCAGATGGTCTAAGGTAAATCGCCTTAAAATTAATGTAAACTAAATTAAGGCAGTCATATTTCGGTCACTGAATAATAACTTCTCCTTCACTAAATCCCTTACCCTAGGTGGTACTGTAACCGATATAGTCAAGCACCACAAAACGCAGTGCGTAAGTTTTCTGAACATCTCTCGTGGGATCGCCATCTTGATGCTTTGGTCAGCAGGTTTGGCAGGGCCATTGGCATAATTAAAAGATGCCGCTCAATATTGCCTGTTAACATTAAACTCATGATTGATAATGCCCTTTTTTGGTCTCATATAAATGATTGTCATTTTGTGCGACAATCATTTCCTTTTCGGAAGAAATGAATTCATTGAATTTATTTGGCGCACCTAGGATTTCAATAAAAAGGAAATCTCGTTCAGCATGCACTGCTCTGAGATATGGTGTGTTCCTCATTTTCGCACGAATCATGCTTTACAATCCCTTCGCCATATGTTACCTTCTCTGTGCAACAGGTACCATCTAGAAAACTTAGATATATAGGCGCTTTCAGGGAGTCAGTCAGTCGAGCTGCCACCAGTCGGCGCGCCCTCCGCGCGCTTTCCGGTGTGCCATCCGACCTTCAGTTTCTCGCCGTTCCTCCGCGTTGCGTGCTGTGCCGGCCATCACCGAGCTTTGTTTTCGTGTTCATCAATGTTCCGCGTTGAAAACCTGCGTTTTCCTTAGGTTGTTTCGATATTTCAGGTTTTCATTTAATCATTTGATATCTATATTTCAACATAGCTCTTGTATTTTCTTACTTATGGAATGTTATCGGACAGCGAATGAATCGACGATACAAGATTATGGCCTAAGCTTCAGAGACCATGTAAGTTCATCACATTCATTCGTTTATTGTCGCTAATAAAGGGCAGTCAACACCATTGCGACATACGGAAATTTACACTGACACAAAGGCTATCGCTGTCGTGCTTCTCGCTGCATGTGCGCGCTTTAGACATCGTTTCCGTAAGTAAAAGCTTAATTAATTTCAATGCACACAGCACTGAACCGTTGGCGCCTCGATATTAAGTGTAAACCGCATGCAAGCGATTTGGCGAGCAACGAGACAAGCGACGGCGACCTGCTTCGCTGTCGCCCGGTCAGTCGGGTGACGAGTCAAACAGCATGGAACCGACGGAAGCGAGCGGCCAAGGCGGTGAGCGTCGTTTTCTAGAAATCCAAAAACCGAGTGACGCGACGGGCGACAGTAAGAAATCTTCGTTGCTGGCTCACGTCGTTGTCGCCGTCGCTCGCTAAATTGTTTACATGCGGTTCGGCCTTTATTTACGGAAACGATGTCTAAAGCGCGCACATGTAGCGAGAAGCACGACTGCGATAGCCTTACTGCGTCAGTTGAAATTTGCATATGTCGCAATTGTGTTGACTGCCCTTTATTGCCGACAAAGACGAATGGATGTGATGAACTTACATGGTCTCTGAAGCCTAGGCTATAATCTTCTATCGTCGATCCATTCGCTATCCGATTCCATTCCATAATTAAGAAAATACAAATTCTACATTGAAATATAGATATCGAATGATTAAATGAAAGCCCGAAATATCGAAACGACCTAAAGAAAACACAAGATTTCAACGCGGAACGTAAAAGAACACGAAAACAAAGCTCCGGTGGTGGCCGGTGCAGCACACAACGCGGAGCAGCGACGAGAAACTGAAGGTCGGCTATGGCGACAGGGTCACGTGACGTCAAGATGGCGGCCCCCATAAAATGTTGCCTGAAAGTGTCTATACTGTATGACTAGAGCTGAATCGTATGTGTGTTTTGTCTAACGCAGATGTCTCTGTTATGACAGTTTTCCTTTTCTCGCTTTCGCATAATATGCTTGCTTCCGAACGTTCCTTCGCTGTCACATGTTTACTCTGTTTCTTGTTACTGAAGTACATGCATAGTTGGTAAGAGAAACTCTATATGCTGTAGAACGAGGCTTTTCAGTGTATCACACTTTTCTGCCAGATTGCTATGCTTGTTTGGCTTTAGCACCCCACACCCAGTCAAGTTACTATGCGGTAGCGTTTTGTCTGCAGGCCCGACAGAAAAAAATTCTGGAAATTAAGATTTCAATTCATTTCATTTCACTCCAAAAAAAAGTGCCAATGACAACGAGATAATGAGAAATGTATTCGTGATTTTTTGTAAGCCTTTAATGATAGTGCAGAGCAATGTCCCATACGTGAGCACGTAGTTCCACGCCCCCGTATTTTTACGGACACCCCGAGCCTTCACTGACCTGAGACCTACAATATTGTATATAAGCATCGACGAAATTTCTTGATTTCGTGCAACCTATGCAAAATACCTGCAAAAATTGCCGTGTAAACTTCTCTGTCATAGGTCATGTTTTGGCGGGTTTGTTCGTCGTAACCTCCTCATATAGACAAAATGTTTGTACGTAACGCGTGCAAAAGATTAGCTCGAACATCTATGGTCGCACATATGCAAATAAAAAAAGGAGATAGTTGCGGGCGACTAACTTCCGCGAACTGTGCAGTATCAACCTGACGATGCAAAAATGCTGACCAGGTTATCTTATGAAGCTTAACCATGGTACGACGTCTCAATGGCGATAAAGAATAAAAAAAAAGTTTTGATGTTAAAATGTAATTTATCAAAACTATGTTCAAGCTCCTTCCCTCCTCACTGGTTCTTCGGAGTTCTTATCAGCCCGTGCCGTAATCTGATTGACTGCGAGACGATAATGAGATGCACGTGACGTGCCACTCCATCTGGTTCTTACACTGTCAGTGAGCGTGGCTCTTTAGTATTGCCGGCGAAGGTAGTAATTCACCGTGTCTTCTATCTTATTACCAGTGAGGCCCTCCAACTTCAGCCTACACTTCCCCGATGCTTCCGTGTCCAACTACGCCAGGATATCCGTAAAGCGCAACCTGAGAGCGATCACCCTATCCTTCTTCATGAAGACCTCCCAAAGCAAGGAGCGCGGGACGCCGGTGTCCTACGCTTTCGCCGACCCCGAAACCGGCGCCGTCGTGGACAACGGCCTGGTCATTTCGGATCCCAAAAAGCTGCTCCTTTACATTTTCCAGGAAAGCTACGACACAAATACGGTAGCCAAGTAAGACCGCGTTTTTTAAAGCATGAAATGCTTTTTAACCATACCCCTCAATCTCAAATTTTGTGCGTTCGTTACCTGGATTTTCCGCTAGATTTAGCGAGGAAATTGGCACCACGTGACGTCAGGTGACGTCACGTGACCAATACACCCCGGGGAAATGGACGCCACGTTACCCATATACGTCGACTCAGTTTCCCCTCCACGCATTTAGCAGGAAAATTTACGTTTTATTTGTGGCCAAAATATCAATTCAGAAACCCGGCTAAATTTAGCGGGAAATCGACGTCATGTGACCTACGCACCAATTTAGTTACCCGCTAAATTTAGCGGGAATATTCACGTCTTGTGATCTCGATACCAATCCAGTTTTTCCGCTAAATTTAGCGGAGGAAATGGACGTCTCGTGACCCGACCTCGCGTGACCTATACAACCCTCCACTTTGCCCGCAAAATTTAGCGGGATAATATACGTCATGTGTCGCACCAATTCCCGTTAACGAATTTCGTCGTAAACAGAACTTTAAAAGGTAAGGGTCGCTGATAATTTTTTTTTAACTGCATTAAACCAAATTTGATGAAACTGCAAGCAAACTGCATGTTTGCTTTTTGCGCAGGAGTGGCCGTGACGTCGGGAAGGCGCCTAGCTCTGATTGGCTCTGAATGAAGGCTAGTGGGTAGACCTCAAAGCAAGCTGCCTTGAGGTCTACCCACTATCCTTCAATCAGAGCCAATCAGAGCTAGGCGTTCCGACATCACCACAACCCCTAAGAAAGAAGCAGACGAATTTGAGCTCCACATAGTGTCCTATACTCATGTTTTGAAGGTAAACGTTCGGCAGCCCTCTGCCTGGTTAGGAGCAGACATGAAGCGAAAAATAGGGAATCTAACCAAAAATTTAATAAACATTTACCCGACGTTTTGGGACCAGTTCGGTCCCTTGTTCGCGGGTGAGTGACGAAAAGAAAAGAACACGTGTCGCCTAAGTGCACATACGGATGTTGGGGGCTTTGCTCACGTCACGCAGTCCCAAGACGTAGCTGCTGGGCAGGGAGCCCGAAGAACGATTCACGTTCCCCTTTGTGTGCTGGATAAACCAAGACTCAACGAAGAGCCGCTTTCGCCAATTCTTCTCCCAGGCCAGCACGGTGCTTGCCTCGAAGTCGACAGTGTGGCCGGCTGCTTCTGCGTGCCCCGCGAGGGCGCTCGCCTCCACATCCTTCTTCCGGACATCATATTTGTGTCGCGTAAGCCTCTCTGCGAAGTTCTTACTTTCGCCAACGTATGAGGCCGGGCAATCCTTGCATGGTATGCGGTAGACCCTTTCTTTAGGGGGCCGATCCTTCGGGAGAGGGAGGCGATGACCGATTGTCGACACGGGCTTATGAGTCACCGCAATCCCGTAGCGAACGTGGTCGCAGGAAAGGGTATCGCTGGTGCGGCTAATGTAGACACGATCGGAAGAGGGACTGCTGCGCCCTAGGGGTGGATGCCTTGATTTCTCGAGTATCCGAAAAATATACCGTTCAGGGTAGCCGTTCTTGTGGAGATCCGATGTAACGACCTTGATTTCCTCCTGGAGGCTTTTCTTTGTCGAGCAGGTGGCGAAGGCGCGCCTCAAGAGTGCAGAGGCCACCGATGCTTTATGACATCGGGGGTGGTGGGAATCAAAACCCAGGTATCTGCCAGTATAAGTTGGCTTCCTGTAAACGGAGAAGCTTAGCCCACTGCCTCGCCTGGTTACCAGTACATCCAGAAAGGGAAGGGAACCTTTGTCTTCGCGTTCGACCGTGAATTGTAGCGACTCATCCACCGAGTTCAGGTGCTTTAGTAGACGATCCACCTCGCTGGTTTTAACGTCGCAGAAACAGTCGTCCACGTAACGCAGGAACGTTCTGGGTTTAGGCTCGAAAGTGTCAAGAGCCTGGCGTTCGATGACCTGCATTGTGAGGTTTGCCATTGTCACAGATATTGCTGCCCCCATGGCTGTGCCGCTGGTTTGCTTGTAGTACTTCCCGTTGAATGAGAAGTATGTGCTGTTCAGGCAGAGCTCTAGTAGTCGGCAGATCTCGTCAACCGATAGGCACGTTCTCTCCGGGAGTTTTTCGTCAGCCGAGAGAGCACTTCTTGCAACAGATACCGCCAATGGCACCGGGATGCTGGTGAACAAAGACACCACGTCAAAAGAGACGAGGCTCTCGTCGTCACGTAGCTCTAAATCGGAAACAAGCTCTATGAAGTTACCAGAGCTTTTCACCTACGTTGGAGTCTCATAGGTTACCAGAGTTTTGCACGTACATTGGAGTCCCATACGTTAACAGAGTTTTGCACGTACGCTGGAGTCTCATACGTTGGCGAAAGTAAGAACTTCGCAGAGAGGCTTACGCGACACAAATATTATGTCCGGAAGAAGGATGTGGAGGCGAGCGCCCTCGCGAAGCACGCAGAAGCAGCCGGCCGTACTGTCGACTTTGAGGGAAGCACCGTGCTGGCCTTGGAGAAGAATTGGCAAAAGCGGCTCTTCGTTGAGTCCTGGTTTATCCAGCACACAAAGGGGAACGTGAATCTTTCTTCGGGCTCCCTGCCCAGCAGCTACGTCTCGGGACTGCGTGACGTCAGCAAAGCCCCCTACATCCGTATGTGCACTTAGGCAACACGTGTTCTTTTCTTTTCGTCACTTACACGTGAACAAGGGACTTAACTGGTCCCGAAACGTCGGGTAAATGTTTATTAAATTTTTGGTTAGAGTCCCTATTTTTCGCTTCATATACTGATGTTCTCGAAAATAACAAAAACAATTTCAAGCGAAACTCTTGTTGATCCCATTTAATGGTGACGAAAGGGGATGGCTTCAGCAGGCGAGAGAAAAACCCAACTCGGTCCAAGTCTGCCAATTGTAGGATCCCGACTTGAGTATATATTTCCTTTCACATGACGTCCGACCTCAACCAAAAGCTAACGTTGAGTGGATGGAATCAAACGGCGTCAAAAGTGTTTCGTCGTGACGCTCGTCGCCTTTGTGCGTTTTCTATCTCTGGCTGGTCCGGTCACGGATAGAGAATACGTCGCGATCCTGCGCTTTTGTCTATACGTGATTGGTTTTCACAGTGATAACTGACGCATAAAGACGACGGGTACCGTGACGATGTATTTTTGGCTGCTTTCTGATTGGCTCCATTCAATCGCATCGTTGATTTCGGTCGAATTTGATTGAAATGGGGTATAATTAACAAGGTGCTTTTCCTATAGACCTTTGCATCGCTTATCACCCGTGCGAAAAATGCTGAATCACTGAGCTGTGGATGCCCAACGTCCGATATAACGCACAGCAGATCGACCGTGCATGCTCAGAAGGCGTTCCACAGGCCAGCAGACAAAGATGGTGGAGCGCAGAAGGCGATTTTTGGAAAGGTCTATTGGCGTACCTTAGAACCGTGGTACGTGTCTTAGATTCTAACTAGATAAGGAATTCCAGAGAGTCTGGCGTTTATCTGGTTTCTTCGATGATGGCCTAAGTGCCGGACATGAGTGTGACAAGCCGGCGATCAGCAGTGAGCCCTGATTCCGACATTTTTTTGGGAAGTGAGGTCCACAGAGAGGCTAGATGGCAAGCGAACTTCAGGAAGGAGCCTAACTCTGAATGCATCTCCTTTGTGTACTTTAACATTATCGAAATGCTGATCCGTTTAAGCTCTTGTTTCTTAAAGGTTTTCTGCGTGTAAAATGTAATGAAAGTAGAAACAAAGGAATAAAATATGCTCGTAAACCTAATTTTCTCGGAGGAGTTGATAGTGTCCCTCAGCAGCCGATATACTACAACTCGTTCGTTTTATATGATATATTCGTCTGTTTACAGCGATAACGAATGGCATCATTGCGCGGTTACGTGGAATAGCAAGACGGGTCAGTGGACCTTCTACTGGGACGGACAGTCGCGGGTCACAGGAGTCAGGTCCATGGGCGGACACATGTTCAAGGGGGAACTGGTGGTGGGTCAGGAGCAGGACCAGGTTGGAGGAGCGTTCAGCGGCATCGAGTCGTACTCAGGCCACGTGGCTGAAGTAAGTCTCTGAGAAAACGATGGCGAAAGATACATATTTTTTTACGCCTTACTAATGGAGCCCCGAACCGCAGACATTTGTTAGTCCATCCATACATCCCTCTGTTGGTCGGTTCGTGCATTATATTGCTAAGTTTAACAGGAAAATTGGCGTCACGTGACCTGACTTAACGTGACGTCATGTGGTATGAAGTTTCACCACCGCTTGACGCCGTGGCGTCACTTCACATGACCACGTTGCGTGAGGTCGGGGTATCACGTGACAGAGCGATTTGATACCGTAACGTCACGTCACGTAAGCACGCCGAGTGACGTCAGCTCACGTGATGACAATGTTCTCGTTACCTTTAAGAGAGCATTAATAAACACTATGTGTTTTACTCCCCAAAACTGCTTAATGCCTTCTGGACAAATTCAAACGATCGCTTCTTTTAGTTAAACACCTTCTATTTTTTTTTTTTTTTTGGAAGTCGCAATTTGAACATCCAGTTTCATCAGTTTTCAGATATCCTGATGTATGCAGTGAGAAACATTCACTCTTGCAACTAAAGTTTTTTTTAGAAGCTCGCCGTCGCCCATAAACAAAACATTGGAATGCGATGTTGACGGCGTCGGTGTGAGTCCTCCTGCACTTTTTCGCGTTTGAAATGTTGATTCTACGTCTTCCTGGTGATGTTTGAGTACTTGAGCGGCGTCAGCGAAATTACCGAGGCTCGTTACACCGCAAAATTTCGTGCGAATAATGTGACATGTGGCGATTCACTCCGCGTGGACCTCGCAGTATGTACGCTAAAGCCTGAATTCGCATGATGCCATTTCGCTCGAAATTTTCAGTCGCGACGCCGCTCGGGCTGCAAAAGCGTGAACCGTAGCTGAGATGGTCGACGTCGATACTGAAAATCGCAAGCAGAATCGGACCAAGTGAATTAGGGATAACAAGTCGGTGATGGTCAGCATGGTAACAATGATCAACATCTCATCTCCTTGTATCTACTGCTTACATCGAGCCTGCTTACCAACCTTCAAACTTTAGTGTTTAGAGGCCTGCACTTACTTCTTATCGCAAGTACCGGGCCAACATTTGGTCTACGGGCCGGCGTCGTCTAAGAGAGAAGACGACAAGCAGAAACGTTTGAAAGAGCAGACGACAGTTCGAACGATGAGGCGGCCGTTCGAACTTGAAGACGCACTGAACGTAGTCCGCAGGTGGTCCGCACAACTTGACGGTTTTCTGGCGTACATGTTCGAAGAAAGCAAATAAATCTAATGACCACAAGTGTCCGTGAATTCAACACAAAGTGCTTCCCGCCTAAGCAATCGTTGTCCGACGGCGTCTGCTTTTACCTTTTCACGGCACATATCCAGACTCTCGGACGAATCAAGCACGTGAAAACTGACCTTCAAACCTTTCTCGACACTTTTGGTACGGCCCCAGTCGCGGCGTTTTGACGAGAAGGCAGGTTTTTGTCTGGTACCTTTGTAAACAACGCAGGAATGCACGTCCGGCATGGGGACTTCTTCCCACAGCCCCAGACAGGAAGTGCGACCGACACGCCACCACCGCGCCGTGACGTCACAGAGTTGAGTTCGTGTATAAGTGCATCTTTCAGAACGTTCAAACGCGTTTATTGCAGTTTCACTTTTTGGCATCAAATGTCGGTTCGGGGAAACTCTAATTTGATAATAAATTGGCGCATGAGACCATTTCTTGAAGTTTCTGTACTTGAATATTGTAATGAACTTGTCTGTGAGCTTACTTTCCGCATTTTCGTGGTCTTTTCTTTCAAGAAAAGCCGAAATATCTTCACCCCAATGCAAGCCAAAAAAAACTTTTTCACAATTTTCTTTTTTAATAAAAATTTTATAATTTCTGTAATTTCTTTCCATAGCCTCTTGACACGGGTGTTGTACTGTATGTTTCGCCAAAAGAAGACACTATTTTTACATCGACATTTTGTAGACCCATCTCAGGGTCTACAAGATGCCGATCCATTACCAGCTTGCCTGCACTCTATGACTGCTTACAATTTTTATCACCTTTTCTAACCAATAGTTTTTCTCGGGTTGAGCGGAGTTCATTTGACGCACTTTTACATAACTCTTTGAAGGACAAACTAAAAACTTAAACCTGTGCGTGTCATCCTCTTTCCCAGCTATGAATACGCCCCGCCAATTTAGTCTAAATAAACTAATGGTTGACAAGTGCACCAATATGAGTAATGTCCTCCCTTAAATACTGCATTACATGCCCCATGGGACCTTGGAGATTAAAGACGCTGATTATTGTTCAAAATGAAAACGCAGGGATAGTTGGCTTCGAATGTGCCTTTTCACTGATCTTACTCCTCCCTTTGCACCGGACTTCATTAGGGATCACTGTATTTTTTTATTACAGCTCAACATGTGGGACTACGAGATGTCTGCGTCGGAGATCAACAGCCTTACAAGAAGCTGTGGCAACGCCGGGAACGTTGTAGCTTGGCCTGAGCTACGAAATGGCATATTAGGGAACATTTTTTCTTCTGGCTACCCAGATATCTGCGCGGGTGAGACCATTTCGAAAAAACTTTAAGGCATTTTCAGAAACAGGTGTGAATAATCTCAGGACAACGCATTTGGTTACTGTCTGAAGTGTTAAATGCGAAGTAAAATATAACTTTGTCGTTTCTGCTGCTACTTCAAATCTCAAATGAACCTCGAAATCTGAGTCTAAATTACTTAGTTCTCAATATCTTTTGACATCTTATTCCCTAATCGCGCAGGAGCTGGAGAAATATTCACGCTAACCGTTGAGATGCTGTAATAGACCCCTGTCCAAGGTGTTCATTTTATGCTACCTCGAGAAAGTCGAAGTGCAGTGGGCTTTAGCGTGGCAGTTCAAACATAACAATTGTTCTTGGAGACCCGTTCACACATTTGCAACTCCCTGGGGCCGTGCGCCTTAAAATTCTCTTAAAATGTCTTATGACGAAAGATCACACTGGCACCACCTATCGGGTGGCCGTGGAACACCTGGAAGTCCTTTATCTTTCTTGTCACGCATCCTTTTTTTTTTTTTGGGGGGGGAGGGGGGGCTAGAAAAATTTTTGTAATTGTTAAAAACAACCATTTCACGTAGGTAGTGCGTGTATTTCATCTCGCAAATGCCGCAAATCTTTCCCTGTAGTGAAATTAACTTCAGGATCACCGCATAGATGGCGCCAGCGTGCCAGTGTATTCTTTTGTTGTAGGATATATTAAGAGGTTTTAAGACTTAGTCCAAGGGAATCGAAATTTATATAAAAGTGTCTTAAACATGCTTTCGTTTGTCACAGGGAAACCAGCTACTGTGGATGAATGCAAGACTTGCCACTGCGCTTTGAACTCTCTGGAGAACCGTAAGTGATACGATCGGGGTGATAATTAAAATTTTCTTTAATGATTTGCAGATAGCTATATGGTGTCTTCCAGAAAAGAAGCTTATATTAAAAAGAAACACCAAAAGATGAGCAATAAAAATTCTATATTTCCAAAAATCACAGGACATAAAACGGCAGTGTTTGTCTTAATTGAATGTGCACTCCATCGAACAATCTCTCAGTTCGTCCTAAAGGTTGTACCGCAACTGAGAGATTTAACAATGTATCCAGTTGCGTTACCACTGTAATGCTCATAAGATAACTGATATGGGGACCTATTTGATCGCTCAGGTTTTCGGTGTGCCAGAAATGCAGGATCGTGTGACAACAACCCTTGTCAAAACGGTCAAGCCTGTGTAATCAGGATTGACGGAAGTTCCCAGCGCGACTGCGAGGAAGGGTTCCAAGGCAAATTCTGCGAATATGGTACGACTGAACATTGCATCTTTTTCGCAGTTGTCGCGTTCAATGTGCATGTTTAATTGACAAAAAAAGAAAAGAAACAGTGCGCGGACTTTTTCGTGTTTTGTGAACAGATTACTTTTCGATTGGGAATGTTACGTGCCTCCTATGCACGACAAGACTCCACCATACCATAGAGGTTGACGCTTATTTATATATTCTTTATATAACCCAATAACTATTATAAATATAGTCATAATAGTGAAACTGTCTTCAGCTATAAATTTATAGGAGCTATTTTTCACTTTTCCTAGCTGTCTGTGTAATGCAATTAAGCCTCAACTATCAAGACCAGTGTCCAGGAATGGTGTGCGCGTATCTTGAAAACGCATATTTGCTGAAAAAGGTTACCCATTAAGCTAATTTCTATATTTATTTTTGACCTTGAGCACGACAATGTTTTGCAGATATGGATGAATGCCTGGAGGGAAAACATAACTGTTCCCATAAATGTGTCAACTCACTAGGATCTTACGCTTGCTCTTGCCCCGCTGGCTTACACCTCAGCGACGATGGCATGACGTGTATAGGTGAGATTGTATTCGCCCATATTTGCATACGGTGAAGAACTGCGATTGTGCGTCCTTTTCTACGCGTACAGTCGAAGGATAGGTCAGTACCGATGGTGCAAAACGTTTCATGTGTGCGAGTTCATAGAGCACAAGCATGATATATTCTTTGAACGATTTATGCACCTCACTAGGGTAACAATTCTATCGGATGTCATCAGAACCTATAAGTAAATAATAGTAAGTTTTTGTTTTCTGTCGGGGAAAACATTGAAACAGTTTTTTTTTTTTATACCAAATCTGAGCCAGCGATTGAATATTTTATGGAGTGTTTTAATGAAACACGTGTAGTATGAACAACTGTGTGACATCACAAATGACGACACCACAAAAATAGCGAAGAAATTATAAAAAAATGCGCTCGAGCATAAGTACACTTGGAATTAGACTAAAAACTGTTTTCTATGAAAAAAAAAATATGAACCGTCGGGTGCGTGCTCTAACACAACATGCAAAACATGTTTTATTTTGCAATACCAAGCGTTTTTCAGTACACGTATGGTAATTTTCATGCATAACTTTGATCAAACCGGTATGAACACTCTTCCTAGATTCGTCATATTGCACGGATGGAAGATCGGCATATCTCGTGAGTATACATCTTTCGGTGTTTGTTTTTACATTTCGCTTGTGAGAAACGGCTTAAGAATCTAAATGACTAATCTTCTCGCTACAGCATGGTGAACATTGGCAAAGAGGCTGCGAAACCTGCACTTGCGAAATGGGATTCATCAAGTGCTCCGCCTTTACTTGCAAAAGCAAAACATGTCCTGAAGTGAGTTACACGTTTATTCATCGTCCGTATTAATTCTTCTAACATATTAAAGTCGCTTTCAAACGAGGGTTAATTTATTACTCATTTTTAAGGGTCAAGCCGTCTTCCATAATCTGAAAGAGTGCTGCCCATCATGTGTTGAAGGTAAGATGAAGAAAAGTGGCGCAGATACAGTACTTATTTTACATCTGGTTGTTACATCCTTAGAGGATTTTGTCTTACTCAAAAACAAAATGGCCTGTTCACTCCTCCTATAGTTCTACTTTGTAACTAGTAAAATCGCGAGTTCCGTAATGTCTTGAAGATGAAGAATTGTGAGCGAATTTATAAGAGAACGCACAGATGCCCAAGGTTGTAGTAATGCTTATTGAACAAAGTAATCGGAGGATCAACAGCTAGAGATATATTAAATTATTGTACTTAGAACCGAAACGCAAACGAATCATCAAGGAAGAACATGGAACTGATGCGTCTTGTGTAAATATTCAAGATAGCAAAGAATGAAACTAGAATCAAACTAGTGGATAGCATAAAACTAGTTGAAAGTTGCGCTTGCCATTGTCCACTCCTTCGTGTTTGTCCGCTGTGTTTCCGCATACCAGTCTACTCTGTATTTCAGATAACGTAGGGTGCAAGGTGAAAATTGATTAACACGAATTCTTGGTCGACATTTTTGTTTCTCCAGTTGTTTGCCTTTTATAGAGAAAATCTCCAGAAACGTTGCCCCACATGACCAATTTACACTTGGTGATATTGCCGCGCGCGCAGCTGTCCAAGTTGGCAGCGTGCACGTGGCCCAACGGTTATCGAGCCTGCCTCCCGCGCGAAAAGCCAGGTTCGATTCCTGGGAGCGACGCATCTTTTGTTATTCCTGCAATTTAGTTTTCTGGTAAATTCGAGAATCCTAGAGCTTTTTCGAGGTCCGAATGTTCCACGTGTCGAACATTGTATGCCGATTATTCTAGAAGCTCACCCATTTACATAAGGGGCTCCGCGTGGCCAGCCGCGGTCAGTCTCGCACCAGCGCTCGATCCTGCGGTTTCGCCGACATCGACGCCCGCGACGCTCTCCTCCTTTCTTCTGTTTCCCTTTCCTTCTATTAATTTGGGCACAAGTTCGCCCCATTAAACGTTTAGTTTACTTCAGTTTCCGTCGCCTCATCACTTGTCATTCGTGAAATTATGCAAATCTTGGTGACAAGCAAATCTCTAATCACCTGCTCTTGACAGTCACGACTTGCTTACCTGCGATTCTAGCTATTTCGTCGTGTGCCCGGACGCTATGAGGAGCGGAAACTCGTCTGCTTCTTTTTGCAGGGGCTGCGGTGACGTCAGAATACGGAGCTCTGATTGGCTCTGACTGGAAGGAAAGGGGGTAGACGTCAATGCTATCTGCTTTAAGGTCTACCAACTAATGTTCCGATCGGAGTCAATCACAGCTCGGCATCTTGACGTCACCACAACCCGCTGCGCATGAAGGTGACCAACTTGCCCTCCGCATAATCGCTGACTGACACCTTACAAAACGGAGCCGTTGCCTTATATGGTCATACTTTTCGCTTCGTGATTGGCTCTTTAGCTTTCTAATTGGCTAATGCCGCAATCTGATTGGCTGCGGATTGATTAGGGCGCTATGGAGACACGCCTGCCATTACCTAAGGTGACTTAAGGCGAACTCAAATAGGTTCAAGTTGCCTTCCCTCGGAGGCTCGATGCCGAAGCATCGTTACCTTCCTCCTCTTGTACTTAAACTTGGGCGTAGTCAGGGTGTCCTTGCCAATTTACGTGTTTGGTATTTTGTTCGCTCTGTGGTTTTTACTGGGACCAAACAATAAAACACAATCGGGCAATAATCCGGCAATAAAATGTCGCAATATTGTTAAGTACTTTGTCTTCGCTGGATTTCATACTTTCTTCAGACCATCATTTATTTTATTTTTCAGCTCCAACATCATGTCAGCTGCTTCCAAACAAAACGTTTACCACATTCGACGGGCTTTCCTTACCGGTGTACGACAGAAAGCGGTACAGCCTGTTCCAAGACTGCTACCACGGCGACTACTTCGGCTACCTGGACGAAACGGGGCACCAAAGGGCGGTTCGAGTCTACATTCATTGCTTGACGGCGACGATGTACCATAACGGTACTGTGCTAGTCAACGACAAGACCGTTAGCTTACCCCATCAGGAGACCACTATCCTCAGAGTAAGTAGCAGCACAGACGGTGCCGGCGTCCAGCTACAAACTCACCACGGGGTCGTTGTGAGCGTCAAGTACGATGGAACGATTGTGACCACGATCGCGAAGAAGTTTGCGGGAAAAGTTTGTGGGCTCTGCGGCAACATGAACAACGACGACATCGACGACTTCAAGACCAGGCACCACATCCCGGCAAAAAGTGTTGAGGTGGGATTATTTTTAGTAATGACGTTGTAAAAGACAAAAAAACGTCAACGTACTTAATGCGAATAGATGGTGAACTGAGAGGAGAGAAAAATGACGTGCTTCAGTTGCTCACGTCAATCTTGTAATTGCGTCTATCAAACAACGACTTCAAAAAATTCCGAAGTTTTAACCCCGAGTTTCGAAACTCCTAAACTCCGAACCGAAACTCCGAGTTTTCGCTATTCTTTGGGATTCTTATATTGTTCGCCATGATCGGTTGTCCTCGTGTTCTGTAGGAGAGTGAACTCAGGGATCTTCTGTACAGTGGACTGTCTGATTCTCATTCATTCCAGCACTCACTCTACACTGAGTAAAATTGTTTTACATGGCAGGTTACTTCAAAATTATGTCATATGATTTAGTTTTTTTTGTATACACTATAAGAAAAGTTTCTACCCCCGCCCCCCCCCCCCCCCCCCCCCCCCGAAAAAAAAATTAAGTTGTATTTTTCGAGTGGCGTCTGTGGACAGTGCTTTTTAAATTCTTGACGGAAACTTACCGTTTTGTAGGAATATGTAAGCAGTTGGGAGGTTCTGACTGAGAGAAAGACCCGGGGCAAGCTAGTGCAAAGCTGCAGAAAGCGAACAATCAGAGATGTCAAGCGTGCCATGGGCTTGTGCAACGCGCTCAAGTAAGCACAAGTATATGCTATGATAAGAGAACAAACGTAAAAGAGCCTATACCGTGCCCTGTAGAAGTAGCGGACGTTGAAGTTGATAAGACGCCTTTCATTTTTAGTTATGACTTGGACACAATTGGATTTCAGCATTTACGTAAAAGTGCAGAGATTCGTGACGATTCTTGAATAAATATATAAAATAGATAAAATCGCAAATTGAACAGAGGGAAGAATAGCATGTACGGGTTGTAGACGTATTTTCCTTGGTTTGTTTCTAGTCTGAACTTGTTGGATACTTTCCTGATGTAATAAATTTCCTAGGCTAAACTAAGATTCGGCATACCACAATGGGCAAACCACATGTCGAGTTTGTTTTAGATTTAAAGCCGCATCTGGCCGAAATGGGCAGGATGACAACGATTTCTTTGTTCCTGAACTGGAATCACGACTAACGTGTCCACCATCTCATCAAGACCTTTTATTCCTCTGCATCTGAAGTCTCAGTTTGATATAAAAAGATCCTCTCACAATTTATATCAGTTCCCAAGTTCATGATTGGGAGGTAGATTAAGACCTTAGTTTTTTTCTGCAGCTGAAATCTCGGCTACATTCAAAAAATCCCCCGGGCAATTTATATCAGTTCCCAAGTTTATGATCGGGAGGCAGATTCAATTCGCCCGTACGAAACATAAAAGCCCGGAATAAATTGTAAAGTGTTCATTAATATCTAAGGATCAGCGCAAAGGAAGTCGTACAGTTGTGCTGGCCCAAAATATAATGCGACTCATTGTTTCAACCACGATCGTCGTGCCTTTGGAATGTTTATATTACGTTGCACAAACGTCTAACGGAGAACATATAGAGATCCTAGATTTCCATCTGCAGGACCGGGGTCACGTGGTTAATGGGCCGCGTTTGCAATACCAGCTGCGAGGAGGTGCCGAACGCGTTGATCGTCTGCAATTGCCTCCGCCTTTCCGCCTGCTTTCCTTCGCTCCAAATCAAAAAGCAGCTTATTCGCACTTCCGAGGTGTCTGCCATTTAATTAGAAACGCTATCCATGTTTGAGATGAACCCTCTCTTCAATCTACGCTCTTTAAGTACATACAACTCCGGGTTGTTTACTGCTTCCTTCAACTGACCCATAAAAGTGTGCTCGTAGAAACAACATAAATATAGGAGTCGGGTGGTAAACGCAGGTCATACATTGGATAGAAGGCACAAAGCTGCAGCAATCCTGATAAGAGATTCATAGCTTCTGAAAAAAAAAAGACCTGAAAACACATATGGTTTTTCCTCTGGTTTCAGGGGTCGTTACTTCCACGTGTGCTACAAGCATGTCAAGAACCTGCAGGCTTTCGTCGACGCGTGTGTGTACCACGTGTGCTCGTGTCACCGGAACAACCTTTGCTACTGTGATACTTTTGCGTCTTTCAAGCTAACCTGCGAGAGGCATAACGTCACCTTTAATAACATGCCCGGAGGGGAGTGCGGTGAGTAGGAAGCAATCAGTTGTTTGCTTTATGCAATAATTTTTTTCTGTTTTACCTATAATAACAAGCAGGCACGTAGCCAAAATTTTGTTTCGGGGGGGGGGGGGGGGGGCGCCCCCCCCCCCCCCCCCGATACAAAACCAGTGACAAAATGCTGTATGAGGGGGAGGGGAGGTCTCAGCAAAATGGAAGATTTCAGCGGGAAGGGGGGGGGGGGGCGGGCCCCATGGGTTCTCCCCCCTGGCTTCGTGCCTGATAACAGGATTCAATATTCTACATTATTTTGTTTGAAATGAACGAAATGGAAGCCTGAACGTTCCAATATTCCCAGTCAAACGCGTCCTGTTCAGAAAGAAAGAAAGAAACCTCTCGAAAAGCTGCAAACGCCCTCAAATAACTTGATTGTAAAATTGCAAAACAATTACAATTACTGTATAAAACTTTTTTTTTTATATTGTAAACATCTGGAAAGTGGAAGAAGCGAGTGGAGAGATTTATAACAGACCACACTGATAATTCAGATAAGGCCAGCTGAACCAGAGTAAATATACACACAAAGAAAAGATCATAAATACCGCTTACTAACAACTGACTTTTCTTTTTTCTCTTTTTCTATTATATTTCTTTTCTAGCTTATTCTAGTTTAGCTGGCTTTATCTAAAGTACGAACAAACTAGCTCAGCTTAAGACTATTACACACTAATAAATTACCCTTTGATATCTAATCCCGATTCTGCGAAACCTCCGAAGCTAGGTGACACAAAAAAGAAACCTACTTTTTTCAAGGGTGTGGTCTGCGGATTGAGGAGACGCGGTAAAACAGCTTGGCATCAAGCTAAAAGTCTACTGCGTTTTTTTCTTCTGTTTCTTGCAGAACACCAGTGTCCTGATGGAATGACATTCGACGCCTGTGGCCCGGCACGCGTTGAGAGGTGTCATCCTTACTCCTTCGAAGTCATGGACACATGCATGCCCGGATGCTACTGTCCGTCTGAGAAACTGTGGGAGAACGGAAAATGCGTCGAAAAGAAGAAGTACTGTTCTGCGTACGGAAAGAATCGGAGGTTAATGGGGTCACCAAAGGAAGAAGTGTAGTGTCGGCCTTCAGAATTGTTCGTCACATCACACGACCATGCCACTCGATCGTTCTTCATTTATCACTGTTCGTTGTTTCATAAATGAACCGAAAAACAAAATTAGTCAAGCGAAGATTAAAGCATGATTGAACAAGACCTGTGCCTACCTCAAATAATCTCCTCAAGATATTTTACTTCAAAATACTTTTAGTAGTCTTTGGGCATCTTACAAATACATTTATTCTAGAGTATTTGCCAGTCTATCTTACTTGCATTCCTCACTATCTTGTACTCAGTATCTGAAATAGACTTTGCAACCTTGGAAAAGAAATTCGCCGGAAAAATTCAAAGAAACTAGAGATCGTCCGACTCCAGGGTAAAGCTGAACTGATTGCAAACTTAAAGCAAAGCAATCGAACACCGAACAAAGCGCAAGGCACGAGCAAAAGGCTGTCTCCAAATGCCAGCAAAAAAAAAAGAACAACCCCAGGTACGCCAGCCTCTATCTGTCCTCTTGCACTCTCGTCTACTTTTCGTTTTTTTTTAGTTGTTTTTGAATGGCACGACATGCTTGGAGCTAGCAAAGTGTTTGTAACGTCATCGGGATTTTGCACTCAGGCCCCACATTTTCTCTGGAGCTAGAATGGTTCCATCAGCGGAAGATTGTTACGCCAACTGGCTGTAGGATCACTACAAACCATTTGCGAAAATCGGCGGTTCAGGGGGTTCCAGTATAAAAATGCACGAACACGTTTTCATGCGAGCACAGGCACACCCTCGACCAAAGAAGTTAGATCAGGCTCGCTTTATGCGCGGTTACCCAAAGATTGGGCTTCCCCAAATCACCCGTGTGCCTATCGTTGCTTAAGGTTTTCTCCGTAGTGAGTTCCAAAGTGTTTCTTCCATCTCCTTCCGAGCGCGCGCATTGTTGGATCTTCCGAATCGTGGGAACCAGTTGTCCCCCAGGGGGAGTATTTCATGAATTAGTGGATCATGATTCTGGAATCATGACTATCTTGACGTCAATGCGTCAACAAGGGTTTGAAGTGGTGAAGGGGGCATGGGGGCAGGAGGGTTTCGGAAGCGATTTTGTGGAAACTCTTCTATGTTTCCCGTGTTTCCCTCGTAACATTCCCTTTCTTGACAGTTTGAATGGACAGCTTCTTGCTTCTGACGGGGGAGACAAAGTACTCACTCGTGTTTGTTAATAAGCAGCAGAGGCTGCTGTCCTCAAACCTGTGTTACTCCCGAGCGTACAGGTGTGTTTTTCACTCGCCACCTCGTCAACAGGTGGCCAGCTGGCCGCCGCTATTTCAAAGCCAAAAAATACCAAATTTTGTCAAAAAAGTTTAAAGGAAATTGTGACCTATAGTAATTAGTAAACTCGCCCCACGGTAATTGACCTCCACTGTGTTCTTTCTTGTCAGAGATAGCCACTTGCCCCTTCCGCCGCTTTCACGGTGCAGTGGGGTGCGGTCACTACGTCGCGCGTGTATCACTCGGTTACGCGTTAGGCTACCCGGCCCACCCGTTCACGACACTTCGCGTTGACACACACTAAACGAAAATATACCCAGAAGGGAGTACATCGCTTGTCCTCTAGCGCATATATGGGAGTTTTATATACTCTACCGGATGGGGGTTCAGAGTTAACTCCCATGCAGCCGAGAGTTTTTTTGGGGGGTGCAACGGGGCACGTACAGAACTCCCATCAGCAGGGGAGTCTGTTCATGGATCAATGAGAGTATTTATTTACTTCAAGGAGTCTTCCTGGGTGGACTAATGGGAGTATTCTTTCACATCCATACGGGACTATTTTATTCAGATACATATGAGAGTTTTTATGTGCACTTCTGAGGCTACCCTTTCACATCCATATGGGAGTTTTTACGTGCATTTATGGGACTATTTTTCGCATCCCTATGGTAGTTTTAATGTGCACTTGTTGTACTATTCTTTCACATCCATATGGGAGTTTTACGTGCATTTATGGGACTATTCTTTTACATTATTTCGGGATTTTTACGTGCATTTAGGGGACTATTTTTTCACATCCATATAAGAGTTTTTATGTGCTTTTGTGAGACTATTCTTTCACATCCATATGGGAGTTTTTACGTGCATTTATGGGACTATTCTTGCACATCCATTTGGGAGTTATTATGCGGGCCACGGCAGTCTTCTTTCACATCCTCCTGGGAGTTAAGTGCTCCTACGGGAGTATTCCTTCGCTTCCACCTAGGAGTTTCAATGGTGATTTCCGAGAGTATTTTCTTGCTACCTTTAAGGTTCTTCTACAAAGTCATGAAGTGTGAAAGGAAAGGCATAAGCAGGTAGCATCATGCACAAAATAAATTTATTGCACACATTCATGACACAGGTCATGATAAAATTCTAGGAGCTGAGTGTTACATGATAACCCTGCGCGGAAACCGTGCTGAGCCGGGGAAAAGAAATTGTTGATATTTAAATGACTAACAAGATTAGAATAAATTATATATTCCATTATCTTACTACATTCACTCGTTAGGGAAATCGGCCTATAGTTTTTGACACTATTTTTTTTACCGTTCTTGTGCATTGGGACCACATTACCAAACTTCCAATCATCAGGTAGACGTCCACTCTCTAGTGACTTCCTAAATATTATTAATAAGTATGATGCTATAATGTCGGCGCAAGATTTTAATACGATATTTGGAATTCCATCCGGCCAGGTGCTTTTCCAAGTTTTATAGTGCCTAGTAATTTTCTTATGCCATTGTGTTCGAACGCGAGTTCGTTCATTTTACCGCTAATATTATCAACCGTCGGCGGTAGTGATGAAGGTGCGAAAGTTGAAAACACAGATTTGAAGTATTTATTGAAAGCGGCTGCCTTGACGCTATCGTCTGTCACTAGATTATCATCAACCAGAAGAGAGGGGACACTAGCCACATTTTTTCGTTGCGCTTTTACATACTTCCAAAGTTCTTTGGGACAGTCCTTAAGTTTGATATCAAGGGAGAGAAAATATTCTGACTCAGCTTCTTTTATTTTTACTTTAAGATCTTTTTGAAGATTTTTAAGCTGGCCCAATATCAGTGAATCGTTACTTTTTTTAAATCGTGCAAAAACACGTTTATTTGTATTTATTGAACGTCTGATTTATGAATTCATCCATGGCTTATCTTGTTTGCGCTTCGTGCTGACCATCGTTGTTGGAACATAAATTTCTACAAATTCTTGTATTTTATTTTTAAAGATGGTTCCATAAGGTATTCACATCACATGACATACTGTACACCTCGAAATCAGACAAAAAATTCATAAGGTCAAATCCTAAACTATCATAATCCCCTCTATTGAACATGTACGCCTTTTTGGGTGGGTTTCTATATCTAGGCACATTCAAACATTTCATAGTCGCTTCTACTGCCTCATGATCACTTATTCCGGGGACTACTGAAGCGGAGGTGATCGATGCAAACCTATTACGAAGAAGAATATCCAAAACACTTGCACGACTGATGCCAAGTCTTGTGGGTTCAGTAACAAACTGATACAAATGGAATTCATTAATAATGTCGGAAATTGTCGCGTAGAGGGAGGATGAATTTTCAAACACGGGGCGGTGGTCTAGCCAAGTAACATCTGGTAGATTAAAATCACCACCCAAGAATACATGACCGGGCGCAACAACAGAAAGTGCGTTATATAATGAAAGAAGCGGTTGAGCAGTGCTCGATGGCGGCCTATAAAACGAACCAACAGTTAAGTATTCACATCGGGAGAGGGAAATCTTACACCACACCATTTCACAGGTTACGCCGGTAATATCTACAGGAATGCTGTGTAAGCTTTGATAAACGAGCAAGAATACATTGCCACCGTGATTATCCCTGTCAGTACAATTTTTCAACTATCTGAATCAAAAGAAACAGAGAATCATTACCCGTCTAGACATCACCAACCTTGGACAATTCCGAAATGCAGGACAAATTATGGAAAACAAACAATACGTTATGCTTTACCTTTTTTGTTGAATGAATATTGTGATCAAAATATAGATGTAGTGAAAATGTCAAATAGCAGTATACTCAATTTGTATTTTAATACTTAAGAATGTATTCCTTATGTGCGCACTATATTTGCATTGTTTATTTCTGAACGCATTTTATTTGTTTTTCTGTTCCGTCATAGCTGCTGAGTGGGGGGTCCGGAGCTCGTCAAGCTGCATTTCTGCAGCTTTTTCTCCGGCCTCCCATTCACCACATGTACCTGTGGTGAGAATAAAGTTTGTATTGTATTGTATTGTATTGTATTGTATTACGGTAGACAACAAAGTTCGGAGGGAAAACTTCAGTGTTAAGAACAGCCGGGTCCAGCCATGACTCAGTTCCGATAACAACGTCTGGAGTGGTAACTGAGATAAGACTAGCTAAGTCATCTGATTTATTTCGAATGCTTTGGCAGTTTACTATAAGGAATGTAATGTTATCGACTGCCGTAGACGATGTTGCACAAGCAGTTTGTAATTGCTAGCGATTACATTCCACGACGGTTTGGGAATCCGTATCACAAACGTACGAATTTCGTCCAATTGAGAGTTTATTAAATCGAAGCTTGAAAGGAAGGTTCCTAGTTTTGGCAAACTCGAGTAGTTTTTTTCGTTCCATGCGCACTTTAGGCGAAAAATCCTCGCTAAGGCTAACCAATGTGTTTTTAAGCTCCGGGCTTCGAAGTAAAAGTTTTTGCTTCGTCTTAAAAGACGCAAATTCCACTATTATTGGCCTGTTCCGCTGATTACTGTAAGCCCCCAGCCAATGAGCACGCTCCACAGCGGATGGCTCGAGAACATAACCGAGGCTTTTACGACACAGTGTTACCACATTTTGTTCAAAAGCGGACCATGACTCATTCTCTGAATCTGGGATACCATAAAAAATGAAGTTCAACCGCCGAGACTGATTTTCAAGACTATCTTGCTGCAAAGCGAGATGTGACACTTGCTGTGATAACTCTTTATTGGCGGCGTCAACAGCACGCAGGTCCTCCTTTAGCGTTTTGATAATGATTAAATCGTTTTCCATAGCCCGTATTTTTGACAATAATGATTCTAGTTTATCATGCATCGTCTGCTGTTTGGCTTGAACACTTCTCAGCTCCTGTAAGAGCTTAGACTGTCCTTGTTAAAGTTTAGGCAGAACCGACACAGAGTTCATTATTTCTGCAATTTGATCTTCAAGCTTGGTCGAACCTGGATTACTTTCTACATCTCCCGAAGCAAGAAGCAGTAGTTTGATAGTAGACAACGCTAGGACACAAGTGATAGCTTCATCAAGTACGCGGGTACACAGGCGTTTTACACTGTTGGGGCATGGCGCCGACAAGAGAAACGGGTCTCAGGAACGACACGTGGTATTATGTCGTAAAGGACAAACCTGTAGCAGAAGCAAACGTGAGCATGCTGGATGCATGTCGGCGCCTAGCCCCGTCGGTGGCTCGATGTGCCGCCCCATTTGTACGGTCGGATTCAACGATGATGTGCTTGGTTGCCAGACGATGGTTTCAATGATGGTTGTGCTTGACGGCCAGTGTTCGCCCGAAAGCGAAACCGTCGGCGGAGCGCAGACAGCGGAGCACGTTTCATCCTCGGTGACAGAGGCGTATCCAGGGCTGTTGGCTGCGCTGGTTCCAAACAGAAGTGCCGAAACATGCATCAGAAGCAAACGTGAGCATGCTGGATGCATGTCGGCGCCTAGCCCCGTTCGCTGATTATTTAAAGGAGTTCATTCTGAAGCCCATTTAAATGCCCGTCTGACAGGGGTATTTATTACAGTGAAGAGTACGCTTGGCTAACGGTGGTACACAAGCCATGATCGCTCTGTAGAAATTGATCAATTCCAGTGCCTTCACCCACGGCTTTATGTAGCACAGTCCCCGAAACCATGCTCAATGAAAGTCAGCATCTTATGTGCCTTCTTTGCATACAGGATGTGGAAAATCCAATAGGCGGCAATGAGGTACGCCACACCCTGATAGAGCCGTACCATAAGTTCAAAGTTTTTCCTTAATCCGTCCTAAAATATTGAAATAAATTATCTCAAACTTTACAGAATTTGATAAGGCGTAATATGAGTCAGATTTTTCACCTCAACTTATTTATGTTAAACACCATGTCTGCTGCTCCTTAGACGTCGCAGCTTGCTCTTATCCGTGGTAGCGGCAGATGCAATTACTCTACCTGGAATCAGTCTGCTGTTGGCAATTCTCTTCCCTCCATAGTGCTGGAAGGGACCTGTAACCAAAAAAGCACAATAATTTAACTTAAATGTATGTTTCTGACGCCATCGTATGAACCTTGCAAACCCGGTGGGGAGTGGACTTTTCTCAAAAAGTGAATTGAAGACAGTTTTTTCAAAGAAATACCAATACTACTGATATTGAAAATATGGTAAAAGGGCAGAATGACTTTAAAGTGATACTACAACAAAATTGTAGTGCCTATTTTATTGTCGAAATGTCAACCACGTTCTGGCCATACCATGGAGACACCAATGTTTGCTCAAAAAGACACGAAAACATTATTCAAAACTAATGTCTCAGAAGATCTCCCCATATGCAACGCGTTCGCGACGTCTGGTTCTCCTTCAGTGAAGGCTGTACGGGGGCTGGCGTGGCTGTGAGCTTCGCCAATTGATGGCATCAATGCACTACAAGCTGGTCGTTCGAGTTGTCCCTCCCCGCTCTCCGCAGGAGTCGAATAGGCCTGGGAGAAAAAAGGAAATCCGGTTCAGCCAATTTAGACAGGGCTCGGGCACACATAGCCTGTTGCCATGTTTCCGTGCAGCAGTGCTGCTCTTATGTGGTGTGAAGTGACCGTATTTGGTTTATTTGAATAATGTTTCGGCGTCCTTTTGAGCAAAAAAAAATTGGTGTCTCCATGGTGTGGGCAGAACATGGTTAACATTCAGACAATAAAACTAGTGCGAAAATTTTGTTGCAGAAACCCCTAAGAGAACGAAAAAACAAAGTACACCTCTATTTTCAACAGTTCGCATCAAACATGTTTATAACTATCTACCCTTTTGCTCTAGTTTCATTTTCTATCGTTTCATGGTCTCAGTAACTTCAGGAGTGAGTGGCAGTCCCGCAAAAATGTCATCAAGCATGCAAAAAAGTTCAAAGCCTGAAAAATTGACAGCGTATTGCAGCTTTTGAAAAGTCAGACCAAACCAAACGACCCATGACAAAAACTGTAGAATACCTGTGTTGCTGCATGTAGGCTTAAGAAATTGAAATTAATATGGATTTCTAGCAGCTTACTCCCACAAACTATAAGTTTCTTCAAACTCGCACAATCGCTAGGCGGGCGAAGCAAAAGTCATTTTATTATCTAATCGTCTGCACTGCAAGCATGCAAGAGTCATCAACTTTCACAGAAATGTCTATAAAGGATAGTTCACATATACGGCACAGAGCTAAATCAACAGTAAAACAGTGCTGACTTGAAGTTAACCTAGCACTGATACAGCAGCGTATCAGCGTCGAATCATTAAGAAAGAGCAAAATCAGCACTATTCCCAGCACTTACTAATAGTACTGCTCTATCGTAAGGTCCCTAATATGGGCGAAGCTTTTCAAATCACCGCATAAATTGGCTTCACAATGTATCGTGCTACGATTTAGCACAGAGGTGCCTGAAGGTGGCAGCTTTGCAGAACAAATTTCAAAGAATGAACTTAATGCGAGTATAAAGTAAAAAAAAAAAAACTCGTTTAGTCTACCTATGGCATTCGTGTGCTATATGGTCACCTTCCGACTTGCACAACAGCCGACAGATGGCGGCAACAGCACCGACGCCTTATGGCAGCTCAGTAGCTCCATGGTCATGCCAAAAGCTAATCACATGTAGCTGAAATCATTCGACGAACATCGGTTTAATTAGTTTTGTGTCCATTTAATGTTTTATTGGGAGTGAAAATAAAAAAAAAAGTATGCACCGTTTATGACTCAAAAGGTTGTCTGGTTTCGGTGAGACTGGGCGGCTGCTGAGCAGCGACGAGCCGCAGGGGCCGATGTCGCCATCTTTCGGTTATTGAGCCGGTCAGACGGTGCACAGCACAATGAAACATTTTTTTCTACCGTGGGTAGAAAAAAAATAGTTATAATTTTTTTACCCTTTACTCAGGTACGTTTGTTCTTTGAACTTTTGATGCAGTCATTCTACTACCTTTGGGCACCTCCGTCGTAAATCGTAGCATGATGCATCCCCAAACCGACTCATGCGGTCACTTTACAGCCTTCACCCAGATTCAGAACCCTGCAGCGCAGGTGCAGTGTATGTGTGAACAGGCCTTAAAGCAATGCTGAACCAAAATTTGGATTTCACAAAATAAGGTTGCCACCACAAACCGCACAACACCACTCATAAAGCGATATATCGAACGGATCGCTGTATTATTGTAAAATAAGGATGGGCAATTGGCCACGTGCGCCATCGAAAGCGTCGCTGTGGTCGGCCTTCCACGATTGGCCGAACGCTGGCTATGACGTCAGAAAAGGATTTATCATCCACGGAAATAAGAGGAATGAAAGAACTTTAATTTTGACGGTGTTGGCAGTGTTCCTTTAAAAGCGCAATGATTTCAAGTTTCCGCCATGCTATTTACAAACACCACCGAACTTGTTTGCAAGGTAATGGCGTAACAAGGGGGAACCGTAGGAGGGCGCCACTAAAACATCTCGCCGCTAATCGAGTGAGAATCGCAATGTCGCGTTTCCTGAAGAATAGTTGAGAAGGGGGTGAAACGGCCTTGCTTCCTTCCCTTTTCGCATCCTCGCGGAGTGAGAAGAGGAGGAAACGAAAATCAGCGACGTCACGGGCCTTTTTGGCCATTGTTCAAGCACGCTCTTCTTTCACATTCTACTAAAACATAAGACATTGTAGAGCCCGGGCAGGATCGGCAGGTTGGAGCAAGCGGGCAAACAAAACGAGTCGAGAGCGATCGTTCATGAAAGCTCGGCGAAGCCTCTATGGGCGAAGCGAAGTGGCGTTTTCGGCGTTTCGGCGGGCTTCTGATCAAGGTTGTCGGTCGGCTGCGCCTCATACCTCTAACATCAACGGTTTTATGGGCTCACGTCCCGAAATCGTTTTCTTGTGCATAGATTATTTTTCGTATTCATAGATTTGACGAAATAGTGGTATCCGAACGAACTTCACGTCCTTTGACCGTAAGTCTGTCTGCACGTCAAACCTTTTTGACGTACAGTCGGAGCCAATCGATGTACAATCAGAATCGCCACCAAGACATCTTGATGGCATTTCGCGGCGGCCGACTGCCACCAGGAAACCATCAGAAAGCCTACAAGTGGAGTCTGACTGGAGTTTGACTGTCGGTTAGAGTAACTCGTTGGCCAATCAGACATGCTTGACGTACAGTCAGGCACAGTCAGCGGTCCACTAGAAAACATTGACTGCCAAACAGGGTTACATTGAGGGATTTTTCCTTCGGGAGTTAATAGAAATAGAGCATAAATAGCTCTGATGACTGCCCTGTCCAGTTCTCTAGCTGTACAAGGGCCACTAGTCCTCTCACTCAAACACTCAAACCGTGTTTTCAGCTCTTCATTCTGGTACTTGGGCCACCAGTTGTTCTATCAGGTTTGCAGCACCAGCTGAAGGAGTTGAAAGCACACTTCTCAAAATACAAAGCATAAAGGAAGCCATCACTTAGAACAACAACAAAAAGTAAAACTATACAAATAATTATATTAGAGCTTTGAATATTCATCTCAACCGCCCAGGTATTGTGAAGATAGGTGGATCTAGCAGCACAGCAAGCCTCACTCAAATTGCAGGCCCCTCGGTCTGGTTTACAACCTGAAAACTGGGGATCAGAGGACAAAAACTTGCAACAATGCCAAGTTACAATTAGTGACCAATAAGACAATAACCTCTAAATATTTAGAATGCATTAACAAAGAAGATGAGCACGGCCGTGAGAACCTGCTTGACTCGCAGTACCAAGTTAAGTGTCACTCAACCAAACAATGCTCTTATGCCCTTGCAAACGGTGGCTACAACGAAGTCTACCACCAAAAAGTTATCCCGTCACCAAGCTAAACCCTGCTCTACAAACGGAAGTGTGAAGAGCAAGGGCCACAAGAAAGCACTTGCCTCTCAAACCTTAGCTCTACCACAGAAGATGGTCTACTTTGATAGAAAGGTCGTAGCCTTGCAGCTATTATTTCAACTATCCCCTCATGTGATGGGGATAGTATTCCAAACATCTATATCAGATCGAAGATATAGTTTGACGGTAAAGTTGACTGACTGATTACGGAGCAATATGCACAAAATAGAGGAGCCTGCTTTAATCTGTTGGTCAGCAAATGTGAGTTAAAAAATTAAAAAAGGCACTTAACCACTTTCTCCAATAGCCTATTTAGGGTAATAACTCAATCTATGACCTACTGTCGCTACTTAAATCGGCATCAGAAATCGATTCCTCGAGAACTATTGCAGACACTTCCAGGAATATGACCGTAAATAAACTATCGCAGGCAGTGGTTTAGTGCCCCTTAAGAAAAAGGACAGAAGAGTCATTCTATCTAATACAATGCCTGTATGTGTAGCGAGCTTCAAAGAAACTGCTGGTGCAGCTAAAAGGCTTTTGATCGCCTTGTGAATGTGCATAATGGTGCATTCGCACGAGAGATCATTAAACCTGGAGAAAACCGAGTATGTCGTAGAGCTGCGAGAAGGAAAAAACGAGAAGGAGGCAGTGCAGAACATCCAAGCGAGCATTCGCACAACCAAGTCGGAGTTGCCAGAGCCTTTCTTTTTCGAACGTGCTGGCGACCTTCGGAACTCATCAAACAAAAAGTATAGAAATTCTTTTTAAAAAGGCGCCCACCTAAATGCTGTTAACTGCAATTCCCCCCCCCCCTCCCCCCCCCCCCCCCCACCCCTAAAAGCAGGGAGACAAAGGAGGGGGCCTGGTCACTCTGACGAGACACCGGACATTCTTTAGGCCGGTCACAAATTACCCTCGGCTCCCCACGAGCTCGGGGGATTTGCGAACATGTGTGACGGGGAGCACGTGACCTCAAAGCTCGATGACGTTTAATCGCCTGCTCGGGGAGAAACTTTGTGGTGCGAATACTCTATTAAGAACTCGCATTACGACGTTGGTGTGAGCTCGTAAATTTCGACTGATCCTGCTTTTACTTCTCAACACTGATCTCGTTTCAGCGGTAGAAATTAATTGAAATGAAATGTTTGTATTGGCTGTTTCACAAACTTATGACTGCTTGTGACCGGAGAGGCAAAAACAGCATTTAATCCCTTGCGACTGCTTAGGATTGGTAGTGTCGCTACGAAGTTCGTAAAAAGTTTCATGAGGCTTAAAATCCGGTTTTTGGCCTTACTCTGGAAATGAGAGGATGTAGGTGCGCACGGCCTGGAGAGCGAGATCGTTTCCAACTGCTCACAGGACACCGCCGCACCTCGCCTCGCGAGACCGCCCCAACCACGGCCGAACCCTGAGGCTGAGTCTCTGGCACAAGCACGGAGGTCGGTGTTGCTCGCTCTGCGGTACCAGTGCTTGTAGAGTTCTTGTATAGGCTCCCTACGGGAGCCAGAGTTGCGTGTTCATCCCTGTAGCGCAGTCTTTCCTGAACGGCATTTCGATCATGTTCCTCACGTGACTGAATTCGGCGAATATCGGCGCCGCACGTTCGAGGCGCGCTCGAAAGCCGGGGAACGTACGCCGGGGCACGGGCAACGTCTATTTTCCTGCACGGAATTTGAGTCTTCTCCTCACGTGATCGGATCTCGGCCAATTGCGGCGCGGCAGCACGTGGAAAACAGACGCGCAACTTTGGCTCCCGTAGGGAGCCTATACAGGAACTCTAAGTGCTCGGAACTTTTAGCGCCACCTGTGCTTGCTATGGAGGCATTAAAAGTTCCCTCCAACATGCAAGTCGTGAATCGCAGGGTCTACACAGGGTCCTTCCCTACCGAGCAGCTCAGCTATATTCAGCTCACTTATGGCAATAAGCGCTTGTGTTGATTCTCAGAAGATAAATGCGGGCAACACTCAGGACCACGTTTAATATTGCTTCCCGCCGATGAGAATGACCGCCACCTAATTCTGAGCAGTTCACCCACTCCCGCACTGAGTACCTTCCCACAACTCTCTGTATGAATGCACATTCACCATCTTTATCCACCACTGTCTGGAGCAGGGGTCTCAAATTTATTCGAGTGTGGGGGCCAGATAGCGAACCCCCGAAAGGAAGAGGGCCAACGGAGGGGCGAGGGGGGGGGGGGGCAACATTTTTCTATTTTGGAGAAAAAAAATAAACAAGCAGCTCTGATGTTGCAAGGTGCGATGCAGGTGACTGTCCCAGTGACATTTTAGAGATTTTTTAGGCAGGAAACCTTATGCTTCCTGCTTTTTGTAAGATGATTGTTTTGCCCTGTTTGGTTGTTTGCATATACGACAACTTTAGGCCCACACCTTGTCATAAAAAGTTTTAAAACACCACCATACCACAGTACTGGCAGTTTAAAAAAAACGAGAACAAGCACACCATCCATTACCCTGTCACACAATTCACTAGGCCCAACAGGCATAAAAAAAGATTTCATGCACCCGTTTTTGCTTTTTGTACAATTTCTATAGCAGCATTATAAAATAAATTTTGTGTATTTTAAAGGTACTGTCTGACAGCTAGAAGCCGGGGCTCATGGCTTTATCTTTGGCCGTTGCTCCTGCAGTGCAAGAGTTCACGCAGCCGAGGTGCCTCCATAAGCAAAAAGCTCGCACTTGTATACCCAGTAATGGTATTGCCACCAGCTGGATTTACATAAGCCTGAGAAGCAAGGATTTAAACAAAACAATACTTGGTAAAACAAAGAAAGACCATAGTGCAAAATGGAAACAGAGAGCAGAACTACCTTTCGAGCGGAAATGAATTGACAATATTAAAAAAAAATTCTTTATAGCGCATGCGCCGCTCGAGGGCTGCGCTATTGAGAAGTGAGCCTTCAACTCCTTCAGCTGGTGCTGCAAACCTGCTAGAACAATTTGTGGCCCAAGTACCAGAATGAAGAGCTGAAAACACGGTTTGAGTGAGAGGACTAGTGGCCCTTGCGCAGCTATAGAGAACTGGACCGGGCAGTCATCAGAGCTATTTATGCTCCACTTCTATTAGCTCCGAGATGTCTCGGTGTCGCTCTCTCATGGTTTCCGTATGTGACGTCACAAACAGAATTCGCCTTATCCTGATTGGCAATATTTGCCTCTACCTCCATGTGATTGGCAGGATGTCCCTCCCTGCTAGCCGGCGATTGAGTAATCATTATCAGTATACAAGAAGTTATGGTTCGGCAAATCGCAAACCTCCACCACAGCGACGCTTTTGGTCAGGCACGTTGGTAATTGTCCGCGTCGCTAGTTGTGTGCAGTGTAGGCGAAGCAACGCCAGCCAAAAACAAAAGGGCAAGCACTAGGAAGGCGAGACAGGAGAAGAGGGCGGGGGGAGAAAGGGAGAGCACTAGGAACGTTAGAGAGGACAGTAGGTTTCTCTTCTCCCCAGCCTTTCTAGTCCGTGGGCTTTCTCCCCTCGTCTGGCGTTGCCTTCCTGTGTACTCCACGTAACTATTTTCTGTTACAACTCAAGAGGGTAAGGCGACTGAAAAGAAGGCCGGGGAGGAGGAAGCAGACGAAATGTTGGAAAGGAGAGGAGGAAGTTCCCCCTCTCCTCTCTACCTATTCATCAGCTCGCCTTTCCAGCATTCCGTCTGCTTCCTCCTCCCCGGCCTTCCTTCCCCTAGCCCTATCTTCTTGAGCTGCTAGTTACTATAATGAAACAGAGTATACAGGACATATTGCTTTTTAAAACAATCAAGACACATGAAAGATTGATAAAACCCTGTTGGTATGTTTATTTTTAATGTTTAGTGGAATAGACCGATCTTATCTAGCATTCGGTGCTTCTGTGAAGCCACCATAACTTTAGTTCACAAGAGGCAGGCGGCAGTGCTTGAGACACCTCGTGCCGTGCCGTCTCGTGCTTTGCACGGGCAGAGCTCCAGCAAGGTTGGGGCACGTGCAGAAGACAAAAGTTTCCTCTACGCATTGCGGTAGCGGTGGCTTAGCCAAACTTGCCTGCGAAATCGGTCTATTACAACTGAAAAAATAGAAATTATTCGTATAAGCTAGGTCCTTCCTTGTTCAAAATCTGGCAGATATAATTGTTAGGTGTACATCCTTTAAAGGGATGCTGAAGCGAAATTTTGATTTCACAAAGCAACGCAGAAGCGCTAGGCGGGACGCTGCAAACCCGAAAGCATCACCCATAAAGTGATGTTGCCAACGTACGTTCGTATATTTGTGAAAGAAGAGCGTGCTTGAACACTGGCCAAAAAGGCCCTGACGTCGATGATTCTCGTTTCCTCCTCTTCTCGCTTTGACTCCGCGAGGATGCGAAAAGGGAAGGAAGCAAGGCCGTTTCCCCCCCTTTTCAACTATTCTTCAGGAAACGCGACGTTGCGATTCTCACTCTATTGAATCATTATTTCACAATAATACAGCCATCCGTTCGAGATGTCGCTTTCTGAGCGGTGTTGTGGGGTTTGTGGTGGCTACCTTATTTTGTGAAATCCAAATTTTGGTTCAGCATCGCTTTAAGGCCTGTTCACATATACACTACACTTGTGCTGCAGGGTTCTGAATCTGGGTGAAGGCTTTAAAGTGACCGGATGAGTCGGTTTGGGGATGTATTATGCTACGATTTACGACGGAGGTGCCCGAAAGTAGTAGAATGACTGCATCAAAAGTTCAAAGAACAAACGTACCCGAGTAAAAGGTAAAACAATTATAACTATTTTTTTCTACGTACGGTAGAAAAAAATGTTTAATTGTGCTGTGCACCGTCTGACCGGCTCAATAACCGAAAGGTGGCGACATCGGCCCCTGCGGCTCGTCGCTGCTCAGCAGCCGCCCAGCCTCACCGAAACCAGACAACCTTTTTGAGTCATAAACGGTGCATACTTTTTATTTTATTTTCACTCCCAATAAAACATTAAATGGACACAAAACTAATCAAACCGATGTTCATCGAATAATTTCAGCTACATGTGGTGAGCGTTTGGCGTAACCGTGGAGGACGTTCGACGAATAAGTTCAGCTACATGCGATTAGCTTTTGGCATGACCATGGAGCTACTGAGCTGCCATAAGGCGTCGGTGCTGTTGCCGCCATCTGTCGGTTGTTGTGCCAGTCGGAGGGTGACCATATAGCACACGGATGCCATAGGTAGACAAAAACCAGTTTTTTTTTTTACTTTATACTCGCATTAAGTTCATTCTTTGAAATTTGTTCTGCAAAGCTACCACCTTCAGGCACCTTTGTGCTAAATCGTAGCACGATACATTGTGAAGCCACTTTATGCGGTGATCTGAAAAGCTTCGCCCAGATTCGGGACCTTACGATAGATCAGTACTATTAGTAAGAGCTGGGAACAGTGCTGATTTTGCTCTTTCTTAATGATTCGACGCTGATACGCTGCTGTATCAGTGCTAAGTTAACTTCAAGTCAGCACTGTTTTACTGTTGATTTAGCTCTGCGCCGTATATGTGAACTATCCTTTATAGACATTTCTGAGAAAGTTGATGACTCTTGCATGCTTGCAGTGCAGACGATTAGATAATAAAATGACTTTTGCTCCGTCCGCCTAGTGATTGCGCGAGTTTGTAGAAAATTATAGTTTGTGGGAGTAAGCTGCTAGAAATGCATATTAATTTCAATTTCTTAAGCCTACATGCAGCAATACAGGTATTTTACAGTTTTTGTCATGGGTCGTTTTGTTTGGTCTGACTTTTCTAAAGCTGCAATACGCTGTCAATCTTTCAGGCTTTGAACTTTTTTGCATGCTTGATGACATTTTTGCGGGACTGTCACTCACTTCTAAAGTTACTGAGACCATGAAAAGATGGAAAATGAAACTAGAGCAAAAGGGTAGATAGTTATAAACATGTTTGATTTGAACTGTTGAAAATTAGGGTGTACTTTGTTCTTTCGTTTTTTTTTAGGGGTTTTTGCAACAAAATTGTCGCACTAATTTTATTGTCTGAATGTTAACCATGTTCTGCCCACACCATGGAGACACCAATTTGTTAGCTCAGAAAGACGCCGAAACATTATTTAAATAAACCAAATACGGTCACTTCACACCACATAAGAGCAGCACTGCTGCACGGAAACATGGCAACAGGCTATGTGTGCCCGAGCCCTGTCTAAATTGGCTGAACCAGATTTATTTTTTACTCCCGGGCCTATTCAACTCCTGCGGAGAGCGGGGAGGGACAACTCGAACGACCAGCTTGTAGTGCATTGATGCCATCAATTGGCGAAGCTGAAAGCCACGCCTGCCCCCGTACAGCCTTCACTGAAGGAGAACCAGACGTCGCAAACGCGTTGCATATGGGGAGATCTTCTGAGACATTAGTTTTGAATAATGTTTTCGTGTATTTTTGAGCAAAACATTGGTGTCTCCATGGTATGGCCAGTACGTGGTTGACATTTCGGCAATAAAATCGGCACTTCAATTTCGTTGCAGTATCACTTTAAAACCATTCTGCCCTTGTACCATATTTTCAATATCAGTAGTATTGGTATTGCTTTGAAGAAACTGTCTTCAATTCACTTCTTGAGAAAAGTCCACTCCCTACCGGGTTTGCAAGGTTCATACGATGACGTCGGAAACATCTCTTCTGTTGATGGTCAGTACATTTAACTTAAATGCTTGTGCTTTTTTGGTTACAGGTCCCTTCCAGCATTATGCAGGGAAGAGAATGGCCAACAGCAGACTAAATCCAGGTAGAGTAATTGCATCTGCTGCTACCACGGATAAGGAGCAAGCACCCACGTCTAAGGAGCAGCAGTCAAGGTGTTTAACATAAATAAGTTGAGGTGAAAAATCTGACTCATAGTATCTTTTATAAAATTCTGTAAAGTTTGAGATAATTTATTTTAATATTTTGGGACGGATTAAGGAAAAACTTTGAACTTATGGTAGGGCTCTATCAGGGTGTGGCGTACTTCATTGCCCCCTACTGGATTTTCCACACCCAGTATGCGATGAAGGCACATAAGAAGCTGACTTGCATTGAGCATGGTTTCGAGGACTGCGCTACATGAAGCCGCGGGTGAAGGCACTGGAATTGATCAATTTCTACAGAGCGATCATGGCTTGTGTACCACATTTAGCCTAGCGTACTCTACACTGTAATAAATACCCCTGTCAGACGGGCATTTAAATGGCCTTCAGAATGAACTCTTTCAAATAATCAGCGAACCAGCTCACGATCTCGGCTCTGCCTGTGCCCTTCGTTGTTCCTTGTTCGCAGATATTTTTAAGGAGTTTCCTCTGAAGGGCCATATAAATGACCGCCTGACAACGTATAAACCATTTTGCGAAGAGGGCAACATGAGTTCTTGCCACACAACGTGTGCAAGAAATGTACATAATGTGTGCAATTAATTTATTTTGTGCGTGGTGCTACCTGCTTATGCCTTTCCTTCCACACTTCCTGACTTTGTAGAAACTTCTTAAACACAGCAAGAAAATACTCTCGGAAATCACCATTGAAACTCCTTGGTGGAAGCGAAGGAATACTCCCGTTGGTACACATAACTCCCAGGATGATGTGAAAGAAGACTCCCGTGGGTCCGCATAATAACTCCGATATGGATGTGCAAGAATAGTCCCAGAAATGCGCGTAAAAACTCCCATATGGATGTGAAATATTAGTCTCACAAGAGCACATAAAACACCCATCTGGACGTGAGAAAATAGTCCCGTAAATGCACGTAAAAATTCCCAAATGAATGTGAAAGAAGAGGGAGTATTCACTGGCGGCCATAGCTGTGTGCGCGGATGCTGAGCGTGTGCTGACGGCAAGCTTCATCAGTTCTTTTGCAACGTGCATTCCGCGCCATCAAAAGTGTTGGTCTTAGCAGCCTATTGATGTGAGCTCGTTCTGAGAATGCGCTCTAAACAGCAGTTACAAATATGGCTTCCAGTGAATACTCTCTATAGTCTCATAAATGCACGCAAAAACTCCCACATGGATGTGAAAGAATAGTACAAGTGCACATTAAAACTCCCATATGGATGTGAAAAATAGTCCCATATATGCACGTCGAAACTCCCATATGGATGTGAAAAATAGTCCCAGAAGTGCACATAAAAACTCCCATATGAATCTGAAAAAATAGTCCCATAAATGCACGTCAAAACCCCCATATGGATGTGAAAGAATACTCCCATGGGTCCACCGAAGAAGACTCTGATGGAAGTAAATAAATACTCTCATTGATCCTTGAACAGACTCCCATGCTGATGGAAGTTCTGTACGTACTCCGGTGCACCCCCCAAAAAACTCTGGGCTGCATGGGAGTTAATTCTGAACTCCCATCCGGTAGAGTATATGAAACTCCCAAATGGGAATGCGGTAAAGGACAAGCGATTTACTCCCATCTGGGTATATTTTCGTTTAGTGTGAGTCACCGCAAAGTGTCGTGAACGGGTGGGCCGGTTAGCCTAACGCGTACCCAAGTGATGCACACGCGACGTAGTGACCGCACCCCACTGCACCGTGAAAGCGGCGGAAGTGGGAAGTGGCTATCTTTGACAAGAAAGAACACACTGGAGGCCAATTACCGTGGGGCGAGTTTACGGATTGCTATAGGTCACAATTTCCTTTAAAATATTTGACAATATTTGTATTTTTTGGCTTTGAAATAGCGGCGGCCAGCTGGCCCAGGCCCGTTCACGTGGAGGCGAGTGAAAAACACACCTGCACGCTCGGGAGTAACACCGGTTTGAGGACAGCAGCCTCTGCTGCTTATTAACAAACAAGAGCGAGTACTTTGTCTCCCCCCTCAGAAGCAAGAACCTGTGCATTCAAACTGTCAAGAAAAGGAATGTTACGAGGGAAACACGGGAAACATAGAAGAGTTTCCACAAAATCGCTTGCGAAACCCCCTGCACATTCCCCATTCACCACTTCAAACCCTTGTTGACGCATTCAGATCAAGATAGTCATGATTCCAGAATCATGATCCACTAACTCATGAAATACTCCCCCTGGGGGACAACTGGTTTTCACGATTCGGAAGATCCAACAATGCGCGCGCTCGGAAGGAGATGGAAGAAACACTTTTGAACTCACTACGGAGAAAACCTTAAGCCACGATAGGCACACGGGGAGATTTGGGGAAGCCCAATCTTTGGGTCACCGCAGCTCTATAAAGCGAGCCTGATCTAACTTCTTTGGTCGAGGGTGTGGCTGCTCTCGCATTAAAACGTGTTCACGCATTTTTATACTGGAACCCCCTAAGACGGCGATATTCGAAAATGGTTGTTTGTGATCCTACAGAGTTGGCGTCACAAACTTCTGCTGATGGAATCATTCTAGCTCCAGAGAAAATGTGGGGCCTGGGTGTAAAATCATGATGACGTTACAAGCACTTTGCTAGCTCCAAGCATGTCGTGCCATTCAAAAAAAAAAAAAAAAGAAAAGTGAACAAGAGTGCAAGAGGACAGATAGAGGCTGGCGTACCTGGGGTTATCCGGTTGTTTTGTTTTTGTTTTTTGCTGGCATTTGGAGACAGCCTTTTGCTCGTGCCTTGTGCTTTGTTCTGTGTTCGATTGCTTTGCCTTAAGTTTGCAATCAGTTCAGCTTCACCCTGCAGTCGGACGATCCCTAGTTTCCTAGAATTTTTTTGGCGAATTTCTTTTTCAAGGTGGCAAAGTCTATTTGAGATACTAAGTACAAGATAGTGAGAAATGTAATTAAGATAGACTTGGGCAAATACTCTAGAATAAATGTATTTGTAAGATGCCCAAAGACTACTAAAAGTATTTTGAACTACAGCATCTTGAGTTTATTATTTAGGATAGGCACAAGTCTGGTTCAATCAAGCTTTAATTTTTACTTCACTATTTTTGTTTTCAGTTCCATTTATGAAACCTCGAGCAGTGATAAATGAAGAATGAGTGACATGGTCCTATGATGTGACGAACGATTCTGAAGGCCGCCTCTACACTTTTTTCTTTGATGACCCCATATACCTCAGATTCTTTTCGTACGCAGCACAGTACTTCTTCTTTTCGACGCATTTTCCGTTCTCCCACGGTTTCTCAGGCGGACAGTAGCATCCGGGCATGCATGTGTCCATGACTTCGAAGGAGTAAGGATGACACCTCTCAACGCGTGCCGGGCCACAGGCGTCGAATGTCATTCCATCAGGACACTGGTGTTCTGCAAGAAACAGAAGAAAGAAACGCAGTAGACTTTTAGCTTGATGCCAAGCTGTTTTACCGCGTCTCCTCAATCCGCAGACAACACGCTTGAAAAAAGTAGGTTTTGTTTTCGTATTATATAGCTTCGGAAGTTTTGTGGAATCGGGATTAGATATCAAAGGGTAATTTATCAGTGTATCAGGGTAATTTATCAGCGTCTTAAAGGCCGACGACCAGATCCAAGATTCTGCGAGGCAGAAGATCCTCCTCACCATGGGGGAGGAGAAAACAGGCAACGGTGGCCAGGGTAGAAGGTGGGAGAGGAGGGAGCGGGGAAAAGTGGAAAGCGCGAACTGGTCGTCGGTCTTTAAGCTGAGCTGATTTGCTCGTACTTCAGTTAAGGCCAGCTAAACTAGTATAAGCTAGAAAAGAAGAAACATAATAGGAGACGAGGAAAAAGAAAAGTCAGTTGTTAGTCCAGCGGTATTTATGGTCTTTGTGTGTACGTTTACTCTGGTTCAGCTGGCCTTATCTCAATTATCAGTGTGGCCTGTCCTAAATCTCTCCACTCGCTTCTTCCACTTTCCCAATGTTTAAAAGATTTTTTTTTAAGTTTTATACAGTAATTGTAATTGTTTTTGCAATTTGACATTTAATTTATTTAGGGACGTTTGCAGCTTTTCTAGAGGTTTTTTTCCTTTCTGTACAGAGCGCGTTTGACTGGGAATATTGGAACGTTCAGGTGTCAGTTTCGTTCCTTTCAAACAAAATATTGTAGAATAGCGAATATTGTTACTATAGGTAAAACATAAAAACTTAATGCATAAAGCAAACCACTAATTGCTTCCCACTCACCGCACTCCCCTCCGTGCATCTTATTAAAGGGGACCTTATGCCTCTCGCAGGCCACCTTGAAAGGTGCAAAAGCATCGCAGTAGCAAAGGTTGTTCCGGTGGCACGAGCACATGTGGTCAATACACGCATCGACGAAAGCCTGCAGGTTCTTGACATGCTTGTAGCACACGTGGAAGTAACGGCCCCTGAAACCACAGGAAATACCATAACTGTTTTCAGTTCATTTCTTTCTTTTTTCGTGAGCAATGCATTTCTCATTACGATGGCTGCAGCCTTATGTCTTGTATCCAATGAATCACTTGAGTTTACCACCCCACTCCTGACTTTGTGTTGTTACCACGAACACTATGTTATCCGCCAGCTGAAGGAAGCAGTATACAACCTGGAGTTGTGTGTACTTAGAAAGCGTAGATTGAAGAGAGGGTTCATCTCAAACGTGGATAGCGCTTGCAATTGAATGGCAGACGCCTCAGAAGTGCGAATGAGCTGCGTTTTGATTAGGAGAGAAGGAAAGCAGGCGGAAAGGCGGAGGCATTTGCAGACGATCAACGTGTTCGACACCTCCTCGCAGCTGGTATTGCAAACGCGGCCCATTAACCACGTGAGCCCGGTCGTGCAGTTGGAAACCGAGGATCTCTATATGGTTCTCCGTTGGACGTTCGTGGAACAAAATATCAACATTCCAAAGGCACGACGATCGTGGTTGAAACAATGAGTCGCATTATATTTTGGGCCAGCACAACTGTACGACTTCCTTTGCGCTGATCCTTAGAAATTAATGAACACTTTAGAACTTATTGCGGGCTTTTAAGTTTCGTACGGGAGAATTAAATATGCCTCGCAATCATAAACTTGGGGACTGATATAAATTGCCCGGGGGATCTTTTGAATGTAGCCGAGATTTCAGCTGCAGAAAAACAAAAGTCTTAATCTACCTCCCAATCATGAACTTGGGAACTGATATATATTGTGAGAGGATCTTTTAAATGTAAATGAGACTTCAGATGCGGAGGAACAAAAGGTCTTGATGAGATGGTGGACACGTTTACCGTGATTTCAGTTCAGGAACAGAGAAATCACTGTCAACCTGCCCGTCTCGGACGGATGCGGATTTATATCTAAAAAAACTCGATATGTGGTTTGCCCGTTGTGGTATGACGAATCCTATTCTAGCATAGGAAATGTGTTACACCAGGAAAGAATCGAACAAGTGCAGACTAGAAACAAACTAAGGAAAATACATGTATAACCCGTGCATGCTATTCCTCCTTCTGTTCAATTAGCGATTTTATCTATTTTACATATTTATTAAAGAATCCTCACGAATCTCCGCACTTTTACGTAAATGCTGAAATCCACTTGTGTCCAAGTCATAACTAAAAATGAATTGTGTCTTATCAACTTGAACGTCCGCTACTACTACAGGGCACGGTATAGGCTTTTACGTTTGTTCTCTTATAGTATAGCATATAGTTGTGCTTACTTGAGCGCGTTGCACATGCCCATGGCGCGCTTGACATCTCTGTGTGATCGCTTTCTGCAGCTTTCCGGTTGCTTGCCCCGGGTCTTCCTCCCAGTCGGAAACTCCCAACTGCTTACACATTCCTACAAAACGGAAAGTTGCCGTCAAAAATTAAAAAAGCACTGTCCACAGACGCTAGTCGAAAAATACAACATTACTTTTTTTTTTTTTTTTTTTTGGGGGGGGGGGGGGTAGAAAATTTTCTGATAGTATATAAAAGAAACTAATTTATATACCATAATCCTGAAGTAACCTGCCATGTAAAACAATTTTACTCAGCGTGAAGTAAGTGTTGGAATGTATGAAAATCAGATGGTCCACTGTACAAAAGATCCCTAAATTCACTCTCCTACACTCTAAAAAAAAAGGGGGTGTCAAAAGGTGTATTCTTACACCCTTTGTCCCATATAATACACCCCAGAATTTCAATTCGACGTAAAGTGCCCTACAGTCGAACAGAAGGCCCGAAATTTTAGGAGGGGCTTGTTAGCCGTGTGGTACAACTTTTTAAATAGCTAAAGTACGTATCAAAGACCACATAAAGAAAACGCCGAGTTTTTACGGTAGGTCCAAGAGAACCCCGATTATTTTTTTCGTGTTCAGTAAAACGTAGATTAGCTATTTTAATAAGTTGCACCACACGGCTATCAAGCCCCTCGTAAAATTTAGGGCCGTCTGTTTGACTGTAGGGTGCTGTATGTCGAATTGAAGTTTGGGGGTGTATTATACACACCTAAAATTTTAACGCCCTTATTCGTGCAAATGGCTCGTCCTCCGGCTAATGCCTTTATTCGTGTATGGGTGTTAGCCACCGGAGGTGAAGAAAATCGTGTAACTGCTAACACCCTAAAAACAATATGGCGGCCAGTATGCGACAGGCGATACGATTAAAAGGCTTGGCGAGCCGTATGCGGCTTCTCGCCGGAGCAAGAGCATACGGCTCGCACGCTCGTTTGGTGTCATCTGTAGGCGCAAAAAACTTTCTAAACATCTCTATGTCCAAGCTCCAACACCGCAAGTAATACGAGTAAGGCCAAAACCGCTGGAGGCTGAACAGCCGAGACTGTCGCCGAAGTCTCGCTCGGCCTGCTCAATGCCGGTCGCATTTTCATCGCATCAGAAGCGTTTATAAAGAATGGATAGCTTTACAAATACTAACAGGCTGGCTTTATTGAACACAACGCCCACTTGCCGTGGACGACAAGTTGACAACGAATCGCTCCGACACCCTCTGTCGACAGCGGCTAGGAGGTATCGCACTCGCGCTCCGTGTGGCTCTCGATTAACTATTGCTCGTGCTCACCTCTGTTACGTGCGTTATCCACTCATGAACGTTTGTGCGTGAACAGCGGCATTCAGCACCTAGAACACGCGCTGGGGAAGCCGCCTAACCTCCTTTTGTTGCAATCAGGCAGCATAACACGGCGAAGCTACCAGCGGGAACAACCGAATAACTCGGAGCGATCAACACGACGGATGGACAATGGCATCCAGCCCTCTAATAGTTACACATCACCGACCGCCACACTTCTCAAATTGGGCGGCGACAGCCCCCATCTAGCGAAAAAAAAAAAAAAAGTAATCAACATTTGAAAAAAAGAAAACAGCAGCTCTTCTGCTGCCCGTCCCGCGGCCACATTCACTCACGACATGGACATACACGCAACACTATACATACACACACACGCGGATACAAACACTGAACAATTGTACAATCCACAACAAATAGTACATACATCCTACTTATACGAACCGACAGCTGCCACGAGCGGTATATATGCCCTCCTATTTCGCGCATCGGTTAGTCCAGTGACCACGCTAGTCTTAATCAAGATATGAGAAGATTACGCCAATTTTATTTTCCAATATTATTTTTGCAGTGTTTGTCTTAGGTAGGTACCCATATCCCTTAATAACTTCTTACAGCATAATGTATTATAGTGATACGCGCCTAACTTCTAGTAACTCAACGTGAGTGACGAGAAAAAAAAATCGTGTGAATTCTGTCTGGCAACCACACTCGCGGCGTGGTTGCTTTGGCGACGCAGTCGGTGCGCGCGCCGGCAGCCGTCCAGCTGGTTCGGCCGTTCGGCTGCGGCCAAGTGCGCGAGTCCACGGTGAACGCCGCGAACGGAATCGAGAAAACAAAGCGTTGACTACTGAAGCTGTACGTAATCGAGTTTCCGCCCGTTCGCTCCCGAATTCTCCATAGTCTTCTTCCGCCCGCTCGAAAGGGAACAGCCCACCAGTTTGATTACCGCCGTGGCTTCAGTGGCTTCATCTTCGGAGGGAACTGTCAACTGAATGCGGAGGGCAAGTTCGTCTGCTTCTTGCGCAGGGGGTAGCGGTGACGTCAGAACGCCGAGCCCTGATTGGCTGATCGCGACCCCCTATCTGAGCGTCGTCTGCTCCTTTGTAACGTCGTCTGCGTCTGCTTACCTTTCCTGCGACTTTTGGAAGCGCAGAGGCAAGATTCACAAAACAATCTTACGCCAAAAATGTGCATAAGACAAAACTTAAGAACAAATTCGTATTCACGAAACGAAATTTTCGTAAGTTTTGCGCAGGTTACGACGAAATCCTACGACAGCTCCGAAGCTGTCTTACGCACTTCTTACGATCAAATCAGCATGGCCGACAGCGTCGCGGTCGCGACGACCCATGGACGTTTATTTTTCTACGTGCGCTTCTCACGCGGCCCGACTTCAAGCAGCAAGAAAAAAGTAAAAAGTACTTGAAACAGACCACGACGAACAAGAACGCTGGATCCACAAACACCCGGGAAAAGCTCCAACAGCCACGATTGCACCGAACGCGACCAAGCGAGCTGTGCAGTTAGGCCTAGCAGGCACTCCGCGACTCGGCGACCGTCTGCCCACGACCGGCTGGCGTGCTGAATGGAATATGCCCGCGCGACCCTTGTGAACCCTTCCCGTATTATACTTTGATCGCTGACCTCAATTTTAGATTAAGGGGTCAATTTCTTCCTCTTGTTATCTCCTTGTTTCCCGAGGCAGCGGTGACTCTCGCCGGTGAAAAAGCGGTGAATTTCCGACAGACGCAGGAAAGGTAAAGCAGCCATCGCTTTGACTAGCAGACGTAAAGCAGACGGCGTTAACTGCGCCAACCCGCCGACGCCGTTAAAGAGTGAGGAGTCTCGCCGCACACGAAAGGAGGGAAAAAGTATTTGGGAGGGAACTTGCGGACACTAGCACGTTCACCTCTCGGTTCTTAGCAAACAAACCTCGGCGCCTCGGGACACCTCGCCAGTGAGTCTTTCGACTTCTCTCCTTGATGCGCGTCTTCTAGTTGTTAGACAGACACAACGTACCGCTCGAGTTATTTCTTCTGCCCTCTCTGAAAGGCGAAAGTCGCAGCGAAAGAAAGGCAGACGCAGACGACGTTGCGAGTAGACGACGTTGCAAAGGAGCAGACGACGCTCAGATAGGGGGGCGCGATCAGCCAATCAGGGCTCGGCGTTCTGACGTCACCGCTACTTCCTTTCTCATGCGCAGAAGACGAAAATGAGCCCACTTGCGAGGCGTATTAGTTTCAAAACGCGCGTGTGTCAGGCAGCGCAACGCGGCGCGGTCCACGCACAAAGTCGGTAAGTAAACAAAACACTCAATGCCGTTCCATTTTTTTTTTTTTTTTAATTTACGGGGGCGCGCGGTGTTTCTGGGTGGCTAAAGGTATGGGAAAGCAACCGGAAAAATCGGCGCCTGATCGACCAGAGGTGAAAATTTCAAGGCATATCGTATGCAAACGACAGCGTTTGCCGGCGGAAGACTCGATCGTCCGTGGCGAACGCATTTTTAGTATTTTTAAGGATGTTCTAGCTGCAAAAGAAAGGAGCGCCTTAAAATTTCACAAGGTAAAATACACTGCTGAGGAAACGACGCCCCTTTGCGTGCAGGCGCCGATTTGTCCGGCAGAGTTTAGCGCGCTGTGAAATGCAGTGTGCACTTAGGGAGAGTTTTGGCATAATATAATGTTGCTCATCGGAAATAAAAAAAGAAAAAGAAATGCTTGCATCCTATGTTTACACACTCTTAGTCATTTTTGGAATCTTAAGTACCCATTTTTACGGCAGGTATTGGACGCCAGCACATTTTACGTAGGAACGAAGAGTGGAATCCGGCCAATTCCCTTCCACATTAACATCAAATGAGTGCTGTGAAAGCAAAGAAGAAAGTGAGGGTGAAACAGTTCCTGCAGTAGTAAGTGCCAGAAACAAGAAAAGTTCCCCGAAGTGGAAAATATACTTCCTTGAAAAGGATCCAAAAGAAATAGAGGTCACCAGGTTATAGAGAAACCGCTAAGCGTCACAGACCTAGACACTCCATTTCAGTTTTTTTAAATGCCCATGCCCTGATGAGGTGTTTACAGCGATATTTGAGGGGACTATCCTGTATTCAACTCAATGCCACCCTGAACACCGTTTTCAGGTTCTGGTCACACCTCCACGCAGGAGGTCCTGCTCCAGATCAAGGAGGATATCCTCGACAGAATCTCCTGTACGACAACGCGGGCGCTCCCATGGCCCTGGATATAAAGGGCGCCTTTGACAACGTCAGTCACACGCTGGTGTTCGATTGATTATGTGCGGGACTTCCTGAGCAGCTGGATGGCCACCATCGGAGTCGAGTCCATCCGCATAAGCACCATCCCGATCCCGAGCAAGGGCAACCGGCAAGGCTCGGTCCTGTTACCCACCTTGTTACCTGGCGATGTACAAGCCGCCTCCTCTACTGGAACGGATTCCCCGGGTGAAGCATACACTCTATGCCACTCTATGTGGACGACCTGACGATTTGGGCTACGTCGGGATCGGACAGCGGGAGGCAAGACTTCCTCGAAGAAGTCATCGAGACGGTGCAGAACTGCCTCGAGGCCGGCAACCTCCAGCACGCCCCCGATAAGTCTCAGCTGTTGCTCGTCCGCGCGGGCAAGCCGATTCCCGAAGAACAAGAAGGCGGACATCCACCTCACGTTAAAGGATGGTACCCCCGTGCCGGTGGCGAAGCGGGTTCGGATCCTGGGGCCTTCACCTCCAGCGGGACGGCGGAGCCAAGTACACGGTCGACCGACTCGTCGAGACAACCACGCAAGTCATGCCCATGGTGAGAAGGATAACGAGTCACAGACACGGGCTCGAGGAGTCGGACCTGATCCGGCTGATCCAAGCACTCGTTGTGAGCCACATCGCCTGCGCAAATCCGTATCTCAACCCGCTGTCGAGAGGTAAGGGCAAGATGGACGTGATTGGCACTGGGGGTGCCGCCGTACGTCTCGAACGCCAAGCTCCGGCGGCTAAGTGTAAACAACACCTTCCTGGAACTCATCAACATGCACCTAGCCAGTCGTGGGCGGCAGGCCCCGAGCTCGCTCGGCATCCCCATCCCCGCATCGCAATGCGAGGCTATCCAGCTGCTGCTGGCCCTTTGGGACAAGATCCAGGTGGCACCAATCCTGTGGAAGCTGAACCCATCCCTGCATCCAGGTCGCTGGATGGCTTTCGGTCCCTTGATTCCGCTTGGTCCCGTCGTGTAGCATAAGGCCCCTGGTAGCAATTTGTTGTTAGCCCAGCATTTAAGCATACTCCAGCCTTTTTGTATGTAAAGCAAAACGATTACTGCAACTGAATACTTCTTAACTGACAATAATCGAAGTCTGCACTGCTCAATGCCCTTCTGTTTTATCTAAGGTACCGCAACTAAGCACTCCGAGTACCGGTCGGAGCACTGCGGTGCAGGTGAAGTTTCTACTTCACCTGTTGCCCTTCTGTTTTATCTAAAGTACCGCAACTAAGTACTCCAAGTATCGGTCGGAGCACTGCGGTGCAGGTGAAGTTTCTGCTTATAAAAAAAATGTCTGCCCAAAAGCTTGCTTCGGTACCACGAGCTGTAACAGGAAGCCCGATGCAGAGGTTTTAAGAGCAAGCTCCAGGCTTTGAATCTTGCTACGCATGCGTGCTTGTGCCGTTCAGGACAACGTGCTCGTTCTTGGCATTTCGGTTTCACTTGCACTTAAAGGGGTGTTGAATCGTAATCTGGATTCCACAAAACACGGCGGCAAAAGCGTGTAACAAGATGCTACAAACACCAAAACATCACTCATACAGCGATATTTCGAATGGATGACCTTATTTTTTAAAAAAAGGAGGCGCATTTGACAAATTTGTTTGTCTTTTTTCTCCGAGAAGGAGAGGGAACGACCTCGCGTCTTCTCCGCCTCGCCGCCTTGAGGGCACGAAGCGGAGAGAGGAGGAAACGAGATATCTCGCCGTCACGCGCGTCATCGGCCTCGTTCAATCTCAACTTCTTTCTCCAAAAATACGGCCGTCCATTCGAGATATCGCCCTGTGACTACGAGTAGTGTTTTAGGGATTGTAGCGTCCCACCTACGGCTCCTGCATCGTTTTCTGAAATCCAAATTTCGGTTCACCATCCCTTTAAAGGGAAACGGAGTGTTGCAGTGATGGGATGATTTCGTGTGTCAGCCGGAGTTGCCTACCATTACCACTGTAGGGCAGCAAAGGCTACAGGCATGCAAGAGCGAGTTTGCGAAGCGCTTTCGCAGAACAAGAGCTTGCGATACAGCGTATACAAGCTCACACTTGTCGCCTTCGACCGCGCTGTCACCCTGGCAAGCCTTCGGCAACACCTTCAGAATGCCCGCATTCTTCAAGAAAGCCACAATGTTATGAATATACCACAACAATGCCTGGCTTTTATTTTTTTCTAAAAAAAGAGCATTTCTGAAACTTTGAAAATGCAGCAGTGCACGCTCATTACCTTCGGTACTGCTTAGTACGTGCTCATTCACGCTCACTTTATGCAGGCTGAAAAGCTTGTGCTGGGACGGGGCATATTGAACACTGGTGGTGTCTTTTGACTGAAGTAATATACAAAGTATGAACAGGAGCGATAAAAAAACACAACATTTAATGCCAGTCATCTCCACTTTTAGAAAGTATCTCAACATAAGATTAATTTGACATTTCGTAGTAAGGGTGCTGAATTCCAGACATGGTGAAACAAACCGTTTTGATAAAAACGTAAAAAAAAATGTAACTACTCCATACAGGTGCCTAATAGTTTGATGACTAGGAAACAACACAGAGGACTAGAGAAATGTGATTAATATAAGCGAATAAAGCTGGTCATGAATTGAGGCATACTTAGGTATTTGAGCCACACAACTTGCAGCTGCCATCTTAAGAAAAACAAGCAAAGCCTTTAGTGATTTCAAAAATCGAAACAATCCTGGCAGGAGTTTCACAGACTTTGGCGATCGCACTATGTGATCAGAAATCAGGCTACAAGTGTTTTGTTGATTGTATTAATCACCTTGATTGCAACTGGCCGTAGCTGTGAGTAGATTAGAATAAGACAAAGCCTCTCAAGAAGGCAGCTCGTATTGCACGTCTTCTGGCCATGGGTGGAGCCGAAAAGCCAGTAGGCCGCAATGACCACAGTAAAACCATCCTCCGCATCTTGCGCTTCGAAAAGCCGAACTATATCAATATGTATGTTCATGCTCTTCGCTGCCTCCACATCGTACCCCGAGAAGGCAACGCAGGGTGCCGTCGGGATGGTTCCCTCCTGCATATAAAAGCAGAATTGATTCAGTCAGAGAATAATAAAGGCCGCACTGATGAGTATGATTATAAGCATGAAATGCTTTTAGCTCCCGGCCACCAAACTGATAACGTATCTTTTAGGGAACTAACGCCAAAAATCACTTCAAAACATCCCAGGTTTCAAAGTTGACTTCGGCGTTAGTTTTCTCATTTTAAACCGGCTTTGAAACCTACTGGGTCTCGAAGTCAGTTTTGGATCAGAAAGGTGTGCACTAGCAGGGTTCAAAATTTGCTGTCAAAATTTTGTTTCCTTGAGACAAGGAAACTAAAAGGAACATACACACCACCATCTCAAAACCAGCACAGCATACAGCTGCCATTTATTTCCAGAAGTCTTCTTCCTTGTCATCCTACACGCTACATATGCTATGGAACCTATTCCTATACACGCTATAAAACCTATTATTTCCGAACTACAACTTTAAAAAATTATCCAACATTGAAATTACTTTTTTGTATTACATCTCACCACCGAATTCTAAACCAAGAGCGCATCATTCGTTTCAACCGTTTGAAGCAATCGCCTGACGAGGACCCCGTTGTCGTCACGCTTTGACGGCGCACTTTAGTTCACCTTTCTGCCGCCGTCTTGTGGGGCGGGGGGGTCTCAGGCATCGTCCCCGCGCGAATAATACCACAACTGTTTAATTGATTGGTGCGGCACACAAACTTCTGTTCGGGCTAGAACTTGGTCAACAGTGTCTGAGACGAGCCCGACGCCCATTTCAGTCGTCAAATAAAATTTCGAAATTGCTTTCATGATCTCGTTAAGAGTTTCAATGCAGGCGTCTGGAATTCGCAAAATTAAGTGGCCGCGGTTATGTCCTCTGTGACTGATTTGCGAAATAAATTACAGTAATGATTCAGATTGTGATTTATTGGGAATTAACCAGTGCTGTTAATAACATGCTCTGTATTGTCCGCTCCGCTGGTGTTTTTTCTGCCGTCATTGCATCCACGCAGCTTGAAAGTGCCCTGCTTTATGCGACATGTGGCATGCACACACCCTGGCACTCCACTTCATAGCGTTGCGTGTGGTGGCAGCAAAAGCCTCTGCCAAAAACATGCTAAGCTACTCCCCGCACAGCATTTGTGGCGGCGGAAAAGATACAAGGCTATTATTATCTTGTTCCCGAGAATATAGTATGTTCCAGGTTAAGACGGTACAGTGAGGGGAAGAAGCTCCGTCTACACTCTTTCCACTTTAGCAGAGAAGATGCTATAGAGAAAAGAAGGACGCCGCCAATCGTGGCAAGCAAACCCTTTTTGGACTGGCGGAAGTGATGGGAGATGACAGGCAGTGTAAAAAAAGGGGAAAGGGGGGGGGTGGACTGCAAACGTGTTTACCAAGAATAAAAAGGGGAAAGATGAAAAGAGGTGTTCTTCTGTAGATTCCTTTTTCTCCCGGAGCTGTGAATGTGCCATGGCCGGACTGGGCTCAACTCAATGCCCCAAATCATATTACAAAAAAAAAAAAAAAAATATTGCCGGCAGAGTTTTGCGGACTCGTAAAATGCCTCTACGGAGAGGTTCCACAGACCCTCATTCCAGAACCGTTGGCCTAGATTGCGGGCATGGGCATCTGCAGTATATTTTGCAGGAAAAGGAGGGGGATGGGGGCAAACCTCGTTTTCTTTCAAAGTTATACGGTTTGAAAGCTAAACTCCCCAGAATAATCCCCCCCCTTTTCCGCCTCTTTGCTGACGCCCATGATTGTGGGCACCTCATCACTTACAAAATGTTTCCTAGGACCCAAGTGTAGAAAGTAGGAGCCACCATTCAGGCACCTGTCATGACTACAGTGCAGACATATCACAATAGCAGGGAAGAACAGTAAATAATAATGGACAGTCTGACCTGAAACAATGGTACACTTTCAGACTCGCTGCTCAGCTTGCCAGCTGAGCCAGGCTAGAAAAACAAAATTGGCAAAGCGAATGAGTTGCGAGTATAAAGATGCAACAACAAAACCCTACTGGAGTTCTTAGAAAATGTTGGGGCCTTGTCAATGGAAAAGGCACTCAGCAATTAAATCCAATACTTGGAGCTTACGCTTCATGAGCTTGCAGTTGGCACCTTCCACTAAGATCACGGTGATGTGCTCCAGCAGCTCCTTGTTGCATCTCAAAATCTTCCCGGAGGCAAGACTGATGATGGATGCCCCTCCTCCCGACATTACCTTCATTAGCTCGATCTTTGTCTGGCGCTTTTAGTCTTTTCGGAACTGAAAGTAGAGCATGCATACAAATTTGCATGACTGTCACAGAAGTGAAACATGACAGAACCAAATTTCTAAGAACACTTCTCCTAATTCCAGCCCACAATAAATAATTTTAAAAATTAGCTTCATCTTTCTATTTTAAATCTATATATATATTTGCAAATATATAGGCACTTTCACAGACACAGAGAGCTAGCACCAAAACAGAAAAATAGAATGTTCTTGGGGCCCGATTTTGGTCATTGTTGAGATCGCGATCAAGATCTCACTAGGTCCGCACTGTGATTGGACACAGTGCCACAGACGAGAGCTCTTGAGTTATGAGATTTCTTTTCGCTGTCGACGAGGCAATTTTTCGCTGAGAACCTGTCACCTTCTTTCGGATAGTGAGATCGATATCGTGGTAAGGTAGGTGCTTGTCCCAAGCTCTTGTTTTAGCACCAGTGGGTGTCAAGTTACACACCGCCAGAAAACAAATCAGCATAGCCAAACGAAACACAGGACAACAATTGCATCCGTAAAATAGCCGATGTTCCATATTTCAATTAGTTTTTGATCTCACTCTGCGCGGCACACAATTTGTAGAAGACGATTGTCCCTTTTTGGCTCTGTTCGCAGATGACTTGCCAGTCTGTTCGTCGTTTTGTTTCTGTCAGAGAATGATACTTAGTACCAAACACTCATTATTATTCCCTCATGTTAGCAGACAATGCGTCTGGTAGCGGTATTTTATAGCGAGTTCGTTTCACACGCACTGGCACCGTTCAAGTTCTCTCCCAGAATGCATCGCACTCGCTGAGTGTTGCACGGAGAACTGGACTCAAACGAATTCGCCAAATGCACCAAGTGCGGAAGACTGATGCTACCGCCATCTATGTTGTAGAAAGAATACCAACCTCAAACCGAAACTGGTGCCTTGCTGTTTGAAGTGATGGGTGGGAATGCGAGAGTGCAGTCGCTACCAACGTTTATCTACAAACTTTGGTCGCTGCAGCCTGTAGTTTATAGTTGCGATGACTTCAAGCAACTCGGCTGTCGTAGAGATAGTTACAGACGGCGTAAATTTCCGCAACCAGCTGTCCACAAAGCAGCTGGTTGCGATCTTTCAATTCTCATAACCGTTTACACTGAAGAAAACTGATGATGCTCTCCGAGCAGAAGCTTGATCCGTTTGAGCATGGCATTATGCGTGGACCACTGAGAGGGTACGGCTTAAAACTAGTCTGCTTGAATATCCAGCAAACATTTTCGTGGGACTTTCGAATTCGATCGTCATTACAGGTGGATCATTGAGGGCGTCGAGAACGAGAGCTTTCTCGAACAAAATACGACGGGGCAAGTTAGCTGACGTAGGCAAATGTTAAACATGATGATGTTGCCCAAGCCTCGGGTAAAATCACTATGTTTAGCTTTCTCTGATGCTTATTGGGCAGTCAAAGGTTTCTGCTGGGGGAGTTTTGTCGACAAATGTTCAATTTTTAACCCGCACACGTTGGTGACAAACATCTCGGGAGCCGCTGATGCGTTTGTTCTGAGCATTTCTTTACACACTGTTATATTTCAGAGTTTTTACGGCAACAGAGCAACTTAAAACCTCCAAATAAAGCACGGTTCGTCAACTGCTTCCTTCGTGAAATAGGAGACGCTCACAGTTCAAGCTCGCGTTTGATTCCGTTGCCCGCAGGACGCAATTTCTATCAGAAAATGTACTTTTTTTCCTTTCAGTTCCGTGACACATCGTACAAGACTAACTTTCGTCGTCTGCTCCCGCTCCTTGCCGGCCTCGCCGGAGCAAGGCATGACGTGATTACATTTTGGCGCTCTCTCGATTTTCTCGGTGCAGCGAGTGCATGTACGCGTGGGGTGTCAGCGATGAAACGAACTCGGAGAGTGCAACCACTCGTGGAGTGCCGGCTGAAACGAACCCGCTCCACGCTGCAAGTGGACGCGCGTGTGCTCGAGTGCCATGAAACGAACCCGCTATTAGCTTTTTCAGTGCAAGCCGGTTGAGACCTCGATGACCAAAATCGGGCTCCCGGTGAGATGGAATGGCAAACTGAGAATGATTTCATGGCCAGGGGCGAAACAAATACCAGGTGCATTGTATGGTGAGAGTATTAGCACTGAGAAGTTTGGGTGGCGACCCCTTACGGCGAGCCGGGGTGACGTCATGCTGAGGACAAAAATTTATCCCCTCACTCGCCCTGCAAAGGCTGAGACGGCGTCAGCTGTCGGCATACTAGTTTCTGTTTTTTTCTTCTTTTTTTTTTTTTGTGCGCGTTTTACGTAGGAAATGTGAATTATTATATGCGGCCTTATTGAGGTATGGTCTGAAGCTGCAGGCGAAACTTCAACCAACATTCCGAGCATGGTTTCCAGGGCAGACAGCGCATGAATCGCAGCTGCTATATGAAAAGGAAGAAATGCCACCACACTTGCAGGAGCATTGCAATATATTTACATCTCGCACAATCAACGTTGCTGATGATTTGAATAAATTAAGAGGTTTTTTTTCATATTTTTTTCTAAACAAAAACGTCTCGGCGACAAAGCTGCACTCTGCACGAGCAACATGTTAAATATATTCTGGCCATGGAAAGAAAATCACAAGTGAGACCAGCCAAAGGCCTTTGACTTAAATGCCATTTGTATTCCTACAAAGCGGGGTTTGATGTTCTCCTAGCTCATGAACCTGGAAAGAACAGAATTTCAGTGTCTGAAACATTGACATTGCCACTTCCACAACCCCTTGCACAATCGCCTTATATCGTGTGGAGGGGGCGGGGGGTTCATCGACGGAATTGCCTCCACCGATAGCTTTCCATACTTATAACCCAATTATAAAGGTAAACGTGACAAACACGGTTAGAAAAGCTATGAAAATTCTTTCGGTATAAGTCTCACCCAGCGCCTTGTACACTGGGTAAACGAAACCCCGCTTCTCGACGTGCTTACAGCTCACAACGGCCGATGTTGACGGTACCTTTCCCATCCTTAGTCTGACTGTCCATGCTCTCTTTCGTCTCCAAGTTTTCGGGTGGTAGAATATGATACCGGCTTCTTTTTGGAAATTGCATTGCAGCGCTGAACAGTAGGTCAGCATGATCATAAACCTCCGATCGTGAGGAAACGGGCGCAGGGAAGCCAGCCAGATGCCAGAACGCGAAGCGGAGTCCGTCACCAGACGTCACGGTACACCTCACCCAACCAAGACGTGGCCACCGCAGCGACACTTGTGTTTGTTCTGAAGGCAAATAGTACGCCGTGCAAGCAATACCATTGATCTCCACGACAATTTGCTGGATCGCGCGTCTCCGCTTGGTCGTTGCAGCTCAGGTGCGGCCACCGGATGGCCACCTTGGGACACAGATTATCAGTCAACTTTTTGGAGCATTACGGAGGCTGGGCGGCAGCGAGCTGAAGACATGTTTTCTGCTCATTTGTTGTCATTTACCGAAGAAGTTTGTTTAAACCCCGAAAGGTGAGAATTGCGTTTGAGAACACGTGGAAATTTTTACGAAAGCTCAGCACTGCAAGAAAAAAGAGCAACTCGTCTAACGCAAGTCTCGCCGGTCTCGCGGCGTGATCGAAGCTTCCTTGGCATGCCAAAGTGCTGCATCTCTGTCTTCGCAGGCTTGAATACCGATCAAGAATTGACGCCGTGTGGATTTGTTTCGTGAGTGCAACGTGCATGAAGATGCATGTGCCTCTGGAGCAGCATTCTACCTTACTCTTACGACTGTATTTGTAACTTGCGGCACTTGCAGTCCAGAAACGGGCATGATCCAGTGGCGGCGAAGGAGGGGTAGGAGGCTATGGCGACGGCGACAGATTGCAACAACCATATGGACGGGGCCGTGTTTGAAGCGCTGCGGTCGTATACCGGCTCGAGGATCCGACCAGTTCCGAGCGTTCCGAAGGCTTTCGGCGCAGGCGTGGCTGGCGATTTGTCCATTTGGCGGTATGGCAGCGCGAAGTGGCTCCTGTTCTGAACTGATCTTTACCCTGTGTTTGATGTCGTTTGTGGCCAATGAAGTGTTATGCCGAAGTAGTCTTTAATCGCGCGGCAAATGCAATGCGAGCAACCCTGGCCGCCCGCTTCATACAGCCTAGTCAACACGTGCTTTAGTGGCGCCCTCTCGAGCCGTCGACACTGAGTGCGGCAGCCGTGAGCGTTCGATGAGCTCACTACTTCACGGCCACTCAAGCCAGGACCTACGACGCCATGAAGGAGGTTATTTTTTGCTTGTTTTTGTAATTCTAATTTGCCTATAACTTTTAAAACAAAGCGAAATTTGAGAAAAGAAAAGTTTCTTTACGTTACTACGTTCAGTGCGCTCAGGTTCGGTCCAAATTAAAAACGAGTCAGAAAGTTATTGCAGGGCCCCTTCAACGCGCCCAATGACGACAAACGAGCAGAAAACATGTCTTCAGCACGCTGCCGGTCAGCCTCTGCAACGCTCCAAAAGGTTGATTTTCCGTGTCCCAAGATGGCCATCCGGTAGCCGCAATCACGGTGCGGGGAAGCGCAATTTAGCAATTGTCGTAGAGATCAGTTAAAAAGTATGGAATGCATACCCTCCTAGCCTCCATCAGGTAGGGATAAGCATTCTGTGCAGTCTATATGCCCATCAATGTCAACGCATGTAGCCGTTTGCGGGCAGTCGCATCCATTCGAAGATCAATCTGGCCTTCGTCAGGCACCAGCTTTCGCTCTCAGCACACAGCCACTTTTGGTGGGCTTCGAGGCTGCTCGTATCTTCACCCTCCCCAGGCGGGGCAACCCCGGTCTGTAAACGTACAATATGAATATAGCAGGTATTATTTGATAACACTTTATGTTTTGGCCGTGTAAAGAAAATCTGCATTCCATTTTCTAACACATCAGTTATGAAATAACAAGGTCAGGTGGAATGGCCCGAGTTCGCTGACTGAAAGACAGAGGGCTTAGCCTGAACCAATATCCTAGCAGCCTTCGATACTGGTGTGGGGGTAGAGGAGGCTCAACTTCTAAAGTTGTCTTCAAATGATTCTCTAATTGCTCAACTCCAAAGTTTCGGGCTGCTGCACTTCAACGTTCTGAACTTTTTCCAACATATACTTGTGCTGTCGCTATCCATGTTCCATTTGCCAATTTTTTACATGCCCCTTCTCCTCCAATCAAAACAGCACGAGAGCCCGCTGTGAACAGACTTGGCATCATCGTGTGTCATATATCCCCGATGATTGCCTTCCCCACTAAGATGCATTAAAGCCAAGGCTCGAGCACGAGCTCATAGCATCGCTAGATGGTCGCACTGCACGAACCCTCGTGCAGCTTGAGTATCTACTAGTACTGGTAAAAGCGAGCGAGTTGAAAATGAATACTTAAAATCGAAAGAATAAAACGCGAAGGACAGGCACAGGACAACCACGTAAAGCCTGGTTCAAACAGTTGCGTTTGACTGCGTTTGACCGCGTTGCGGCTGCGAGAATATCGCGTGCCAAGATGATTCCTTCAATTGGAATCTACGCTTCGTACGAAGCACAAATGTGCCGGTGACTCGCTTTCGGTTCTAAACGCAACGCAGACAAACGCACTCAAACGCAAGTGTGTGAACCGACCTTTGCGGTACAGGCTCACAGTAAAGCTGTGAGCCCGAACCGTCTCGCACGTCTAGCCTTCGCTTTAGTACATCTCATGATGAGACGGAATGTATCATAGGAGAAGCGATGTGGTCTCACCATTTTGAGCAGAAGTGCGTGAGTAACCGATGCTATTTTCGTGGTCGCTTGCACGTAAACAACCAAGGAACTTGTACACAACGCGAGCATTCATCTGGTTTGAAAACAACTCGAGCGTTGGCTTGGCTTGGATGTTAGCTGCCCATTGTGCTTACTTGAACTTCACGAAATCTGCTAAATTGAGCGTACTGCATCTTGACTTCTGCTGTCGGCGCGTATGTCTGCAATTTGGTGGTTTTCGAGTTCGACAACTCGGAAATCATGGGCGTACCACCGCAACACCCTCTTAACACGATTTCGGTAGCCGCAGGGTGCAAAAAGGATGTACGAAGGGTGTAGGCCTTTCCGTACACCCTTGAATATTCAAAAATCATGTAAAAATGGTGTAGGAAGGGCGTGAGCTCGGAAAAACACTCTTTTAACACGAACATGGGTGTTGAAAATTTTAGTGTGTGGAGACGCTTGATTATAGTCTACTATCAGTGCCATCCGTCACTAGGTCAGCCGATCCAGATCATTATTTGATATATTCCATCATGACTCGCCAATTTATGCGATTAATTCGGGAGTGCATAGTGCCATGAAAACAAAAAAAAGAAAATCGCACAATGGCTGACCACGCGAATTCTGCTCTGCAATGGCACTTTACAAAACCAAGGACGAACTGGAGTTGAGGCTCCAGTTCGTCCTATGTTGTCAAAATCTCTCTAAAGTGCCAAGAACCCTGGGAGTGGTATCCTGTTCCTGGGATTGCACGGGGTTGCGACGTCTCACCAAAAGGACTTCCCTTTTATATAGTCTAAAGGAGTCGAAATCTAACACGTCTAGCAATAAATGCTGCCTTTGCCTTTCGCGGTGTGCCTATGCCAGAACTCCGACGACGTTCCAAGATGTGGCCGGCGCGTCTGGTTGCCGTAGTGCTACTGTCTTTGGCGTTGAGTCCGACAACCTGCCGTGAGGTTGATCCCGAACTGCGGGCCTTTGTGAGCACGCTAGAGCGCTACTCCACGACGAAGAACATCATTTCTCTTCTTGAGTCTGGAAACATAGAGGTTGACCTTTTCGTGCGCAGCTCTTAGGCGCCCGTTTCCGGCTTGAGTGGCGTCGCCGTCACCGTCGGCGTAACCGCGCGGTGCATGGGACGCGTGACGTCACTGATGACGTCATCGGCATCCGCATCGTCATCATCACCGTCCCTGATGACGTCGTCAGTGACGTCCCTGATGACGTCATCACCATCCGCATCGTCATCAGCACTGATGACGTCATCGGCATCCGCATCGTCACTGATGACGTCATCGGCATTCACATCGTCACCGCCATGTCACTAATGACGTCACCAGTGATGATGACGTCATCAGTGACGTCACTGATGACGTCATCGTCACGTGACCTCATAGGGGTCACGTGATCCCCGTGAGGTCACGTGACCCTCGTGAGGTGACGTGATCCCCGTGAGGTCATGTGACCCTCGTGAGGTGACGGCGACGCCGCTCGGAGGGAGGAGTAGCAGACAGGATGAGGAGGTGAGGAGGAGAGAGGAAAGGATATACCCTCTCCTCGGTACCCTTCCCCTCCTCCTCCCCAAGAGCTGCGCTCTAATTCGGCGTTACAGGGAGTTGTAAACGGCTTTCATTTTTCCTGGCGCACTCACCTTCACCGAGATGGTAGCTCGGCTGTTCATCGTGTACTCGAGGCTAGCCGTCATGACATCCTCCGACGAAAACTTGGTTCACATCGACCAAGTGAGAAACATTGATGACGCTAACATGTGCACTTTTGCACATGATGTGAAACGGATACAGCATCGCTCAGGTAACACGAAGACCCGGGAAGCGTTGGAACATATGAAGGCTATATCCTGAGAAACACTTGACATGAGGACAACAGGTGAGTCTAAAGCTGTGGTATCCACGGCAGTAGTCCTGATTGTTTGAGGGCTTGTTTTAACTAAAAAAGATTCGCGGTATTTAAAAAAAAGGCAGTAACTATTTCGTATCAAATAACGTCTGATATATCCCTCGGCTGTTGATGTGATCGCAATCCATGATCCTTCGGGACAGTTTCAGGTTATGACGAGACTACTAAGAAGTGAAAAGGAAATGAAAACTCATATTCTGCTCCCCTTTTGTTTTATAGTATTCACAGTATAACGTCAACATGTTTTAACATTAAAACAAATTAAAGTTCTTCAATGTAGCGTTTTTCTTGTTTCACTTTTGGGTGTGTTAAAATCAAACAATTTTGTGAATAAACTTTGGTAAGAAGCACTTCAACATATGAAGCTCAGAAGGTGACTCACGTCAGCGTGTACCGTTATGTAAGGTGTACGATCGAAAAAAAAAAATATTTACATTCCTCGGAAAAATACTTTTAATGACGGAAAATAGCTCAGATTATTGGGGGAAAGGTTTTGTAAAAAAGAGCTGTCAGTTTCAAAATACTTCTTATTCACTAGTTATACGGGCATAGTTAACTACACCCAAGCCTAAGCGCATTTACGGCGCCACACTCCTACAACTTTCCGTGGCTATGCAGTCAAAACTAAGGGCGGCCCGTGTACAACCGCATTTTGAGCACCAAACAGAGCTAAACGCGCGCGCTCTTCTTCTAAAATAGCTGTTGGTGAGTATAATTAAGCAAAACCGGAATTGCGGGTGACTCAACCGCGCTTAAGGGTGCCCAAGTAATTAGGGTATTATAGAGTTTAATTCTGGTTCGGTGGTTATGAGGTTAGTCCCGAGATTCCGAGAAGTATTGTCTATTAGTTACAATTAATAATATTTCAGATGATGTTTAGATGCAGTATAAAAATAAAACGTGAAAGCACATATCGACATGACCATCCTTGAATGGCACGAAGCCCTAAGGACTCTTGTTTATTTAAAACACATACTGAGAAGTGCTCGTCTTTTTTTTTTTTTCGTTCCTCCTGATCTATATGAGATGCACTCATTAGACCTGTATGGTATGTTAAATGAGGAAGAAAACACTTGCTATATTATTGAACGTAATTTTTGGAAACTGTCGTTGCACATCAAAGCCCAGTAGTAATCGAAAGTGTCACACAAATTACAGACATTTACGCCTCTCTGTAATGCGAAAGTCGAGCGCAGCTCTTGAGGCATTTTGATTTTGCGATATACCGTGGTAGAGAGTTTGATTTATATATACAGGGTGTTTTAAAAAACGCAAGCCGGATCGCTCCTCCGAGAACTAAGCACCTGACAGAAAAAAGAGCTTACTGCCGTTTTGGTGTCTGCCCGAGAGGCCATTTAGAAAAAATAATAACGTTTAGAAAAAAATTGTTTTTTTTTTTAGTTTTTAGAAAGCAATCTTCTATTGATTCATTTGAAGGTCATAGTTTCAATTAGAAACTTACTGGGCATCATCAATAACCCCTGTATTAACCCTTTTAAGACAAGTATGAAGCATTCCGAGCATTTGACCATGTTTACAAATTACCCTTGGCAGCGGCGCGAGCAAGGCCACGATGGGAACGTGATGGTGCTCGAACCATCCCACCGTGAACCAATATTTCGGCCACCCCACGGGTGCGTGTCGGCACCTATTGGTTGAACTAACGCCTTGGTCAAGATGGCTGCCATGCGACCTCAGACCGCGCTTCGAGGAAACGGGCCCAGGCATCTTGCGGGACTCGGTGTCAGAATCAGCAAGAGCGCGACGTCCATGGCCACCGACCGCATCTTGGAGACAGTGGAAAAGTTCTGGCTCGACGTTTCGTGATACGTGGGGTAAGCTTCTTTAACTTGAGAAGTTCCTTGTTGGAGGGGTTTGAGATCAGGCGGCGGAGGAGGTCGCCGGACATGTTGCTCTTTGGGGTTCAATCGGGGCTAGACCGTTCCTCTTCTATACGGACTGACGATTCGTCGTGTTCATGATCTGTCGACGTAGCTCAGTTCTTCATTCTACGAGGGCGTTGGATAGCGTTACTAACGTATACGTCAAGTTTAAAGGTGAAAACGGCCTTAAATCTTTCAACTCGTTTTATTTTTTTTTTTTTTTTGTATTTTGTTGTATTTCTTTTTGTTTCTTTCTTTTTTGTGAGACATGCGCTGTATGCATGACTTGAATTCCCCGTGGTTCTTGTTTATTTTATACTTATTCGCTTCGCTTGAACTGCAGACAATTAACATCGTCCTTGGAAAACTTCGTGACGAACATAGGAAATGATATCCCGCAAATTTAGTTAAAAAAACAAAATAAAAAAAAACTTCAATTTATGCCGGAAAATTTACGAGATTATGGCAGGAATTACGCAATCTAGTTTTGCATCTATCTACGTACAAAAGGCAATTTTTATATTCACATTCGATTAATAGAACCTTAACTTGATCCGGTAAATTGACTGGGTATCTGCTTATTGTTGGAGTCGAGCACTTAGGAGCAAAACCTCCCCAGCTGCTTTTCTACGGGATTTGAGCTTCCATTTGCAAATATTTCCGAGCAATTGCGAGCTTTTTTTTTTCCGCGCGACGAAATTCCAAAATTTTAAGTCTTCAACTTAGATTCTTGTTTTCGAAAGAATCATTCTTAGTGTGAATGAGCGGCCCATGCTTCGAAAAAGCTTCATGGGAACGGCGGGGTATCCCTTTCGAGCTCCCAGCCTCCAGCACGCGCTCAATTCCCCTCTATCGTGCTTTGACTGGGCGCACACGTTCGAGGTTCACGAGACTCGGAAGCATCGTCGAAGGCAGGGTGTGCGCCCTGGAGTCAGGGGAGCTTAGCTCCTCCCAGGCATTCCCAACTTGTCAGTGACTGCAGGGTGAAAAATCGCTGTCAGGTCTCAAGCAAGATCTCTCCTCTCAAGCCGCGTTCACAATTGCGTGCTGAAACTGGTAGAGCTTCAGTGAAAATACACGGACGTCAGAGTTTAAGCTTCCGGACAACTGGCGGTCAAAGTGACCTAAGGTCGCCCTGCGAGAAAGAGGGCTACAATCGGAGCTTAAAAAAACCCCGGGCGTAGTGAGCCTTGACCATCTTATTACTGCTCGACAACCCATCGGAATACTGCATCAGGCCGATGAGAACGCGGAAGAAGAACCAGTCAAAAAGCAAGAAACGTTTACGTGATAAGTTTGTTTATATTCCTGAAGGAAGACCTCGTCAAGCCTTCTGATTGAATGACACCATAGAACCTCGACTCAAGATACAAGAAAAAAAGAGAAAAAATATTCATGCCCGTTGTTTTGTAAATTGAATGTCACCAACGAGGCGGTGCCGTGTTCTATCAGCAAGGGTGCCTCGAGGGGATGTTTAAAAAACAAGACCCAAAATCGGAGTATTCTGTGCGCGGAGACGGAACTGAAACCAAGCAAACACAAGCCGAAACTCGGATTGCAGATTCGCCGTTCGCTTGATAATGGGTGTCGGGTTGCGATGTCCGCGCTGATGCGCTCTGCCTAAACATACAACGCCGGGCTCTCAGTGCGGGCCGGAATGGCCGTCACATTACAGCTATCCTGAGAAAAACTTTGCTTCGGTAGTGACCAATTAGACTACCCCGGCTTAATAACGTGCGCTAGAAAACGCCGGTTTACCTTCAGACTTTTCGGGAGGCAACTGGTATAGTTTATGTGATAGACGTTTGCTCAAATCTTAATGTTAGTTTGGCGTTTGGTGACTGCGTCACGGCAACATCAAGATGGATTCGATGTGCGGCTTGAAGAGAGTGGTCCAGATCGTCGTTTTGCTCCAACTACTTTTTGCAGGTATGAACACTTCGTCTTCAGTTATTGAACTTTCTGATATCTCACTCCTTCTTTTTAGTTCTAATAGTGCTTATATAGTTGCGTGCACTACTTGCTCTAAAATATTGCCGTGCAAATGTTTTTAAAACATATGTCCTATTTAAGAAAAGTGAAAGTCGTTTACCACTCCCTGTAACGCCGAATTGGAGCGCAGCTCTTGAGGAGGAGGAGGGGAGGGTACCGAGGGCCACGTGTTCCCGAGGGGGGGGGGGGTCACGTGACCCCCCCCCCCCCGAGGGCACGTGACCTTGGTGGGGTCACGTGGGGGCAAACACGTGCCCCCTCAGAGGTCACGTGACCTCGGGTGTCACGTGACTCTCCAGGTCACGTGACCCCCCCCCGGGTCACGTGACCAAAATTTTTCCGCTAGACTTAGCGGGGAAATTTTTCCGCTAGATTTAGCGGGGAAAATTTTTCCGCTAGATTTAGCGGGGAAATTTTTTCCGCTAGATTTAGCGGGGAAATTTTTTCCGCTAGATTTGACGGGGAAATTTTTCCGCTAGATTTAGCGGGGAAATTTTTTCCGCTAGATTAACGGGGAAATGTTTTCCGCTAGATTTAGCGGGGAAATTTTTTCCGCTAGATTTAGCGGGGAAATATTTTCCGCTAGATTTAGCGGGGAAATTTTTTCCGCTAGATTTAGCGGGGAAATTTTTTCCGCTAGATTTAGCGGGGAAATTTTCCGCTAGATTTAGCGGGGAAATTTACCCATAATGCACCGCGCGGTTACGCCGACGGCGACGCCAACGGCGACGGCGACGGCGACGGCGACGCCGCTCAAGCCGGAAACGGGCGCCTAAGAGCTGCGCTCTAATATATTTAAGATTTTCCTACCATGAACGCCTTTCATTTGAGCTTCTAATGCAACATTTTTAGTCAATGGAAATACACGGGAACTTATTTTTTCTTGAGGAGGGGGGAGGGGGGGTTGTCCTTGTGGTCCTCACCACTTAAATAAATTTTGACGAATAAAAATAGTTCATTGTTGCGTGTAGGTTCCGAGCGTTACTATTATTGCTATTTTTAGGTGCGCTCTGCATTATATTTTGACAAAAAAAAAAAAAAGTCAACTGTTTGGGGAAACGTAATTACAGCAATTATTCCTCGAAAACGCCGTTTGACGTCGCCCCCTTGGTGCCTGCTCCAATGCGCAGAAAATGGGAAGCGTCGCGATCTTCGATTACTCTTTTTTAATAGGGAAATCGGCCGCCCATGATTGTAATTTCGGGGTTTCCTTTTTTTTTAGAATGTTTAGAGCCCGTAAATTCAGGTATCACCATACCACCATATCACAACATATCTCGTTATCTGTTTCAGTGATGAAAATAATCCCCGGAGAATGGTAACAAGGAGGACAGAGGACAAACACAAATCTCCGATCACGGCTGGTGCACGACCGAAAAAATCCGCCTGGTCGTGCTCCCCTTCTCCAAGGATTATTTTCATCATTATTGTCCAGCTCGCTTGCACCTTTTCATTCCATTACATTATCATCCATGTGAGTGTCCCTTTAAGCTGCGATCGCACCGTTAATACATCATACAAAAGAACATCCTGCAGACGCTGTCTGGAGCGTGTTTCTTCCCTGTGTGACCGCCATGTCATATGAGGAGAGCAAGTCGTCTGCTTCCTTTGCAGTAGTTGTGGTGACATCAGAAGGATACCGATCTCTGATCGGCATTTATTGAAAGAAAGTGGGTAGACCTCAAAACAAGCTGCATTGAGGTCTACCCACGATCCTTCATTCAGAACCAATCTCAGCTCGGCGTTCTGACTTCAACACGACCCCTTGCAAAAGAACCGCACCAACTTGAGCTCCACATTGGTTATGAAAAAAAAAAAACAACCTGTCTCCGGCACATGTCTGGTGCGTACATATCTATGAAGCGAACATTAGTTCAAACAAGCCTGAGGCGTGCCCGCAGGTAATTCGGTCGTCATGTCTGCTGCGAACATCATGTGACCTTTACGCTGAACGAGCAGTGAAACTGCGGCTTTGAGGTTTTCGTGACTGAAACCCTTGAGCTCTCTTTGCTTACTTTCTTCGTATCTAGATGGCACCGAAGGGACGACTGCCACGGAGGCGGTTCAAGCCCCGGTGGCACCGAGGACGACGCCCTGCCCTTACAGCGAGACGAAGAGCTTGACGTTGGACGTACGTCGTCGCTCCGCCCGACAGAGGGTCATCCAATTTAGCAGCCTCCCAGCTTGTTGGCTTCCGCCCGCCCCGCGCAATGGTTTTGCGATTCTGAGGAGAAATGAGAATCAACTTGAGTTTGACTGCAACCGCGGCTTCAACATCACGTCTACGAACCCCATGATCTGCATAAAAAGGCGGTGGAACAGGCCGCCGCCCAGATGTCTCAACGGCACAGGTGAGATATACCGTTTCGAAAAAAAACTGCTTACTTGCTCCGTCTTTACTGAATGTCACTTTGTACGGAACACTGATCCGTCCATACTTGTGACTGCTTTACACACTTGCGACTGCTTACTAGAGCTTATGTTTTGCAATATTTCCGAGATCAAATGTACGTACTACGATGAGGAACGGTCGTTTATAACGTCGTCAAATGTGTTTCAACCTTGTAGGGAAAGAATGATGCGTAAAATAATAGAAAGTATAAAGAAATCGCGAGGGATCCACGGCTATCCGATGGTGTGTCCTCTCGAGAAAGAGATCACAAGGGGACATAACACATTCGGTCCTAAGCAGACACAAGTGTGCTAACGAGCCTTTAAAATTCTTCGCTGCCATTTCTATCTCCGGCCTTTCATCTCGCAAAAGGCCTCGAATGTATCCTTTCAAAAGCGCTCTGCACGGTTCGTCCTAACCAACCATGGCCGCACTGCAAGCCTATAGCTATCATGAAAAACCTCTTTAGGTGTACCGGTTCTTTTGCACAACCGTAAAATGTTAAACAACCGAGCTTCGCCCTAAAATGATAAAGCCGTCATTTACGTCTCGTTTCGCATCGATCGTTGTCAAAAGGTCGGTATTCCCAAGTTCAAAACGTCCTCTGTTCGGTGTTCTTTTATGCACCGTATACGTCGACTGCCCGGAACCACCTCTCCGCTTTGAGTGCAAAAATTACCGATGTTGTCTTGTTTAAGAATGCTCTTATCAATGTGTTCTCCGTAATTGTTCTCTAATCAGACTGCTCCAGTTGAATAGGAATACAATGAGGTTACTGCAGATGTACAAATTATTAAATAAACAATGCACCTCCGATACAAGCCGAGGTCACCCTTCTCATACATCGTGCAAAGGGCAGTTTGTAAACAGTGTCCGAGTAGCGTTTGTTTCTTCTTTCTTGTATGACGGCCCTGGAACATTGCCCATACGAAAACTCTCAACAAACATCCTCCAAGTATCCTACATATATATGAAGCAAGGATGCTTCGAATTCGCTTGAGTCGGTGTACGCAAATATTTCTGTCATCATGTTTGTGACGAAAACTGTGGATGGATGGATGGATGGTAATGGCTATACCCTTTGTATCGGGTGGTAGCCTGCGCCACCTAGGCGAAGTCTAAAAAGACCGCGTCTTTTGTATGATGTATTAGCAATGGGACTGTTGCTTAAGGCTCTTTACTGCAGTTTTAAACGAATTTTTTAGAAAAAAAAAAGGTACTTTAAATTAAACGAGTTATTCCTCTCTCGGTTAACTTCATCGGTCGCGGCGAAAGTTTGATTCAGCAAGTGTGACGTGATTTCTTAGTGAAAAACAAAAAATTACCCGAAATTCTTGGATGCAAAACTAAGGCAGTATGAATGAACCTGTTCTCGCAGCTTCACTTTTCCCAATGTCGTACGCTGTACGTTCGACAAAGTACAGTTTGACGCCTTTCACGTTTTTTGCTGGTAAATCCGTTGACTTGTGTCTTCTTTCTGATTTGAAAGACTCTCTTCAAGGTAACATTTCACTGGAAAGGTCACTGTTTCCTAACCCCTGTGAAAACAACTACGGCAATTGCGCACATATGTGCATCTACACTCCCCATCACCATTCTTGCGGATGCCGGGGCGGTTACGTTCCTAACGGAACAGAATGTATCGGTGCGTATAAATCTTTCTTTTTTTCCCAAAAAACCTTCTTAACCGGAATTGGGTACTTTTTTTTTTTATATGTGCAAGCCCAGTTACTCGACAGCTTGCGCCCACAGACAAGCCTAACTTTGCAATAAAAAAAAAAAAATCTCCGTGCGCCTACTTTATTCTTAAAGCAAACGGGAAGCCAGATATCATTTTGACGATATCTTTTGAAACGATTTAGTGCACAAACGGTTTGGTTTGAAAGCTCGTTATCTCCGCAGGCGCAATGAGCTCAACATTTTGCTTCCGCAATGTGCGTCATCTACCGGACTAGTGCCCCCACCCAGTAATTTGCAGGAGCAAATTTTAAGTAAAACTATATATATTGTAAGGATGCACGCTGGTATATAAGCTCGCTCCCGGGTGTCTTGCTGAACGCAGAAACGCTAACAAATAATAGCAAAGGCTGGCAATGGGCGAAAAAATCGCTGTTGCTAATACTTCTAACGTAATATATGTACAACGACCATCCGTCAGCAAGCGGGAGCATGTATCTACAGAAATCATAATTAGCACAAACTGTATTTCGCAATACCCATCACATCTCGTCATTATAATAGATCTTGGAAAAAAAAAATCGCCGTTTAGGACGTACCTCTAGATACTCGGTACCGCGTTAAATTTCAACTTTTAAACCTGGATGGTCCGCGTACCATAGCGGTATCTTCGCAGGTCGCGTTTTCAAGTCAGACCCGTTTTCACGTCCCCATCATTTTCCTGTCGCTTTCAGTTGGAATCTATTTGATTGGCCACCGCGTACTCTACGGGGGAAGAGCCACGCTCAGACGTCTTTTTTAAGGTGTAACGCTCATCATGCGTTACACATCCCCGCGCGTCAGCTGGCGCGGCGCTCGATTCCAGTTTAATTTACGAAGCACCGATTCTTAAACGGGTCGTGAAAAGATTTTTTTAACTTTCACTAAATACAACTTAGTATCACTTGCTCATGTTAATAATTGAATAAACTTCTCTTAGTTTTTTTTCTTTCTAGGCAAGGGTAGTCGAAAAAAAAAACATTCAAGAAATATGAGCACCTTTCATCCCCTCATCTCGGAATCAGAACAAGCGACCACGTGACCTGGTGCCTATCCTATGCCGCCAGCGTTAGCCATAGCCATGCACTGGGGTTGCAAATGTAGGAAGCGTGTGCTGAAATCCAGGCATTGTTAGAGTTAGGCTATTGTCATCACCGCAGTGGTTGGACACGAGCCACCACGCGAGTGTCCGCCGACGCATTCATTATTTGTTAAGAGCCGAAGTCGAGTCCTCACGAAGTTCTCGTGTCCAATACATGAGTTGCGCTGGACTGTCGTCAGGCAGGCGATTTCGATCGCAAAATTACGTGGATAAGCTCCGCGAAGGAAAAACTGAAAGAAACAGCCCCCTTCGATCCTCGCATTTACACCACGACGAAAAATCTTGTGAATCAGTGGCGGTCTGTGCGAGTATATACTTTGGCCAAACTAGGGCCAGCACGCATCTGCAAAGTCATAAACACTCGAAGCCGATATTGTTTCATAACCCCTTAAGCTTATACTCCGGGTGAAATCTGAAGGCGACGAGCGTGTAAACGACTTTAGTTTCGGCGGCTCATTGTTTCCCGAAGGCGGCGAACTGTGGTTTCCTTTAATACTTCGCGAGTATGAAATTTCGCTGATGAGGGGTGGTATGCTGTGTATTTGTTACCGCACTAAAACATACTCGCGTGTTCTCTTTTTCGAGATATTATTGACGTCGCGAGAATCAGGTCCCCGTACACCTTATATCTTTTGGCTTTCTTCTCAAACGCCTCGTGCAGCTTTCTAGATACTTTATCTGGGTATCGGGCCAAACATTTGGTGTCATCAGATGACGGGTTCAAGGGCAGCCGCTGACGAGTGTGATACACGCAGCCGCTGCCCTTGCTCTTGCAAAAAACAAAACGCAAAACAAAACATGGCAAAAAAATTCACAGAATGCACGACCAGAGTTCTGCACGAAGTTCCAATGTCATGAGGTTCGTTATACATCGATCAGAAAGGCTTATGTATTAACGATCACACCCACGAACATGATGCGGCAACACGAGCTACCTCCATCAGGACATCTGGCCACGCACTGCGGACTCTGCTTTTGCTCCCAGTCATTTGACGACATAAAATTTTTCGCCAAATACCCAGATAAAGCATCTAGAGAGCTACACGAGGCGTTTGAGATTAAAGCCAAAGGCAAGAGTGTACAAGTGACACATCCATAACCTTATCGGCCAAATAATTAATTTTTTTAGAGAGGGCTACACCAGTTGTAGTCATGACTGATGTTTTTCACGGCTATATAGGGGATTGTTTTTTTTTTGTTTTTTTTTTTAATAAACGTTAGTTGCGAGAGCGCCAGTGTTCACGTCAACTTCTTGACCCTGTCTAATTTTTCGACGCTTGTCTACAATAATCAAATTAGCAGCTTTTCCTGAATCGACGCTGTCTATTTGCGTCAACCGCAAGACAAATAAAATTCTATGAGATTGAACACGGTGAAATTTACCTAATAAATCTGTGTGCTTCAGTCAAAGCGTTGGCTTACGTTTAAAAACGGGTGAAACGCTGGGAAAAAGACGTGAATATGCCTGCATGCTCGGCGATCTCGGTTCAGCTCCCTCAACCGCAATCCTCATACAAAAAGATGCACTGTAGCAACTGCGTGGTTGACACGCCAAAACACACTAAAACCTAGACAAAAAAAAAAAAAAAAAAAAACTCGGGAACTACTTGGTGCGCATACACAAAGCCGTCAGCACGGCCTGCCTCCTTTCTCCCTAGCTTTCTCTTGGTTGCCATAGACAGTTGTGCAAAAGAAAAGATGAGTTTCTCTTTTGTTCTAAGTCGGAAGAATACATTTAAGGCTTCAGTAAGAAAAACAAGCCAATGCGTAATCGACAAACTTTTAGGATGCTTCTTTGTGGTAAAAAAAAAAAAAAAGCCAGATGCTTTCTTTGCACGTGTTCGTGCAATCAACTAGCTCCGCAAACGGCAGCTATTCGTAATTTCGTCGTCAGACCAAGGGACCACCTGACCGTATTCACCTTCGCTATCGTACCTACCCCATTTCCCCGCTCTCCATGATTATCTGCAATTTAGAGTGGGCGCTTGGTCGGTATATTACAGTTTGTAAAGGTGCTTTTTTTTAGGAAAACCTAATGTCAGATAAATACCAGCAGGGCCCGCCGGAAGCAGTACATGGGCCCTGTTTCACCTTTTGCAAAGCATCCTGTCTCCAATGGCATGAAGAAACGGGTGGGGTCGATACACCTGCAGGCCTTTGCTGAGTTGATGACTGCTACCCGGACAGGCAGCTCATTGGCAACTTCTTGTCACCTGAAGCTTTTTTCGTCATTATACAGTCTTCCTGGAACAAAGTAGATAAGACTCCGACTGACATTCTGGAACAAAAAAGAAACCAAAACCTGATTCACAGATCAACAAAATAGCAAGTGGCAACATTACGGTTCTTTTTTCGTCGACAGTGCAAAAACCATGATGACACCACGATTAAACTCAACCAAAGAAGGAATATAAGCATCTTCATGAACTAATTGTATTAATAACAGTGTGCGTGTAGATATTAGATACTTACTGGTACCTTAAAAAATCCCGGGAACCTTAAAGCAAATTAACCACCACCTAGAAATAGCACAGCTCGCATCATAGGCACATGCACAGCAATCAACAAGCCTCTTGGCGTGTTCTGTACTGCTGGGATACAGATCAAGAATCAACAGCGGGGATGTGATCGAAGTCCTTTGGGGTAGTGCGATATGCAAGTTTATCCTGGAGTTGCTGTTTGTGCATGCATTTAATAGGTGTTACAGCTGGTTCTCACTGTTGCAACCGACTACGGCCGAGTTGAAGAAAACAGGGTTTTAAGCCGCTTTCGAGTTCCATTACTACTGCGCGGCACGGCCATAATCCGTCGCAAGAGGCTTAAAGACTGGTTTTGTCGGACTCAGTCCTGGTTGGTTGCAACAGTCCGGCGTTCCTAGTCGGTTGCAACAGTGCCGCGTTCCAACTGAAGGCGTTCGCCGCCAATATAAGCATCTTTGGCGCTATACATGCAATCAGCTTTTCAATATTTCTTGTTTCCAGAAATCTCTTAGAATAAAACTGTTCTTCTTGCGTATTTCATGTAAGGAAGATCACTTTTAAATTCCGTTCAGCATTGACCCTGCATATGTAGCGGTGCGAAAGTGTACGCTTGTTTCGCAGGTGTGAGGATAAAAAAAAAGATCTCTGTATACAAGAATTGTTCTTATAAAACCACCTACCAACGTGAATTTGGATCAGATCACCAAGAATTGAGAGGTCAAGGAGAAATTGCTCTTTCCATTGACCAGAATAGCCACCATTCGAGAACTTTGAAGCTAATTTCCCAGAATCCAGTGACTTCAATTAACCCTAATATTGTTTACAGTGCACATCCTTTTATACAAACCATTAGGCTTCGAAATGTGACGCCATCTTTTCGGTAACCGCTACGTTATTTTAAAGACTTTGTTCATTCGTGACGACCCTTGGATTGCGCGTCTCTGTCGCTGTCTTTTAATGCGAAGTGGGGCGATCAGTAGCACTCTGTTTTGGAATCATGTTTTATTTTTTACTTAAACACTTTATCGACCCTCAGCCCTCGTCTTTCCTCCACAACACAGACGAAGTTTGCAGCACAGATCTGTAGCATACAGTAAATGAACAATTAATTAATTTTAATTTGCGAATTAATTTCGCATTGCTATGGTACGCAGCGGTTACTTGCCCCCCACTGAAACCGCCAGAGCACGGATACATTGTCGGTGAGTGCTCGACGACGTACCGGGGCAAGTGCGTGTTCGAGTGCGATGAAGGATTTGAACTTACGGCCCAAGGAAGCGAAACCCGAACCTGCCAAGGGAATGGAACCTGGTCCGGGGTCACATCCCAATGTGTCGGTGAGTGACCTTACTACCGCGCCCATTGCCATGTTTCTTTAGAGAACCTTCATCAACAGAAAACGTTTAAAGGCGAGCTGCATCCGACTGGTGGGATTTTCGGACCGGTGAACATTGTGGAACTTGTAAGGGTCGTTGAAGGTGAACCTGTACGTACATACATCCAGGGGGAATGTACAATAGGGCAAACATAAAATTATGCCAGCTCTCCTAAGTATTCTTTATGCATGCACAGGGACCGTTGAGATTGTTTTGGCAGCATCCTGATTTGTTTGATGAAGAAAGAACTAGGCTGCGTGATTGCAGTCCGAGAAACATGCGTGCGATTCCCTTGTGACCGGCTGTCGTGCGTTTCCGGACAGTTCACACTATTCATATACTCTTGTCCGTGACATCGCTTATTCCCCATACCGTGCTTGCAAACTTCTCTAAATTGCAGAATGTTTACCTTTGTCCTATCCGAGAAATTTAATCGTGCACCTTGGCTGCACAGTTAGGGACACATTACTTGCCTCCATGAAAGCTAACACTGCTGTACATTCGTGAAAAACTTCACTCCGGGCCCTAGACTTTAACGCCTTCCGCAAGTTTGATCTTGCTGCACTTGGTGAGAAATTTATTAGGCACAAACGTCCCTGTCGACCTTCAACGTCTGTTGTAATTTAACAGTCTAAGAGAATATGTTCCTGTGTGAAAAGTACGACTTCATAGATTCCTCATAGCTTCAATCGACGTTGCAGTAATGATGTGGCTTCTTCGAGGTGAGCCGTATAATCAAAGTGTCAAGGTTGCAAAGCGTACATAGAAATTTCCCTAGATTGCATCCCAAGTGCTCTGAGTCCTAAGCATGGTGTAAGAATATATCGGTGAGGACACACATCATGGCGAACGCTGGGACGCGATGGACCGGATAACGCCCTCTTGGCGCGCGCCCCGGTATCCTCAACCGACAGTCTCTCCACCAACCAGACGTCTCAACTGAATAAAAAAAAGTGTCGCCTTTCGGGCACGCTCTTCCCGCTCGGACCGTTTGCCCCGACCTTGACGAACGGTTTAGATTTCTCCACTTCAACTCGTTCATAAAACTGTAATTGCCATCGTTGAGGCAGGAACCCTGGGGCAACGACAAAGCAGCATATAAGCAAGACGCATCGTGCAAGTTCCAAGTTCTACATGACCCAGAAAACGACCTTCAAAGCCAGCAGTGCTTAAAGTCTCCCACCGGTGGCTGTTATGGTCACCATGTTGGGGCGATTGGGGAGGGGGGGGGGGGGGGGGTTAGTAAGCAAATTCATACAAACGCTGCGTCAAAAACATGCCCAAACCATTCAAGTTGTACCGATGGGTTTAGTTCTTAACTTCGTCGCTAGGGGCGCGGCGGTCGGATCTCCCCCCTAAAGGAGTCTCAGACCCCCCACGTCGAAATCCGTGGGTGTCTGGGATTCCCTGAGACCCCCTGACTTTAAGCAATGAAAGAAAGCGTGTGTCCCGTAGAGAAGCACGGGAAACCGGAACCACAACAGGCTGCCATTAGCCGCATATCCAGAAGTCATCTGTTGTCGCCGCTTGCAACCAGCTGAGGACACGACTCTAGCTGGCAGCTGCGATGCGCGCGGTGTCCGCACTTTTATATATATCTTCGGGGTCCTAAGCAACGTCCATTTTCGGACGAGTTTGTTCATAATCATAATAATCAGGGCAAGAAAAGGACAAAATAACAAGCAGAATAAATAAGACAGGGTTGTGTTTCTAATTATGAGTCTTTCTGTTCTCCCCGTGTTCTTTTTTAGCACTTTTATGTGCACTCTGGGTCCCACTTTGCAGTCAACCGGTGTGGTGAGCCTCCCACTCCTGTTAATGGGTACGTGAGGGATTGCCAGGAAGATCGTGCCGTCGGGACCTCCTGCACCATCTGCTGCATCGAGGGATATCGACTGGTCGGAGAAAGTACCACCGTCTGCACGAGCTCAAAGACGTGGACGGTAGCAGAACCCATATGCAATCGTAAGAAACATCCGCGTACCGTGGTTTTTCTTGAAAGAGCCATTGGCTTTCATGAGCGACGTAGGAGTCGCCTCTATGGCTTCGAGCGACTTGCACTAAAATGCAATTGAGGCCTGTAATTCATTTCATTTCATTTATTAACCATTTCGAAGTGGGGTGGCAGGGACAAAAGGTGCTTAATAGAACCTGACCAAGGTCCCGAGCCCCATACAGGTTTCAGAGCGGCAACACAGATAAAAACAATAAAAAACAAAAACAAAACAAAAAACAAGGTTGTTTACACATTTGTATCCAATATATTATTCAAGCTTCAAAATATAATCCTTTATTCTTTTTTGAACGTATCTATTGAATTTACTGATTCAGCTATTTCCAGAATTTGAGGATGCATGTTTAGAAGCTGGGGAATTTGCTGTGTTAATGTTTGTTCACCATAGCTCGTACGTGTGTGACCTCTAGCATAATCCACACGTCTTAAGTTGTAGTTAGTTTCTCTTAAGGGAAATTGGGTGTGAAACGACTCCGTGTCAGTTTTGAGATAATGAAAGATGGCTTTTGTAAGGTTGAACATTATTAACTGTTGTATAGTAGGTAAGCGATGTTTTTTTAAAATAAGCAGATGTGTGATCGTTATAACTTAGACACTCGATAGAACGGATCGCTTTTTTCTGGAGCACTAGTAGTTTTTCAAGGTTATTTTTAGTAGTCGTCCCCCAAACCAATGAGCAGTAATGTAAATGAGAGTGAACAAGTGCATAGTATAATTGGCACTTAAGCCATGTTGGTAATAAATATCTTAATTTGTGTATTGTGCCAATTGATCTGGAGAGTGTTATAGACAACTTGGACACATGAGTTGTGCAGTACAATTGTTCATGAAACCATACACCCAGGAACTTTAATGATTCAACCTTCTCCAATTTGTATGAGTTAAATTTTATATCTAAGTCGTAGTTAAGCATCTTATTTCTTGCCCTGAAACAATATATTTAGTTTTTAAAATATTCAATTCAAGCTGGTTTGCAACTAGCCACAGTGATAAATCCTTTAACCAATCATTAGCTGTGCTTTCAAGATACTGGAGGTTACTATCGGAAAAAAATTCGCAGACGACTCGACATTCGAGTCGTCTGCGAATAATATCATTTCTGAACGATGCGAAATATTAACGATATCATTGATGTAAATAAGAAATAGTAATGGTCCTAAAATTGATCCTTGCGGGACGCCATATGCTATTTGATGGATGCCTGATTTGGCGCTGTTATAAGTGGTGAATTGTAATCGAGAACTTAAGTAACTATTAATTAAATTGTTCGCTATGCCCCTTACACCATACATGTTTAGCTTTGTTAGTAGTATTTGATGTTTAATTGAATCAAAGGCTTTTCGGAAGTCAAGAAATATTCCGATGGTAAACTGTTTATTTTCAATGTTTGTAATAATTTTATCTTTAATATTTACAAGTGCCATTTCCGTCGATTTATTTTTTTAAAACCCAAACTGCTGCTCGGAGATTATATTATGTTTTGTGAAAAAACTAGTCAGGCAATTATTAATTATTTGTCCTAAACTTTTCGAAAAAATAGGAAGTACAGAAATCGGCCTGTAATTATTGAGGTCATTCCGTACACCACCCTTATGAACAACGCAAACGCGTGCTACTTTCATTCTGTCTGGAAAGCGACCAGTTAACAGTGACGTGTTGCATATGTGTGTTAGCGGAGTTAATATTAGACTGGAAATGAATTTAATTGGTTCAGCTTTGAGACCGTCTTCACCTGGGGCTGTACTGTTTTTAAGGCAAGCAATCAGGGTACTTATTTCTTCCTCGTCCGTAGGAGAAAAGAAAATTGTGCTAGTTACGTTATTACGTATATATGAAATGACATTAGCTGCATTGGTTGGGGAAGACGAGCATGCTCCTGATGTTAGAAACTGAGTATTAAACAAGTCTGAGAGCTGTTTACCTCCGTAGCTTTTGCCATCAATTTTCAGTTCAGTAGGAGGTGGATCACTAGGCCTGGAAATCAAAGTTCCTACAGTGCTCCAGATTTTCTTAGGGTCACCTAGGATGCTCATAAATTTATTTATATAATATTCGCGTCGTGCCTTTTTTAGGTCCGAGTTTAGTTTGTTTCGAACTTTTTTGAACTTGACAATGATATCATTATCTCTTAGCTTGATAAATTTATCGTATATGGAGTCTCGATATTTTATTCTCTTATATAGCGTAGGAGTCACCCAAGGCTTTCTTGACTTATGTTTTTTCAAGGTTCTTAGCGGGAAGACATTGTCATATAAAGATATGAGATTGCTCAGAAAAAGATTGTATGATATGTCTGGATCACTTTCATTATATACAAAGTCCCAATTGATATTAGACACCGAGGAGTAAAACATGTCAAGGTTTTCCTTGCTGATAGGTCGGTAAGTTATACAAGGAAAAGACATGGGGCTTTTCCTGAGTCTCTTAAATAAACAAAATGTTGGCAGATGGTCGCTTACATTCCACGTTAACACCCCTCCTCTCAGTTCATTAGGATTACAATTCGTAATACACAAATCGATTACGGTAGCTGTTTCCAGTGTAACTCTTGTAGGTATATCAATTATGTTATGAAAGCCATAGCATTGTACAATCGCCATAAGGTTTATACACGTTGGGCTTAAAAACAGTATATCAATATTGAAATCGCCAATTAACGTTAACTGGAGACCTAGGGCAGACTGCAGTGCCTAGAGTCACTCAAAGCGTTGCAGAGTATTGTAGTTAGTTTCGTTTTGCCGCTTCCTCGGAGATTGCATAACGCGGACATAGGTCGCCCAGCCTATTACAGTTGCCAGCAGTCAGTTGAATACCCGAGTTATTTCACTTTTTATTAGTTGTTTTACAACTAGGGGTGTGCAAATATTAACATTTTCGAATAAGAATCGAATACGAATAGTTAGCTTCGAATATCGAATCGAATATCGAATAGTCGAAAGCAGGTGCATTTATTCCCAGCGTTTTTATTTTCACATGTCGGAACTGCAGTTGATTTTTCCGCATGACATCTTGTAATCTTCCCTATAAATAGAATTTTCGTTTTTGTGTTTTTATTCTCTTTAACACCAGTGAGACCCTGGTGTTAAACAGTGCCTCACTGACGGAGAGACAATAAAAACACGAAAAAGAAAATTCTAGTTGTAGGGAAGATTACAACTTGTCATGCAGAAAAATAAACTGCTGCACATGGTGAGATAGGAGCCGCTCCCTTCGAGCGGAAACTACACCTCCAGCCAAAAAAAAAAAAAACCCTCTCACTTGGCACGGAAGTAGTAGGTATTACCAGGTATTTGGTGCAGAGCTTCGGCCAAGCACCCTACAGTTCACCACCACTCACACGGATCACTTTCTCGCTTTAGCAGTGCCTTCCTCCGCATACGCTACAACTTCCCATTCTGAAGCTGAATTGACTTTGCTTTCCATTGCACTTTTGAGTATGTGGTCGAATGATTGCCAAACAATGCTGACGGCGTTGAGCCTTGCACTTTTGACTGTGTTTCAGCTTCCGGCTGGGTTTCTTCAGTAGCATCACATGAGGCTATCTACTGCAGCACCAGAGCTTTTAGCCATAATAATTTTTCCTTTTCAGCTTTACAAATAGTGGACTTGAAGCGTGGGTCCAAGAACATAGCCAAGGCATGCTTCCGTTTCCTCCTTATACAGAGTGAATATTGCCTTGATGGACGTTATCAGTTTTCCGGGAAATTCTGATTCCTCAGCAGAGTTACCTAGACGTTGGGGCTTACCAAAAATGATAGGAGCCTGGAGAACAAAGACGGATGCTTCTCAGCACTGGCAATAACAGTGGCATCAAACAATGGCTTCAATGTTTGTACATATTCAGAAGCATCTTTCGACTCTCATTAACCAAGTCCATCGATGTCACAGTCTGAGGTAGCAAGCTCCACAGTGACTGTTTCTTTGAGTTCCAGAAGGCGAGATAACATTATATACTGGCTATTCCATCTCGTCTCTACGTCTTGCACCAGTTGTAGTGTGTCCCTTCCCATCTTCTTTTGGCACTCCTCGAGCCTTTTCTGAGTTGATGAACTGTGCTTGTAATGTCCCACAATATGCCTCACTTTCATGCATAGGTGATGAATAGCCGGCGAACGGGATCTCGCTTCATTAATTGCCAGTTAAAGCGTATGCGCGAAGCACGCTCTTTCAGTCCACGGAAGTCTCCTTACTGCAGCACAGATACTGCGCCTGTTATACGTTACGATAAACTTCGCACATTCATCGGGTAACTCCCAGTCACGGCACATATCGTCCAGCATAGTTGCAATGTTCACAGCACTGTGACTGGCAGCCATATGTGTCAAGTGTTCAATATGAACCGCTTCATCATGAATTCTGGAGTGAGAAGATGGCAGGTGAAGTTCACGCAACTTTCATTAGCGCGCGATGTCCACATGTCGCTTGTGAATGCAGCAGCGGTAGTGCCGCCTTCAAAGGCACTGTTGAGCTCTGCTTTCACTTCTTTCGGGTGTCGTCATACATCCGTAGCCCAAGCACGCGCGAGAGTGTAGATCGGATTGGTAGGTGATAGTTGGGAACGGCTTCTGTCAGAAGTTCTTCGAAGCCGCGGTCTTCCACAATGCTGTAAGGCTGTAAATCAAGCACCACCATGGCGGCCACCTTGCTATTTAGCACTCGAACCCTCTTTCCTGGTTGGGGCTCCGTGCGGCGCACGAAGTCCGTCAGCGTCGGTTAATCTTTTCCTGACCTACCAACGGTAATCCCACGATACTTTTTCAACAACGCAGGATGTACTTTGAGATGGTTGACAATGGGCGTTGTCGTACCTGTGCACGCTTTAAGCCTTGACCCGCATGCCGTACATGGCGCCATCGATGGCGTCACCCTTGCAAAATATTTCCAAATAGCGCTCTTCTCTCCTCGTTTTGGTGCCGTTTCCCGTTCGTTTCTCCGCTTCGCAGACGGTTCCCCGCAAACACCTCCATCTGCCATAACAAGGGTGGGCGAACGCGAAAGTGAGCAGTTTAAAATATCAGGAGTCACAAGGAAACAGAAACTCGCAGATCACCGCTACCGACACCGACGCCACCAATTTAGGTTGAAGCCGTCATGCAGCTATGTCGCTGTCAATGGGCCTTACTTACCGAAACCGAAGCCGAAAGCGAAACTTACGCTTGCGAATACGTTTTCGAATATTCGATTAATTTCGAATATTCGTGTTACGACGAATATTCGAAAATTACCAAAGGCTTAGTTTACGAATCGAATACGAATATTAAATGTATAATATTCAATTCGTATTTGAAATTTCGAATATTCGCCCACCCCTATTTACAACGCTATGGGCTCATCACTCATCTCATTCAGTCATGCGCGCCTTTGGGTTTTGCTTTGATTGGCTAGTTTGTTCGGCCAATCACAGCCCTTTTGGAACGAAATGGCGTGGCCTCATGAACACATTAAATCAAAGCTCAGCCTTGAAGTAAAATGGCTAGAGTAATCTTTTATTAAGGCATTTCGGAATATGTCGAGTGACACTAAAGCTGTGAAAAAGGCAGGTGGAGAGAGAAACAAAGAGATAGGGGAGAGGAAAGAGAAAGAAGAGAGGACAGAAAGATAAAAAGGGAAAGAGAAATAGAGAGAGGAAGAGGGAGAGACAGAGAAAATAAATTATGGTTGTGGAGCTTCACCCCACTCAATATGCTGGGTTATATTGGGTCAGCTTCATGACAAACGATTAGTCGAGCGTTAAGATTTTCTCAGCAAAGTACTGCATTCTAGCTACTAAAATCAGAATAAAGCCACATACGCAGACAGGAAAGCTGTTTGAGGCTGCGAAGGGGAGAGCTTGGCGTTACTGTAAAAGTCCCCATATAAACTAACCCCAAATACATAACAACATTCCGTCGATTAAAAAAAATCTTATAAAAAAAAGGAGTAGCACGAGAGCAGTCGATGGGACAGCCTGTGAACCACTGCCTTCCTTCGTTGAGAGAGTATCCAATTTTAGAGTAGGCCAACAAAACGTGCTATCAGAAATCCTGACCCCATTTTCTTGTCTATCTCTTTGCGATAAGTTGTGCAGTGCCCTTCGCCAGCGTCCCTGACCCGCACTGCAAGATTCCTTGAACATGGACTTAACCGGACCTACGTCTACAAGGACACGTTCTGGCCAAGGTGTCTGAGCGGCTTTTGGTTGCGAGGACCTCAGCTTATACTGTGCGGTGCAAACGGACAATGGGAGGCTGTTTTTGGACAGTCTACTCTGTTCAACTGCGTGGGTGAGTGAACAGCTCGTATCCTACATTAAGGTGGCGAGCCCAACCACGCTAAAAGGCACGTCATCAAGGTCACGTGATGGCCGTGGCTGTAGTGAAGCGTGAAGTACTATTAGGTAAGCTCGTAAGTGCCGCTCGCGTAAGCGCCGGTTGCGTAAGCTCCGTTCGTGTAAGCGTCGGTCGCGTAAGCTCGTAAGCGCCGGTAGCTGAAGCTGACGTGGCTTGACGTCCTGCTCGACATCGTGTCAGAGGTCTTCGTTGAGATCGTCCTAAACATCATCCTAGACGTCGTTCTAGAGGTCGTCCTAGTCCTCGTTCTTGACGTCCTCCTGGAGAACGTCGTCATAGACGCTGTCCTTGACGTCATCCTCGATGTGTGTATGCCATATTACAACTATTTCATCGCCGTACCATCTCCTTTCCTAATAGTTTTCATTAACCATGATTCTGTAAAGCTACTGCATTTCATCGTGTTTGGTCGAATGAACAAAGTTGAATAATTTTTTTTCTCGGCTTCTTAGCAGAAAACGTAGGGCGTTTTCTGGTTTAATTTTTGTCCGCGAACGACACTTTGTTAGTACAAACCGCCTTCTCGGCACGCGTTGACAGACAAACCCCATGCGAGAAATATCTTAGTTCGCTCCCCAAGAGAAAAATGAGGTCGCGTTCCTGCTCTCGCAGTGACCAAAATCGGACCGCTGGAAGGAAGAGCTAATGGACGACGGGGATTCTTTGTAAACAATGTCTATAGATCCTTGCAATTCTGCATGCTGCCATCTTCGTCTGCTGAGCTGTAGAACGCCCCCAAAGCATGGGCTGTACCTGTTTTATGCGGTATATTACACGTTGCGCATGCGTCGACAGCTCAGTGACTTTCTTCACCAGGTGATAAGTAGGGCTGGGCGATCGAACAATTAACCTACCGATTAATCTTATAATGCTTCCATCGGGATCAATTCATTTAACCGGTAAATCGGCAACATTTTGACAAACCAAAAAGAACTAAAATTTAAACGCTTTTGCCCCGCGGACGTGGACGATAACACCTGTATGAACGGCAAACTTTAGGTGAAAATTTACCTTAAAGTAAACTGTAAGGGCAAAATTTGTAACTCCAGACATAGTGCAGAAGGTTGCACGATTCCCGGCCACTTCAACGCCTTCCGTGTGTCCGTTTAGCGCAGCTTAGTTATTGTAAACAATTAAAGGAGGTAAATCTTGCCCGGAAAATACCGAGGAAACCCTTTGTCTCATGCAACTGAAGTGCGAGTGTCTGCAGCATCTGTGAGTGTTTTTGAACTGTTCTCAACTACACATCGACGTTGATTTACAGTCAAAATTGTATGCGCCGTTTATCACATGCAAAAAAGAAACGTAATCTTGATTTTCTAATGTATTATGAATGGAAACAAACGAGACTAATTCAACGATTAATTAGACGATTAAAGCTCGGAAATAACTCGAGGGTAAATTTTTAATCGACGCCCACACCTATTGATACACGCTATAATAAGCGTGATAAGCGGGACAAGCTTCTCTTCAAGTACGACCAGAGCCTATACTTCTTCTCAGCTTAAGTCCAGACGCAGCCGACGCCACGAGCTAATCGGACCAACCAGTCAACGTCAAAAGTGCAAGTCACAGGGCCTATCTCGTTTATGAATGGTTCGGCGATGACAGAACACGTACAAAACCATGAGGAACCCCATGATGGTGACCTTTTGCCGTTGTCTGATTGGTCCTATCAGCTGGTAGCGTCGGCAGCGTCCGGACTCAAGCTGAAACGAAGTATAGGCCGCCATCCCATGGAGCCAATCAAGCGGCGCCAAAAGTGCATCGTCACGGTGTTCGTCGTCTTTGTACGTTTGGTATTACTATGGTGCTTTGAACGCTTCTCCGACTGGTGTGTTTACCGTGTCAAAAAAATGAAAGCCATTTACAACTCCCTGTAACGCCGAATTAGAGCGCAGCTCTTGAGGAGGAGGAGGGAAGGGTACTGAGGGTCACGTGTTCTCAGGGGGGGTCACGTGGGGGAGGTCACGTGACCTGGGGGTTACGTCCAGGTCACGTGACCCCTAGAGAAATTTTCCCGCTAGGTTTAGCGGGGAAATTTTTTTGCCATAATTTAGCGGGGAAATTTTTCTGCCAGATTTAGTGGGGAAATTTTTCCGCTAGATTTAGCAGGGAAATTGTCCGCTAGATTTAGCGAGGAAATTTTCCGCTAAATTTTGCGGGGAAACTTTTTGCTAGATTTAGCGGGAAATTTTTCCCCTAAATTTAGTGGGGAAAGTTTTCCGCTAGATTTAGCGGGGAAAGTTTTCCGCTAGATCGAGCGGGGAAATTTTTTCGCTAGATTTGGCGGGGAAATTTTCCGCCAGATTTAGCGGGAAATTTTCCCGCTAGATTTAGCGGGGAAACTTTTCCGCTAGATTTAGCGGGGAAATTCTTCCGCTAAATTTTGCGGGGAAATTTACCCATAATGCACCGCGCGGTTACGCCGACGGCAACCGCGCCAATGTCTACCCACTATCCTTCAATAAGAGCCAATGAGAACTCGGCGTTTTTCTGACGTCAGCGCAGCACCTGCAAACGAACCAGACGAACTTGGGCTTCCCGCAGACACTTCCAGGGGCTCGAAACTCATCAAACACAAATTTGGGGTTGAAGTTCTCAGAGCGCACCGATTGGACTATCACGACGATGACTTCGCGCTTTCGTCGCTCTGTGAAGGCGCTCTGTGAACTTTTAGCTCCAACTTTTTCTCTGACGAGTTTAGGGCCCCAGGGCTTATCCCTCGAGCAAAAAATGCTGAGTCACTGAGGCGTGGGCGCAGGGGTAGCGTCTGATATACCGCGCAACAAAGGTAAAGCGCATGCTCAAAAGGGGTTCCACAGCCCAGGAGAAAGAAGACGCAGCGCGCATTAGCTAGGCAACTTTTGAAAAGGTCTGGATTTCGTTTCACCTTGACTTTAGACGCAGTTGATGCTACGAGCTGATGGGATCGATCAGACATCGTCAAAAGCGCACTCTCATAATGTTCGTCATGTTTTATATACGTAGGTATTCTATCATGGCTGAACCGATCATAAATATAAAAGGGCTCAATGATTAGCGCTTATGACACTGCTTGCTTGATCCCATTAGCTCTTAACTTCGGCCGCGTCTGGACTCAGGTTGAAACGAAGTATAATCACGTAGTCAGTAACTTTCTATGCGGTCCAGACATTGAAGAGCCCGTGATTCGGTGCCCTGCCAACATGACCCGGGTCGTAAGTGGTCGGCGGACCAGTGGTGTCTTTGTCGCCTGGAGTCAGCCAGAGGCAAGAGACAACAGCGGAGTGCTACCCGAAATCCAGCAGGACCCCGAGAACATCGTGTCCCCATGGAGGTTCCCGCTCGGCGAGACGGCGATTCGCTTCAGGGCTACCGACGCTGCTGGGTTGTGGACCGAGTGCACGTTCACCGTGACTGTAGTGAAGATTATACTTCCTTAAAAAAAAGGAGTAGTACTTCGTCTTTTTTGGGGTCTAAATCGATACCACTGAGAGTGATCCCCCAAAAACGGCAAAACCCCGGTTTAGTCCCTCCCTTTTCTTTTAGTCCCTTCCCATTGATCCCTTGAGGTCAAAGTTTTGAACCGTTAAAGGGGTACTCCACCGGTTTTTTCATTGTCTCCGATTTGCTTGAAATGTGGCTAAACTAACCAACAAACATTGCTAAAATAGTATCCCAAATATTTCATTTCATTTATTATCCTTTAAAGGCCCCGCCAGTGGCATTATATAAGGGGGGGGGGGGCAATACAAAGAAGCACACAAGTAGAACTTTTATACAATAAAAACAAAAAACAAAATATAGAAACAAGATGTGGCTGAGCACTGGCCATAGGTAGGAGCATCGCACCGATTACATATGAAATATAGACGATACAGCATGTCTGAAGAGGTCGGGGTCACTGATGAGCACTACATGGTCCGGTAGATTGTTCCACTCCAAGGGGAAGAAATGAGTTGTTAAAGGTGACAGTGGAACCATGGATGCGATGTACACTAAGGGAGTTAAAAAGTCGTCGGGATGAACGATGCGGTTCTAACAGTAGAGACTGCCTGAGTAGAGGGTGGTAATAAAAAATCTTCTGGAAAAGACAGATGCGTGATATTCTTCGGCGAGAAATGAGAGTGGGGAGGCATAAGGAAGCCTTCATGGCCGACACACTGGCAGTGCGTTCATAATTAGAAAGAATGAATCGGGCAGCACTATTCTGAATTGATTCTAAGGTGTTAGTGAGGTAAATCTGGTGTGGGGACCAAATGGCAGCAGCATACTCAATCTTCGGACGCACAAAAGTTTCGTAGACCAGCTGGCGCAAAGCTGGAGGGGCTGAGTGCAGACAACGTCGAATGTAACCAAGCGTTCTGGAAGCTTCGGCATGCATGGAGTCAATGTGGAGGATCCAAGACATAGGGGAAGAAAAATGAACGCCAAGGTATTTGTACGATTGAACACACTCAATTGTTGAAGAGCCTAGAGAATATTTGAAAAGAGATGGGGAATGTTTTCGAGAAGAACAGACAAACTTACATTTAGAGTGGTTTAGTAACATTAGCCATTGATCACACCATTTGGTTATATTATCGAGGTCTTTCTGAAGAAGAAGGTGATCGGAGGAGCAATTTATTTGGCGATATCATCAGCAAATAAACGTATGTTAGAGGTGATAGAATTTGGAAGGTCGTTAATAAAGATCAAGAAAAGAAGCGGACCTAGGACACTGCCTTGTGGGACCCCAGACAAAACATCGGTAAGGCTTGATTCTAAAGTGTTGACGACTGTATATTGGACTCTGGATGAGAGAAAGCTGCGAATCCAAGATACGATTAAGGGATCAATATTGAGTCGCGATAGTTTTGCGAGTAGGCGTAGGTGAGAAACCCGATCGAAAGCTTTCGAAAAGTCTATGAAGATGGCATCCGTTTGAGAGAGCGAGTCAAGGTTAGTGTGCAGGTCGTGAGAAAATTCAATAAGTTGGGTGTCGCAGGAATAACCCTGGCGGAAATTATGCTGGCTTTGGAAAAAAAAAGTTATTTCAGGTTAGGTAATTCATAACGTTAGAGAGGATGATATGCTCTAAAAGCTTCGATGCAATGCATGTGAGCGATATGGGACGATAGTTATCAGGAAGGGATCGATCTCCGCTTTTGAAGACAGGAATGACGCGGCCAATCTTCCAGTCCGTTGGAACGCAGCCGTCTGACAATGACTGGTTAAAAATGAGCTGAAGAAATAAACAGGAGATGTCTCTCGTATTCTTCAGTATTTCCGAGCAAATTGTATCAGGTCCCGGGGCAGAAGATACGTTTAGTTTATCTATAAGATTAGAAATTCCAGATGCAGTGACAGTGATGGGAGGCATTTGGGAAAACGGAAGTAGAGGGAGGGAGGGAATATTATCTGGTGGCTCCGTTGTGAAGATGGAAGAAAAGTAATCATTCATTACTGACGGGGCAAGTTCGCCGGGCACAACGACACCGTCCTTGTCAACTAGCTCAATGGACTGCATACTAGGGTTGGGTGTAATCGTTTTCCAAAATTTAGTAGGGTTGGTTCGAAGAATGTTGGGCAAGTCCTGATGAAAATACTTCTTCTTGAAAGTTTTAATTAACGCAGTGTACTCTTTTAGGCACTGAAAATACTTAGTCCACACAGAAGGAGAACCACTAGCCTTCGCTTTTCGAAAAAGGCGCTTCTTTTTGTTATCAATTGATTTCAGCTTTTTATTGTACCATGGTTGCCCAACATCTCCACGAATCCGCAGCAAGGGAACATGTAAGTTGATCAGGTCAGTAACATTTTGCTTAAATAACAACCAATTGTCCTCTACGGACCGCGACGAAAAAGAAGATAGAAAGACGTCAAAAAAGATGGTGAGCTTAGCATTAATACCAGCGTAATCAGCTTTATTAAAATCGCGTATGACTTTAGACATGGGGGATTTAACTAGAACAGGCAGTGTGATCAATATATTCATTATTCTATGGTCGCTAAGACCAGGCATGTAAATAGTAGATTGCACAAGATCGGGCGATGATACAAGGACTAAATCAAGGATATTATCATCACGTGTAGGCTTGTCGATCATTTGACTAAGATTGAACAACATGCAAACGTCAAGAAAGTGCTTGGAATCACGTGACGTAGATGTGAGTAACTGCCAGTTGATTTCAGGGAGGTTGAAATCACCGAACAGTAAAAGATTCGGTTTGGGAAATCGTATCGTGATTTCGTTTAGGGCAGTATGTAGTTTATTAACAAAAGAACAGTCAAAACCTGGGGGCCTATAGCACACTGCAAGAAGCGTTTTGCTAAACTGCGATGAAAGACAAACACAACATAGCTTGAGATCGCAAGATAGTTTAACTTAAAATGAAGGCATTTCTTTTTTTATGGCCACAAGGACGCCACCACCACGCTGCCGAGGCCGATCGCAACGATATACAGAAAAGTTAATGTTCGAATAAAAAAAATCATCGTCGTTAACGTCCGGTTTTAACCAAGTTTCCGTAAATATAGCTATGTCGGAGTTGCAGTCGTCGAGAAGACTGCATATTTCATCTTTCTTAGGCAGGAAACTACGAACATTTGTAAAAGTAACAACATGAGACTGCGATTTTTTAGATTTGATACGACAGTTGCTTGGTGTCGGGAGGCGGTTTTTTTTATTCCCATTTAGTTATGCTTCAAGCTCCTTTACGCAGTCACTAATCGGATCGTAAATGTAACGCTTGTTATGAATGTGAAGTTTATCAAAGCGGATTTTAAAGGGCACGTTTTGCGGCTCTGCAAACTGGTATAACTTGCCGTGCGCTAGGCGAACTGATTCAGAAAAGTCTTCACGGACGGCAAAAGTAGTATTTTTTAGTTTGTGACCGGCCGCCAAGATTGATTCCTTATCTTTAAAACGTAGCAACTTGACAATTATAGGGCGGGATTTGTTTTCAGTGAAGCGTCCTAAGCGATGGGACCTTTCGAGGTTGGAAGGGTTCAGCTCGATGCCCAATCTATGTAAGCAGAAATTAGTAACAACTTCTTCGGACTTCGCCCACGTTTCACTCTGGGAATCCTGTATACCAAAAAAAAGTAGGTTTGATCGACGGAGACGGTTCTCGGCGTCGTCGCACCTCGCTTTTAATTTAGGAAGTTCCGATGGGATGGTATTCAGAGGGCTGTTAGGTGATTGTGGCTGAGCTGATGCACTCTTCAATGCCATGATGTCATACTCAATGTTAGTAATCCTATTGTTAAGAAGTATGGCCCTGTCATCGGCCGCTCGCTGATCACGTTGCAAAGATGTAATCGCAGCAAGCATATTTGCTTGGCCTGCTTCAAGACGCGTAAGCGTTTCCAGAATGGTATTGTTTACGGGGGAGTTAGGGCCAGGGTTCGTCTCAATATCTCCCGAGATTAAAAGCAAAAGATGGGAGATCATTGCGTGGTATGCGCAATTGAATAAACATCTCAAAATATTATTACGGTACACTGACAAGTCGTAGGGGCACGACATCACCATAAAACAGCAGAAACCGTTACGAGCGTTAGCAGAGTTGCTAAGATAACTAACCTGTAGCAGACGGGAAGTTTGCATGACAGTTCCAGCGGCAATGTCGTGCCCCAACTGGGAGGCGGATCGGGCGGGCTTTTGTAGACAATCTTCACGTGGATCACATGACGTCCCCGGTTGCCAGATCCTAAGGTGGTTGGGAGCCAGGGTCGGCTGAAGGAAGTGCGGGCAGGGTAGTGGCTGATTGGAAGCCACTCGGACTGGCGGCGGGTGAATCCAGGTGGTTTCGTCTCCACGGTGGTCGTAGAGTGGCGGGCTGGCGGGTAGAGCCACCGCGAGGGCAGCAGCCAGGAAAACCTGTAGCAGACGGGAAGTTTGCATGACAGTTCCAGCGGCAAAATCGTGCCCCAACTGGGAGGCGGATCGGGCGGGCTTTTGTAGACAATCTTCACGTGGATCACATGACGTCCCCGGTTGCCAGAGCCTAAGGTGGTTGGGAGCCAGGGTCAGCTGAAGGAAGTGCGGGCAGGGTAGTGGCTGATCGAAAGCCACTCGGACTGGCGGCGGGTGAATCCAGGTGGTTTCGTCTCCACGGTGGTCGTAGAGTGGCGGGCTGGCGGGTAGAGCCACCGCAAGGGCAGCAGCCAGGAAAACCTGTAGCAGACGGGAAGTTTGCATGACAGTTCCAGCGGCAATGTCGTGCCCCAACTGGGAGGCGGATCGGGTGGGCTTTTGTAGACAATCTTCACGTGGATCACATGACGTCCCCGGTTGCCAGATCCTAAGGTGGTTGGGAGCCAGGGTCAGCTGAAGAAAGTGCGGGCAGGGTAGTGGCTGATCGGAAGCCACTCGGACTGGCGGCGGGTGAATCCAGGTGGTTTCGTCTCCACGGTGGTCGTAGAGTGGCGGGCTGGTGGGTAGAGCCACCGCAAGGGCAGCAGCCAGGAAAACCTGTAGCAGATGGGAAGTTTGCATGACAGTTCCAGCGGCAATGTCGTGCCCCGGTCAAAATATTGTTTTTTCGCGAAGTTATTGAATTTACAGTTTTGGTCTTCACCATGTTTTTGCAAACTGAAAGTCTCTACAGGCAACAACAACAAAGTGACGTCAGTGGAAGGCAGGGGTTAACTTTTTGGACTACAGAAGTTGTTCCCAACGGATTTGAAGTAGTTTCTTGACGTCAATGAGTGCTTTGGAAGCTCGCTCCCGTATCCGCGCTCCAGCACGGAACAAATGATTGGCATATTCTATTTTTAGACTCCTTGCTCGACTGGCAAGCCTGCCTGCCACTGACGTCACGGCACTGAAAAGTGCGCGAATATTTGAATATTGGTTTTTGCACCATTTTCATTTGCCGATTTCACAATACCTATTATGAATTTCGCGATGCTAAATAGCATACCGGAGTCGGGGAGTCAGCAAATATCGTTAGTTGAGGTAGCTCAAAAAATCGGTGGAGTACCCCTTTAAAAGGAGTGCTTTTGATCCCTACAGCAGGGCATCAGGGACTAAGTTTAACTCTTCATGGGATTGATTGTGGTCCCTTGAGCGCCGTCGTGTTTATAATTGGGGGAGTAACTTTGATCTCTTTCGGGATCAAGTGGTGATTGGGGGACTAACGTTTTTTTATTGGGACTAAATTTCGTCCCTTTGGGGATTAATGTTGCCACTTAAAGGGACGATATTTATAGTGACTGGGGAGTAACTTTCGTCCCTTTGAGGATCAATTTTCTCCCTTTTAGGGATGAATTTTACAGTACTCGGGGAGTGAATGTCGTCCTTTTGAGGATCAATTTTGACCCTTTTAGAGATTAATTTTATAGTAATGAGAGAGTAATTTTCGTCCTTTTGTGGACGAATTTTGACACTTTTAGAGCCGAAATTACTACGGAATTAAAAACAGCGCGGAAAGACGAGGACCAGACAAAGAAGTGACATGGACGTAGCGCTGACTTACGACTGAGTTTATTGAACGCAAAATCGCAATATATATTTGCGGTGTCACGAACAAAAGAAAAGAAAGAATTCAGCCCATGTGATGCACCACCAATAAACATAAAACAATGATAAATATATATATATATATATATATATATGCATATGTATAAAAAAATAAAAATCCGCCATGACACAGCCGTAAAGAGTACGTGCTAAAAAACGAGCAAGTTAGAGAACCAGAAAATTCATCTCTTTGCCTGATAGGGCCACAGAAGCACTGATTACAACATGCTGCACCCAACCTCGCTATCTCTACAGCCTCTAAAATTTTTCGAGTAAGCTGGTCCCTATGACGCTTAACAACCTCACACCGTTGGAAGTCGGGTAGGCAACCACAGTCGCGGCAATGAATGCCCAGATGACCGGACGCGGTTGTGGAGACACTGTAAGCGTGCTCTCTTAACCTGTCGTTGAGACAGCGGCCCGTCTGGCCAACGTGGCGCCTGTTACACGTAAGAGGGAGAGAATAAACAACCCCCTCAGAACATGAGACGAAGCGATCTCGATGCCTCGTACTGCAAGCCGTGGCTTGCAGTACGAGGCATCGAGCTATCTGTAGAAAAAACCAGCTATCTGTAGAAAAAAAAAAAAAAAAACTAGCACTTTTATTGTGGAAATATATTTATTCTAGAACCAGTGGCGTACCAACTTGTGTTTGAGTAGGGGGCAAACCAGACCCCCCCCCCCCCCCCCCGGTCGCATATTTTTACTAGTGATGGGCCACACTTTTGTTGCCGAAACGAAAATTCGGAGCAACTTTTACCGAACTTTTCTAACGATTCGGCAATGATACGGCAAAAATGCACTGTTACCAGACTTAACATTGATATTTAGTTTTTTCTGACGAAAAAAGATTAATGTTTTTTTTTCTTAACTTTAATACAACATGTAGAATCTATTGACACAGTTATGACTAAATAACGTGATATTCTACTAGATAGTATCGATGTCGCTTTTGTGTGTTTACTGGCAATTTTAGTGTTTGCTTGCAGAAAGTGGAGTGACAACAAGGTTGGGTAGTAGCCGGCGCAGTCACGAATCACGCTACAAGAGTTTTGATTTTGAGGCTTCATCAGCATACGCCTGCAAGTTTGATTACATTGTTAAAATAAAGGCTACCCCTGCGTTTTTCCTCTATCTGGGAGTCACCGTTTCGTGCGCGAAAACGAATGCAATGGTTGTTTTGCCTTCACCAGAAGAGATAACAATATTGTAAATATGCATGATTTTTTTCGATTTGAGTCACTTGACGTAAGCTTAGCATGAAAGTATGCCTTCCATATTCGCAACGTTACGTTTTTTAATATTTAAATTCCAGTTTCTGGTGTTATGACACACACGGACGTTTAGGAAGTTGGGGAGAGTTAGGAATGTCGGATGTGCAACGTCGAGCATGATAGTTTTGTGTTTATTTTTATGCAGATACATGAAAATCGCGGAATAACGTGAACTAAAAAGCAATATTATTCTGTTTTGGCACAAAGTGCTTGCGAGCTGAAAACAAGATTGTTATAATATTAAAAATATTATTAATAACAATACCAATAATCGTAATAATAATTTTATTTGCACATACCGGAAGGGGCCCATGTGGTGGTGCGCGGGGCTAGTCAGATAGGTGAAAACCCTTACGCAGAGCTCCTGCCAGCCAAACTTGTACGTGGTTACTGTAGTTTAACTACTTTTCTGGGTAGTTTAGTACCTTTCAATTACATTTCTATTTTGGTTATTAGTAGTTTAATTAACTACTTTTCCGAGTGAGTTCTACTCAAATTACAAATTACGTTCGAATTTTAGTGGTTGAAACGCCTAGCAACTGAGATAAGATGTTGGAAGGTCGGCTGATATTTGCAGAGGGGGAAGTATGTGGCTTAGAAAAGAGAAGGGGGAGGAAGGAAGTCATTTGGATAGTTCAAAAACCCCCAAAATTTTAACGAGCTCCCCACTGCAACAACACTGCTACGAGGCGCGTGGAGCGAACAGACATGACGCAAGAGAGGCCGAGTAACTGTGGGATTAGCGTTGAGGACTGGCGTTTCTCTGTGTCCCGAAGCTCAAGGAGACTTGACGCATTTGAAGAAAGGGCTTGTCCCCGCTTCTTCCTAATGCAGGAATTCCTGCCCACTACTGGAGGTATACACACTACATCCTCACTCAAAAGAGGTAACAAAGTGCAGCACCCGCTCTGAGGTTCATCTGGTACTCCTGTATAGCTTGTGCTGTCTTTCGAGACGTCGTCTGGTCATTTCCCTGAGTGAAGTAATGGCGGCTATAAAATCGATACATATAAGTGCTTTATAAGTTGATTGTGTTAAATGGTTCGGGGCAGCGAGAATAAAGCAATCACTCTATGACGTATTAGTTGCCGCCATTTCCAAAAAAAACTGATGCATTTCTGAATTTGCCGTTCTTTCCGAAAAAGACTGATGCACCTCCGATTTGCCCTAAAAAGATGCATACCGGCCAATTATAAAACAAAACAAAAAACAATGTCGAGTAGGAAATGAAAGGGCATTCTGAAAGAGTGTGTTAAAAAGTACTTCAACTTTGCTTTGGAAGTACATTGTATTTATAGTACTTTACTTCAAGTACATTGCATTCGGTGTACTTACTACTTTACTTGAAGTACATAACCTCTCATTTACTTTGTACTTCCAGGTAGTTTTTAGACGTACTTTACGCATTACTGTAAGCAATCAAACACTGTCTGCAAAATCAAGCTCAGGCAGTGCTAAACCTCAAAGGTGAAATGATACATCCGCAGTACATCCTTGACCAAAAATAAGTCCACAACAATTAGGCATGCAGAAGCAGAACCAGCTATTACAGCGTTTCTGTAAAAACACAACCCGCTTTATATTCGGCTGGCAGAATTTCGCTAACGGATCAAAACCTTTGTAACTACTTCCTTGAAAATAAAAGTAACTTCAAAAGTAATTTGCATCTTTTTTACGGTAATTAGTAATTTACTCAGTTACTTTCTATTTGAGTAATTTCTACTCTACTCAAATTACTTTTGAGGCTAATACTCAGTAAATTACGTTTTATTGAGTAGCTTGTACATGTCTGCTGCCAGCCCGCCACCCCATATGAAGAAAAAAAACAGAGAAATAAATGTACAGAATATATACTACAGAAAGTACGTAAAAAGGAAAGCAAAAAAAGGAGAAAACATGTATCACATTATAACGACGATGCCAGCAGCATCCCATACATTCTGGCAAGCTGTCGTGACTCTGACCTGTTTGACGGCAGTGGGCTTCGCACACTGATCGTAATTGTCAGTTGTCAGCCAATGTTTTAACTACCTCGTTTCATCAGTGGAAACGTCAAATGAAAATTACACTATCCAGAATGCACCGCATCATTTGTCATTTGCGCAGTGGACTGCGTAAATTACTGGCCGATCTTCTGCTCTTGAGGCAGAAAATATTGAAGAGAACCACACTCGCAAAAGCTCACAAACGCTAAGTTACCGTGTCACCTACTCCACACCTCGCCGTAACCGCTGGTTGTACTAAACTGTGCGATGGTAACTGCGCGACTGCGCGGCGTTCATTTGCAATCCATGGCCTCGTCGCGTTCTTGCGCGCGCGCAGACATTTGCCAAATTTTTGCCGAATCTTTGCCGAACTTTCTTCCAAAATTTCGGCATGTGCAGAACATTGCCGAATCTGAAGTTCGGCAGATTCGGTCCATCACTAACATTTACGGCGTGTGTGTGTGTAGGCGTTGTAAAAGAGGGGGGGGGTGGAGAGGGCCAATTGTCTATGCGCGCCGAGCGCTTCGGTCACTGGCTCCTTTTACAGCACAGGCGATAGACCCCCTAGCAACGACGCTCACGCCGGATTGGCGGCTCGGCAACGCTCGGGAACTTAAATTTCGGATTCGGACGGCGCGTGTATCACTCGAAACGCGTCCACCCGCGCGTTAACCTGCCCCCGCGCCTGCGTTCTGGCCGCTTCGCGGCGACAGTGTGCGGCTGCTAATTACAAAACGATTAAAGCACTCACCTCCCCCCCCCCCCCCCCCCCCTTACACGTCGCTTTGCGGCGTCCGGCCGGCAACCCAAGCCCCGTTGTCCCCCATGCACCTCCGTAAATAGAGTCCCATACGATTTAGTTCAGTGATGTTTCGTCAACAACATTCGTGTTTTTTTTTTGTTTTTTTTTAGTGTTAATCGTAAAAATGAAATGTAAATATCGCCAAAAGCCCACACCATGGATAGAACCCGGGTCTGATACGCATGAGGCAGACATCTTGCCACTAAGTTATGCTTCCGCTTCGGAGATTCGCATTGTAACCGCTGCCTATGTTGACGGCGGCAGCGCCTATCTCCACAAATCAGTCAATCCGGCGTGAGCACCGTTGCTAGGGTTTGTATCGCCTGCGCATTAAAAATATGCCCCCGCGGGTCGGGGGGCGGTGTTCTTGGTATTCCTTGGGCGCCGCTGGCCAGTGTTTGCCTTGCCCAGTTGCGGCTGTTTCAGGGGGGGGGGGGGTGCAAAACACATGTCCTGGCCCCGCACTTTGAGAACTGGGGGGCAAGCGCCCCCCTAGCCCCCCCCCCCCCCCCGGTTGGTGCGGCCATGTCTAGAACTACACAACACTGCAAATGAAAAAAATTGCACATCACAAGAAAGTATACAAGAAAATACTGCCATCTTCGCACTGAAGAACTTGCCGAAATTTTACATGACTAGCATATACATAGGAATCTACAGTGGTTCTTAGTGCTGCGGAACAAGCCCGTAAAATTGGTGCCTCCACATTAAAAGTTAAAGCATTCACTGAATGTGCATGTTACCTGTTGAAATTGTAAGGAATTTCGCCTCCTTCCAGTGAAAAATTACACCAACTTGCCAGGGCCTACGATGGACTTGGTTGCAGCCCCTATTGGAAAAACGTACGAGAAACATACCTGCTGCTTGTACAGTTCTCGTATGACACCAACGTAATTTCTTGTTATTATACATGCAGGTAGTTTGGTTTGACGTTCTGCATAACTGGAGATACCGGCACCGCTATGGTTCCGCGTCTGTCTATACTGGCAGCCAGTTTGCTTGCCGATATGATTTGGTGTGGCTGGTATGATTTTGCGTCCGATGACGTAGGCGACCACCCTCTTTCGAGCGCAACGCTTATACCTCAGGAACACCGGTATCACCAAATCATACATGCAGAAAGGCGACCGACATCTTCCAACGAACGTCCATTATCTACCACCGGTATCGTTACATATGCCATCCATGTCGAAACAGAACATAGACCGACGTTGAGCTCACACGAATTCCTCGGTCAACTCTTCACGGCGACGTCTTGGGGCGGCTGTCTCGAATAATGAGCACCGCAAGTGACAGCCGCACCAGCCGTACTGCATAGCAAAGCCAACGTGCACGGCAACAAACCGATCGTGACACCAAGCCGAGAATACCGCGTCACCGGTCGACAGCAGCAAACGGCCCGTTGCTCGTACCGTGACTCGTACACGGCCAACTCGGCGTCTTTTCGTGGTTCCTCACGTCGCAACCAGCTGCAACCGCACGATTCCTCAACCGATACCGGCGTCGGCTAAAAGCGAAACGTAAAGCGGCCGCCCAGTGACTTCCGCTTCGGCTGCTCCGCTTCCCCGCTTTCCCAACTCCCGTCGTCACGGAGAAGATGGCGGAGAGTGCAGGACGTCGGCTCGTTCGTTGTACGGGACAGACGTTTGGCGGTCCGTTTCTACTGCGACTCTGGTTCTGAACTCGACGGCGCCTCTCATAGTTCACCCAGGTGTGGTCAGCCTGGGTCAGCGCAGCACGGCGGGCTCGCCTCGTCCGATTGTCGGACCGTCCACGACTTCGAAATGCGAAGTTAGGCCCGTAGGCCTAGGATCCGAAGGCGTGAAGCGGTAAGCGAATCTCGTCCCCTTTTCGTTCTACTTTTAAATTAAGTTAGGTGCGCTTCAGTGTAAGCATGCGTGCCAAGTGTTCGTAAAAATTTTGAGCTAGAATAATTGTGCTTCATCACGGTTTGTCATTTACCGAAAATGTAAATCGAGCCGATGAACGAGGATCCATGCTTGAAAACGATGTCTGTATGATGTTAACTTATACCTGGGCGGTTAAAAAAAAAAAAAAAAAAAGACTGGTTACGGTTGAATGCGAGGCTGCTCCCACTGCAATGGTAAGCGCTTAGAGCGCCTTTCTGAACGGCATGTAAGCAATGTAGCGATCAACGAGACGAGCGACGGCGAGAAGCTACGACCCTGTTGGAAAATCTCGACGATGGAAAGAAGATAGAAAAGTCTCATACAAGCGCAAAAGGAATATGGACATCGTATACAAGCGAAAAGTCGGCTCCAATATAGTAGATTAAGGCGGAACGATACAGGTGGGCGGAACCATACAAGCGTGTCGTATTATGGGACATCCTATACCAGCGTTGTGGATTATGTCGGAACCGTTAAGGCGGACGGAAGCATACGTGCACAACGTAATATGGGACATCCTATACCAGCGAATAGGCGATACCACCACGGTGGAGCCATATGGCTCCAGCATGCTGGTATCGCCTTTTTACTGTTGTACAGGGCGATTTAGTTTTAAGCTCTACATATATGCTTTGAAAGGTCGTGAAAGCTAAATTAATGCGGTTTGTGCAGGCGAGTTGTACGGCCAGGCGTACGTAGTATAGGGACCTAATCGTAACGATCAGTCGGATAATTAAATACAATTTGTTAATCGACTTTTTAATTAGTGAAAATGAACATATGGTTTCAATTAGCAACTTCCCGAGTCATTGAAAACCACAAAATCAACTATTTTTAGAAGGATATAATGCAGGGGTAGCATTTTACGCGTTAAGTAATAACGCTTGATTTGGATGAGTTTCTAGGTTTCAGTTTCTTATCGGACGCCGTAAAATGCTGCTCGTCTTATATCTATCTTCACAAAGAAAGTTTATTTTGTGTGTTTTTATGATACTTAGCAAGTTTCTAAATGAAACCATGGATCTATTTTCACAAATTAAAATTTTAAGAAACATATTATACTTAAAGGGAAGCTGAAGCGGTTTTGCATTTGGGGAAACACATTAAAATATTCTTTTTGACCTCCAGGATATCAAATATCACAATTATTTCTCGATTTGGTTAATCGAGGCTGCATAGAATCATTTGTAAAGTACTGCTGGAGGCACTTCCCTGGAGAGCGACCTCACAAAAGCAGCTTTCGAAATCTTTGCTCACGCATCTTCAGCGCCTATCAAAGCTATGCACGCACATGCTATGTTTTAAAAGGACGGAAAAATATGTTACGACTGGTGGCAGTGCGGGAGAATATACCTAGAAAACTTGCGATTGGACGCGCGGCCCTTAAGCGACACACGCTTGACGGCCGAAAGGTCTTCTTACGATGTCACAATTGGTAGGATGTTTTTTTGTGTGTTTTCTCACGTTTAGTTATATCTTTGTGGAAAACGAACGGGATATACAGATTCGCGGGATAAAACTACGCTAAAATGAAGCTCCATCTAGTTTTCTGAAAGAAGTCTGGCACTTCTCTGTAATAAGTCGACTGATCATTACGAATTAACCTTTTATATTATGCCGCCCTGGCCAAATACCTCACGGGCACAGACTGCGTAAATGTAGCTTTTACGGCTTTTTAAAAAAATCTGTAAAACATACAAAAAAACACCCTCTAGAATGTCCCCCAATACGATACGATAATATGGTTCCTTCCCCGCTTGTATTGTTCAAGAAGGACTTGCGGACATCCAGCCTCTCATTGGAATGCTGGATGTCAGCGAGTCTCTACACCAGTGAGTGGTTGCAAACAAGCATGATGTTTGCACACCATTAAGCTCTTATCCGAGGCCATCCAGGAGCACTAAGAGCAGAGGCAAAATGTAGTGACCTGGTAAATTTGGTTGCGGGTATTTATTTTTAGAAGAAACGCATGCAGCAAAGTTTAACTTTGCTCAAAAGACGATAATTAAAATTCAATACTGAACAATGGTGTCCCTCGAGCTGTCAGACCGAACTCCCACTCTTGCCACTCAGGAGTTCCTAACTTGTGCGTAGAGGATCAGCACAACCCAGATTTGTGCTGCGAGCGCACCTGCAATATAAAAGATGAATAAACATGAGATGAAAAATGAGACGTTTGCAATTCTCTGTAATGTGTTATTAAAGCACAGATCTTGAAAAGGAGGATGGGAGGGTATGCCCCTCCTCCCCCTCCTCTTCTGCTCCCTCCCATTTAGCGGGAAATTTCCCTTTAATTTAGCGGGAAAATTTCCCCACTAAATATAGCGGGTTAAGTTTCCCACTAAATTTAGCGCGGAAATTGATGTAACGTGACCTCAACACCAAAGCAGTCTTCGCGCTAAAAGTAGCAGGGAAAATGACGTCGCATGACCGTGTCACGTCATTCATAAAAAAATTCAGTTTCTCAACTAGATTTAGCGGAAATATTAACGTCCCATGACCTCAACATTTATTCAATTTTCTGCAAAGTTTAGTGGGGCGGTTACGCCGAGAGCGACGCCGCGAAATGCGGAAACAATTGCCTAAGAGCTGCGCTCAAAAAACTAAATGCCTCAGGTGAAATAAAGTGAAAATTAGAGATAAGACGAAGAAAAGAAAATCTAAGATGCCGTTCTCAGATCCTTCCTTTTGTCCGTTCTCAAATGTTTTGATTTCAAGAAATGTTTATCTCTATTCATACCCAGGGAACCCCTCCCAGTTTCAGCATGAATGCAATAAATCAATGCAGACTAGGCCTTGTGAACTATAATGATGCACATGAAAATGAATGTTTGCCACATAGTCATGTATGAGTTGGTGGCTAGAATCTCTAAATACATTTGTAGTGAGGAACATTCTTGAATAAAACTTCTAGCGTTCGAATTCAACACTTTGAACTTCCATAAAGAACACTGTATGGCAGATTTTTTTGTGACACATCAGAAACGGTACAGCACTCTCATCCTAGCATACCTAACAAGAATTTGCATTTTTTAGCATGGCATGTGCTATTCTAATGCCCATGCAGCCCCCTTTAAAAAAATTCCTTTGTAGAGCTTTTTATGGATTCTTACTTAACTCGCACGACAGATTCGGTACCTTGAATTCTCACTCGGCATCAATTGTTTTATATATTGATGTAATAGCGAAAGACAAGATGTATGAACTTAAGTACGGCTGAACAAGCACAGATGTTTTAAAAAAGTACTGTCGAAAACTCAAATGTCAAAATAAAAATTAGGTAGAATGTGGATACAATTATGGATATAGTCATGAATATAGTTAGCAGATTCAATATGAAGATTATATGTTAGACGCACGCTCAAAGAAATCTGTTACATCTATATTCATTCAAATTACTTCGCAGAACCCAGCGCTCCAGTCTCAGGTGGGAGTTCGCTGAATGAGTTTACTGAAAAGCAGTGTAGACGGAAAAAGCAGTTTGATCTGCGACAATGAGCATTACATAAGTGACATGTCATTATTACTGTTACGGTGCCGAATGTTTCAAACTGTCAGTCGCGCCATTCAGTGAGTTCCCTCCGTACATTACAGAGTTTGGCTCTCTCGAATGCTTTGCGAGAAAAATTATGAACTGGAAATATCTAGCGCAGTTCTAGAAGAACTATTTCCAGAATCATATCTCAGCACCGTAAAGAATATAAAACGTTTCTAGAGACAAGGTTAGTGCAGGAGTTGAATAAACTAAATACTTCGTTTTGCGAAACCATCTTGCCGTGGTAAACGTATAAAGTTCCCCTAGGCAGAGCTTGTCATTACGGATGATTGTGCCCCATTGCGTACCATAAAATCTAATTTGCAACCTACAATATTTACAGACTCAACCAACTCTGAATAAGTGGACCAGTTGGCATTAAAGATTGGTCTCACCATGACTGTCTGCGAACATCTACATACACTATGACTGTCTGCGAACATCTGCGAACATCTACATCTGCGAACATCTACGACAGCAGGATTCTCTGCGAATTTAAGCGCCTGGTCACCGCAGGACGCTTTCAGTGGGCACAGAGGAGCGGCGGCTATGCGGTTGCTTCAAAATCCCTTCTGCTTCATTCTGCAGGTTCGTAAATACCCATCTTTTCACGTTAAACGATCCTGTAATGGCTTTCTGCTGCTCCCCCAGTGCCCGCTGGTTTTTGTTAGAATTGCTTATATGTGTGTTCACGTTTTTAAGTTACTTTTGTTGTCTGGGGACGTTGAATTAAACCCCGGCCCTATCACTAACGCTGATATTCTGGCTGCCATTGCTGAACAGTCTTCTAAAAACGATGCGCGTCATACCGAAATGGTTGACATGCTAAATCAGGTCAAGGATAACCAGCATCAGCTAGAACTAAAAGTGTTAGACATCAATTCAAGACTTGCAGCAGTCGAATCACTTGTAGAATTACTAGATGTGCCAAAGCATCCTACTGAACTGTCTAATGTTGTTAGTGAGGCCGTCCGAGGCGAAACTACCGTTCTGAATTCAAGACTTAATGAGCTTGAAGATAGATCCCGTCGTGACAATTTACTTTTCTACGGTATCGCCGACACCCTTTCCGAAGACTGGTTGCAGTCAGAATCTCATATCCGCGATAATCTTTCCACAATATTAGGACTAGATCTACCTGGCGAGGCAATATCCCGTGCTCATAGATTAGGCTCATACTCAACTAATAAATGCCGGCCAATAATTGTTAAATTCTCTTCCTCTAAATTCAAGGCGAATGTGTTTTCTCAGCGTTTTAAGTTGAAAGGAACAGGAATTTCAGTCAGTGAGGATTTCTGTCCGGCTACGCGGCAGTTACGTAAAAAGTTAATCGATTTCGGTAAAGGCACCGGTCAGAGGTTCTCGCTCAAACTAAACAGGCTGCACGTTAATCAAAAGGTGTATACTTACTGCCCTGTAACAGATTGTGTTTGCGAAGTGACTCCTAGTCACGCTCGTGAAGCTAACAACGCCGCGTTTCTCCCTCCGGGTGCCAATAATACAGTTTCCGCTCCGCAACCGGGCACCGATAACGCAGTTTCCGCACCTGGTCCAAGCAATTATAATTCACACGCGTCATCAACATAACTATGTAAAGGCCCGGCGACTAACGTTATCTCAATATTGTATTCCAACGTGCGAAGCGTGTGCAACAAACGCGACGCTTTGTCATCTCTTATCGACACGTGTACAGCTGATATTGTTATCCTGACCGAAACGTGGCTTTCTAGTAAAATTGCTGACAGTGAAATTTTTGAGTGCGAAGGTATGTACAAATTTTATCGTTTCAATCGTGACTCGCGCTCAGGTGGCGGTGTTCTTATCGCTGTTCGTGATTCTATAATATCGAGCGTTATACCACTTAACCTATCATTAGAGTTCGTGTGTGCCCGTGTACATGTCAGAAACAAGGATTTTATTTTTTGCGCCTGCTATCGACCCCCCGCTTCGTCTAGTACATTTTGCTCTGAGCTTCACGATGTCTTAAATAGATTGGTAGTACGTTTTCCTTCTTCGTCTTTGCTTCTTCTGGGGGATTTTAATTTTCCCACGATTAACTGGAAAAGTGACACCCCCACAGTAAGTGATCACTCATTGCAGGCTCTTTCGTTTCTAAGCCTTTGTCTTGATTTTAATTTAAAGCAACTTGTACAAGAGCCTACACGATGTTCATCTCATTCTTCCAATGTATTAGACCTCATTCTCACCACAACCCCTGAGCTTGTGTCTCCCTTAACATACTTGCCAGGTTTAAGTGACCATTGTGTTATTCAGTTCGACCTGCAGGCATCTGCTTCCTCATATAAAGCATTTAAGATTATTCGTGACTACAAAAATGCCGATTTTGTTTTAATTAATAATGAATTAGACACGTTTCTAACTGATTACATCTCACGTTTTCATACGCGAACGGTTGAAGAAAATTGGTCTCTCTTCAAGCAAAAAGTGAGTGACCTAACTGACCAGTACATCCCTCTGAAGCGCATCCGCTCTAATTCACAGGCACCTTGGTTTAACGCACGCCTTAAGCGTCTGCGAAATAAAAAGAAACGGGTATTTCGGCGCGCAAAATTAACAAAAAGTGCTGAGCGCTGGGACGCTTACGAAGCTGCTGATACGGAATATAAACAAGCTGTCGCACAATCAAAGCAGGAGTTTTATCAGTGTACACTTTTTTCTCTTTTAAAAGATAACCCACGAAAGTTTTGGAGCGTGGTCAGCGGTAGTAGATCCAGTGCGGTTGAGCTTTGTGATGCGAATAATGTTCCTGTAGATCTAAACGATTGTTGCAATGTCCTGAATGATGTGTTTGCTTCTTATTTTTCCCACACGACTCCTACCTGTTACTCCATTGTTTTCAGCCCTAATTATAGTCCTATGTTTCCTGTTAGTATTGATTCATTTGGTGTCGACTGTTTAATCCAGAAGCTTAAAATTTCTGCGTGTGCTGGGATTGACGGAATCAACTCAAAATTCCTGAAGAGCACCGCCACCTATTCATCTTTGATTCTTTCCGAAATTTTTTCACAGTCTTTGCAGTGTTGCACGTTACCCAACGATTGGAAGGTAGGGAAGGTGGTTCCTTTGCATAAATCAGGTACTGCTCACTCCCCACTTAACTACAGGCCCATATCATTGACTAGTGTGCCGTGTAAATTGCTTGAACATATCATTTACTCTCACCTTGTTGCCTTTCTCGAGTCCAATTCTTTTTTTACTAATTGTCAACACGGGTTCCGAAAATTTTTTTCTTGTGAAACACAGCTCGTATCGTTTACTAATGACCTGATGGTTGCCATTGATGCCGGGCTAATAGTTGACTGCATTTTCTTAGATTTTGCTAAGGCTTTCGATTCTGTCTCGCACGACATACTTCTCTTGAAACTGAGTAAACTTAATATCGATCCTAACATCTTGGGCTGGATTAAATGTTTTTTATCTAACCGCTCACAATATGTTTCTGTCAATGGGCATAATTCTTCTACTACTCCTGTAACGTCCGGGGTACCACAGGGATCTGTCCTAGGGCCTCTCTTGTTTTTAGTCTACATTAACGACCTCCCATCGCAAATTGTCTGCTCTATTAAATTGTTCGCGGATGACTGTGTACTTTATCGCGTAATTACTAATGCCCAAGAGTGTGCTATACTACAGTCAGACCTTGACGTAGTTTCTTCTTGGTGCGCTGAATCCCTAATGAAGCTTAACGTTACTAAATGTAAAAGCATGCGTGTTTCGCGACTCTCTAAAAACACTGACCCTGCCATATACATCCTTAATGATATACCATTAGATGCTGTTGCTTCATACAAGTATCTAGGTATTCACATAACTCATAACCTTTCCTGGAACATGCACGTTGACTATGTCTCTAATAATGCTAATCGTATGCTTGGGTTTTTGCGGCGCCATTTTCGTTCCGCTAATCTTCCCGTCAAACTGCAATTATATAAAGCCTTAGTCAGGCCAAAACTCGAATACGCCTGTTCCGTTTGGGATCCGGGTCATGTAACATTATCACACATTCTCGAATCAGTCCAGAACCGAGCAGCCCGTTTTATCCTTTCTAATTATTCTCGTACTGCTAGTGTTTCATCAATGAAGACAACTTTGGACTTACCTGACCTTGCTTTACGCCGTAAATACTTTCGTCTTTGTCTTTTCCATAAAGTGTATTATTCTAATCCAATTCTAAAAGATCAACTACTTTTTCATCCGTCATATGTGTCACCTCGTCACGATCACCAGTGTAAGGTTGGCACGCCGACATGTCATACGAACATCTATTTTGACTCTTTTATTCCAAGAACATCTAGCGAATGGAACCACCTCCCTGCCTCCATCGTGTCCATCCAGGACGTCACATACTTCAAGAAGCTTGCCAACGATTTCATCTGTACCACCCACTCCTCTCTGTAGAGCCTCCGGGCATTGAGAGTATGAAAATAAATAAATAAATAAATAAATAATAATTTCCACGAACCTATGTATTTCGAGAAAATATTTGGTGCGAGCTGCTTAAAAGACAATAGCACATTTTAACACTAATAGAAAGCCTGTAATGGACCACAACTTAAGCAGTTTTCACTTCATTAATAACGAAGAGCACTTACACATATGTGAACCATGAATATAGGCCTGCACTGAATTGTTTTCTTAAATTGAACCTGCTATGCTCTGTTTACTATATAAATCTTTGCAGAGCAAGTTCCTGTTTTTTTATATTTCACATCTCCTGACTGCTAGGTGTGGTAGGTACATAAGATTGATGACAGCAACGCAACACAATGATTATTTTAGGAATTTGTTAGGGTACCCCCCAGCATGAGCAAAGCGATCTGCGGGAAGTTATTTCTGTGACACCGTCGAACCTACATTCGCGGGCTTTAAGTTCACATGTTAATCTTGTCGGCAGACTCCTTTTTGTAATTGGAACTCTATCCAACCCAAGATTTGAATATGTTTTTTGCATTTTAGGCTTAGTAGTGCTTTTGCTGTTCTATTAATCAATAAGAAGAATGCTTATTTCAGTGGCATACCTAACACCTGGTGGCACGAGGACTCCCCTGTCGTGACGCTGATCGAAAGTCACAGGCAGGGAGACACTGCGACGCTCTTGTTGCTGGGATTACCTCCCCCATGGTCCTGGCCAGACCAAAGAAGAAGATTGAGTCCAAGCTTGAGGCCACTGGGATCTCCAGATCTTAAGGCACCCAAGTAACTGAAAATAAAAACAAATCACAATCAAGTACTTGGCAGAGCTACATTAGAATGGCTAGCATATTCTTTCGTGATCAGCACATAGATCCTTTTGTTTTAGTCATAGTCACCCCCCAGGACAAGGCCACGCAGGCCTTAAAATGATGGGTACCGTATTAAGGCGAATGATCAAATGCATTCATTTAACCCTCTTTCGCCCAAACCTGAGAGATTTCTGTCAAATATTCACATTCAACTGTAAAGTCTATGAAAAAAAACTACTACTGCAATGCAGTGGGAGAGTTTAGCCAGTGGGTGTGGCAACGAAGGCGCCGGAGAGGAGGAAAGGGAGGAGAACGCCAGAGGGAGAGAGAAGGCAGCAAAGAGGCAAAGATGAGACGACCGCCATTTTGACGCAAAGCTGTCGGCACAAAGCACTGTTGGGCTACGCGTCGTCTGCTACGGGCTTATTTCTTTTTTTCTTTTTTTGCCTGAATAAAAATTTACGTTCATACATGGAGAAACTTCTTTCTTTAGGTGTTTAAGCCACCGAGGAATAACACTATACCATTTTATTGCCAGAGCCTGCCAAATAAAAGGAAAGAACCGAAATTTAGATATCGATCCCATGCCGGGCAAATGAATGAAAATGGCGGCCCTCCCCGCTCAGCTGGGAGCAGACTAGAGTTCACGCGCATGCGCTCACGCCTCTCGCTCTGTGCCGCGGGCTGATTAGCTCACTCGGAAGGAATACGTTACGGCAGCGAAATCATAGACTGCCAGACTCTCCCCATATATGGCTCTGCTGCAATGGAAAGATTTTCCTACCCTCGTGCTCAGCGAGTGTCGGCTGGGGACACAACTCCAGTTCATACACTCGCTGAACATGAGGATAGAGTGTACCAGCAGAGGGCAGGTGTCTGGATAGAAAGAGTTTAGTTGGCGCACCAAGAGGCTAACGAATAAAAATGGATACTACTCTGAGCAAAATGCCAAAAAAGCGTGGATCTCGGCTTGACACTACCAGCGGCACACAGTATCTATTTTACTGACAAAGGGGTACTTAATCATTATTTTTAGCTACTTAATCAAACTAAATATTCTTCCCGGCTTGCTTTTTAAGAAAATCTCTAAATTTACAAGAACTATTAGGACAACGGCTAAAAAAAGCAATGACAAAGCCAACAATCGAATTCGCTTGCTCTCCAGTAGCACGACACGTACGGCACGCAGACCTGCAGAATGAACAAGCAGTCTAAAAAACAGAGTATGTCATATGTATATATTTTTTTCATGCTGCAAAGCAAGCGCTGGAAGGAGGTTTCACGACATTAACGAAATTTCATGCAATCAGTTGAGAACAAGTAAGAGCAGTGAACTTGTCCTTGCCCCTGGCATAAAGTTTTAGTGTTGCCCATGGAAACTCATATAAATTTGTAAATAAAAACAAGAACGACTAACCTTCATTAAAAAAATCTGTAACTTTGGCAAAGAAACGTTACCTTGAACAAAATATGTGCGATACAGTTGCACAGCGTCCATTTGTGTGCTTAACCAATTTTGAGGCAAATCAGCCACAATGAAAAGAAGACGTTTGAGTAAATTAAGGGAGAGACAGAAAGGATGCATACCTACAACAAAAAAATTTAGAACGACCACGGGCAGGAAACTCTGGTGAGGCTCTCGGAGCGACTCCCTGCAATGGGCCTGCGCAGACCACAGAACAAGATCGGACAGAGCTTGCACCATAAGGTCCTTCATACCATGAAGTTACAGAAGCGGGTGCAATTGGAAGCAAAGTGCATTTCATTTCTCTGCAGAACGAAGAGTTTAATAGCTAGTATGCATTCATATGGTGAAACAGTCATGAATGCACAGACTTTTCAATGCAGCACTATATCACCAAATTGTTAACCATGCCGGGCAACACTAAAAACCGAGAGCATTATTCCAAACTATCTCAGCCTAAAGTTAACCACGACAGAAGCTTCAAGCCATCCTTGCAAATTCAGTGCACAAAGCAAGCCATGTAACCTTCTAGTTGGACGCCATGGTATGTCGAGCTTATAATCATGTGTCATGCTGTTTTTGCTGCAATGGCTTGTAGTGTCAAAAGTGGTCCAGTTTAAAAAAGAGACGCAAAGTATAGACGTTTGTGAGTGGGGCCCTCCCCTAGTCTGCAGCTATACATTGCGAAATAGGACGTTCCAACCGGGATGTTTGCTGCCTGTAACCACACGACCAGCTTGTGCCCAGCGATTGTTCGAGCAGATACATGTCCTCGACAGTGCCGTTATTTGACACGCATTTTTATGAATGTTAAACATGACTGACTTACAGAGAGACTGCACCTCAACGACTAATGACTTGGGATACCTAACTGAATACTGATATATTAACTAAATGAAAAACAATTACCTGGCAGGCATTAAATTTTTCAAGAGGCTAGGTCGACTCCGCATTAAGTTGAAGGAGTCGATGCGTAATAGGACAATACAAACAAAAATATGCCTTAGAATTCCTTTTGCCCCCCCAAAATGATGTGGTTTTGAAGGTAAGATACACAATGTTCTTGATTCAGAAAGAGCCTCAGCTGTACAAATGCATATGCAGTAAGGGCACACGCCAAGCCAATTCTACTCAGCTCTGTGCAGGTTAAGCTAAGTTAGAATATAGAAGTACACGCTCACTGACACCATGAGAAAGGCAGGGAGAAGTCTCCGTTGTTCCACCACCAGCCCGTCTGCTACCTTCGATGACGTTTCAGCGCCTCATGAGCCTGGAGCGAGCACATCTGTCCAAAGTGGGGTGAAAAGCACAAGCACGTGCTGGAGGACGCCCAGCCATTCTCTTTTTGTCATCGGCTATACACTCCGTGCGGGAACTATAGAGGGCGCTTTGAAAAACGCGCGCAGCGCCGCTAGCGGAGGAGCTGGCGTTCGACCGTGAGGCGCGTTCAGCAGCCTGCGGCGCCTTTTCGCATGCCAAGCTGTGGCGGCGGAAGCGCGCACGGATGAAATTTTTGCTTTTTGAGCCGATACGTTGAGGGTGACGTTGCTTGAATGCTGGGGCAGACCTAAGAAGGGCATTTAGCTGTTCTCTTCTTCTTATATATTGAGTTTTAGTCGTTATTCGGGGGAATTTCTCTAGTTGCGGCCAAAAAAGGAGTTGGAGCAATTTTCCGAAAAGTAAGACGGCTGCCACCATAATTGCTTTGAGTGGAAAATTTATTTCGCTCGTCGCTGTAAACGTAGGACTGCTGGAAATATAATAGTTGGAGGCGAGTGAGATATTCACCAAGTTTGTGCACGAAGTGTGGCAAGTTTCTTTAAGACAGCAGGTGTGAAAGTTATGTTTCTAACGAATAAAGAAATAAAGCTGTACGGTATATCCAATATTGGACCCAAAATGTGTTATAGCGGGCTGCGCAAAGTGCAGATTTGGGCAAACAGGTGCTTGGACTTGACAGTAACATGACACAGCACTTATTATACAAAAAAAAAAGTGGCATAGGGAACCAGGTGAAAATTTGGTTTGGGTGGCGTAACTCAATGGGAACCGGTTTTGACCATGAAAAGGCTGTCAAGAAAATACCACTGGTCGGGGGAGGTGGAGACTTTAGAGGTAGGAAGGGACTAGTAGACTGTACTTCTAATTGAAACAACTTTACGAAAGGTGGTTCCAAAGCCGAGAAAAAAAAGTTGTCAGCCAACGCACGGTTTGGCCGCCAAGGGCTTTTGCGGTCAGCTGTTGTGTAATAACCTGTTGTGCGAGGTGCTGATTTTCGGCCCACAGGTACTTTGACATGACCGTCACTTGGCACAACACTTATTATAACAAAAATAGTTGGCCTAGCGAAACCAGGTGGAAATTTAGTTTGGGCGGCGTAATTAAATGGGAACTGGCTTTGACCGTCAAAGGCTGTCAGAAAATACCACTCATCGTGGGAGGTGCACACTTTACAGGTATGAAGGGACTTGTGGACGGTACTTCCAGTTCGAACCACTTTGCGATAGGTGGCTCTAAGCCGAGAAAAAAAAATTGTTGTCTACAGAACTCGGGGTGTCAGTGTTTCCACATCCAAAAGGAGGCTGACCAAGAAAGAAAGCACATGACATAAACTTCCATACTCAAACGCCGATTCTCTAGTGATTCCGAGTTTCATGTTTGTTTTCTTTAGATTTATATTTGTCACTTTTTTTTACCGTTCAAATCTTTCTTCATGAAGTACAGATTGCGTGCCATATTTGTCCGGAAATATCATCGACCCGTACGATGGGGACGAAACTTTTTTGGAGGGCATTCCTCCAACGAAATTGGCACTGCATACCCGCGAGTGTGTGATGGCATTTCAGTTCGTCCCATCGGCGCTGACACATGTAGGCGTTACTGGTACGAAAACAAATGCAGAGCGCAAAGCGGCAGTGTAGAATATGTCAGCCGTGCCGACACAGTGGCAGACATGATCGGGACACCAAATTTCTCGCGTCGTACGGCACGGCTCCATCGTTGTCGCTGTCCCACAAAACATCAGCGAGGTGAAAAACTGTGAAACTTTGTCTCCACGAGATACGACGCATAACTATTGAAGCACTTAATGACGCAGCACAGGCAGCACTTCATGCTGTGGACCCAGCGCAACAGCACCACTCCGACTTCAACGCGTACCAACGTACTCGGTGTGGTTTCGGTTTCGTTTTCTCTGGGGTGCTCACTGCCTACCTTCGGTACCGGCCGCGGGGCGGCGCGCCAGTCGCGTCGCACGGAGTGTATACTACATATTTTTAGTATGACATATTTTTAAGTGGGAAAAAGTATTGCAAATATGCAGTCCACCTTTGACCATAATACAGAATTCTGATAAAGATAACAACAGTTGCCACTCACAATTTTCCAAATAAGTGCTCCCACCTATCGGAACATCTACACATGTGGTGCGTGAGTGGGTTCAGGATTGAGAGGCTAGAAAACGAAGCGCTCAAAAGGCTTGTCTGGCCCTTCCAACCATGCGGGTATATTCGTCGCAAATCCCCGATTTTTAGACAAAATGATTGAGAATGAGGAAATCTTGTCTACGCCCGAGGTAGAACATTGAATTTTGATCCCCCCATATTGTGCGAACCATCCTTCAAACTGCGGTACCACCTGCAAATGAACTATGTTGCGCTGCGGCACGCGTCCAAGCTGCCTGCTTCAGAGGAAAACCACTGCTCGTGTTGAAGATGATCATCGGTTGGCAATGAGACACACGGTGCTATCGGCGACGGTTCGCGTCTTGGGTCATGACCACTTTCACAACCGGCAGTACTGCCATAGCAATGTTGGTTATGCGTGGAGAAACAAAACACAAGGCGATCAGCGGTTGACACACTCGGTAAGAATGTAGTATGGTAGACCCATAGACTAATAACAGGCAGAGTCGCTGCAACGGTGGATTTCGCGGTCACGGGCTCACCGTCGTGACACTTAAATAGGCTCAAGCAGACTCGGGCAACCGTTGCGAATCCACTGTGACCGGTGTACGTAGCACCATTTTAGAACTTGGCGGTTCATGACGGCTTCGTTTACTTATTTGACGAAATGAAGGGCAGAAACCAGCATACTGTTCTACGTTCTTGGCAGAATATGCAATGGACGCCCTGTGGTTGACATGCAAAGGTTCACAATTTCAGGTAACTTATCGTGCTGCGTGGGCATGCGTGGGTGCACAAATACTGCATATCAAACTGCACATTCAGTGTGTCTGAAAGGAAATAATAAAGAAGTCACAAAGCCTAGAGCAGCTCACGAAGATAAGGTGGAATAACTTTCCTCCAGTCAGCCTCAAAAAGAAGCAAGACGTCTTGTTCCTTCCTGCTTCTCGGATCCGCTCGGGGGCGCGTTAGTGAAATGGAGGAAAACACGCTGTTGCTTTCTCTCTCCTCCCTTTTGTCTTAGAGTGTGCAGTCACAATCTGTGACACGAAGAGCTCGATGCTGTACGCAGAAGACGCAGCTGGGGCGAGGACCTCGGGGTCTATAGACGACATGTGGGCAGTGGCGAGGCACTTGCCAGGAACATACTGCACCATGAACCGGTAGCGCAGCAGCTGGATGCGGAACCGCTGGACGTGACGAAGCACGAGGTCGAGGTCGGTGGAGTCCAGCAACCGAACCAGCGGCTGGTGGTCGGTTTCGACAAAAGAGCTCAGATTGTGCAGTTTTATGAACCTCTGGATGGCCCACAGGACCAGACTTGTACGTAATCCGTTACAAGTAACGAAATTACTTGTAATCCCTTACATTTATCAGTAATTTAGTAACGGAATAATTACATAATTTCTAGAGTAATTTTAAAGTAATTCCCTTACACTTTTTACGTAACGGATTCCTTGTAAATCGTTACATTTTTTTTTTCAGGACACCCCCCCCCCCCCCCCTTTTCCTCCAACCTCAAAAGAAAAGGTTGTTTTTATTTTGGTAAAGTCGAGCGCGGTGACACTGCCGCTCGAATTTACCGGCGCAAAGGGAGGCTGTCACTCTTCAGTTCCGCAAAGCCCTTTTTTGCAACACCAAGCCCCTGAGTCTATTTTTTTTAGACACTAACAACACTGTCAAAAAATTCCAATAGTCATTTCTTGAAAAAAAAAAGAGGGGGGGGGGGCGCAAGTTATATTTCCTTTTTTTAGTTCCTTTGTTTTTCTTTGCGATCGAAGACGGGGAGAGGAGGACACTGAGTTATTGTGTGCCTCTTCGAGAAGCTCGAGGCGGTAAGTGCACAGACAAGAATTAACAAAGTCCTTCTCGGTTATAGTGACTAGGACTCTTTTTGTGAGTCAGCTTTTTGCGAGCACTTCGAAAATTGTAATAGTCTTCCTTCTTCCTGTTTTTACCCCAGCAGAACGCATCCTATCTCAAGCAGATATTTTCAAAAATAAAATAATACGGTGGCTGGACGTAGTTTGATATTCTGGGATTGAGGGGAGAGTGAAATTCGTGAAAACGCACAGAGCACGAAAAAGTGAAAACGCACGGAGCACGAACCGACTGCAATTTACTCCGGTGTTCTCCAGATAGACGTCCACTGATGCCACGGGCAGCGAAGTGCAGAGTACTAAGTAAGCCGCGCTACGGCCCATAGCGCGGCTTACTTAGTACTCTGGCCTTCGCTGCCCGTGGTCCAACGGACGTCTATCTGGAGAACACCGGAGTAAACTGCAGTCGGTTCGTGCTCCGTGCGTTTTTGAACAACACGGAAACGTAAACGGAAACGTAAACGCACGACAAACGTGCGTTTACGTTTCCTTGTTTTTACCAACGTTCTAATTAATTGTTGTTATAAATGTCCTTTTTTCTATTACTTATGCTTGCATAATACGAACTTTTCTGGTATGTTACTTATTCACCATCGTCTCAATCGAGTGTCGACCTGGTCAGAATTAAAAGAAAAAGAATATCGAGCCAAACCTAATTTATAATTTATTATCACCTTACTGTTACAACTATGCATTGCTATTGTTTAGCAATATATATGCCGTTATAGTAAGGTGGGCATAAATTAATTCTTATTCTAGTTTTGGCTAGATGTACGATGAGTTCTACAGCTTCGCGATTTCGACAATGGACAATTTTAGTAGCTCGGTCCGATGACTCCGATAACGATACCCGATTCTCCGTCGCCGCTTTTGCGCATTCATCATATCTAGGGTTCGGAATTTTCGGTTTAAACCGATAAAAACCGATAAAAGTACGCCGAATTTATTTTCGGGAATTCGGTTTTAACCGAAAAATGTCAGTTTCTAGGTTCGGCATTTTCAATTTAAACCGATAAAATCCGATAAAAGTACGTCGAATCCATTTTCGAAAAGTCAGTTTTAACCGGAAAAGGTCACTTTAACCTTCCAGTCGTACCGCAGAGCTGTGGCGAAAAAGTGGAGCGACAGTGTCTATCGAAACGTGTCCGAATGTATGGGATACACGGATGCCATCACGAAGTTTTGGTTTAATATGCGCATCATCGATCGGAACGTGAAGTCCGAAAGGCCCCATAACTTCGCCATGTACGAGTGTGTTTTCAAACTCGTTGTAAAGAAGACTGACTTGATGCGAGCTCTGCATGTTGTGTTGTCCTTCAAAACGTCGCACCGTGTCTCTTTTGGCGGTCCCAATTGGTTGATTGGCTGATTTTGGCTCAGGCAGCGCTTCATCTCCTCAGCTTGCAGTGTCCAGTGTTAGCGTTGAGAGGGCATTCTCGAAGCACAGGGTCATATTACCAGGAAAGAAAGAGTGCGGATCAACGAGGAAAACCTGGGAAAATATATGTGTGTGCACTATAATAAGATTACGTAATCCTGATACACAGAAGGTAAAGTTTCATGTTTTTTTGTTTTTTTTTTGGCATAGGCTTTATATATGAATAGTTTGTGCTGCTGTGTTTTTTTTTTCTTGATTATTTTACAGTTGCCCACGTTTGCCAAAGAAAGTGTCCATTTCTTTTTCAATATATTTGTGCCGTTATTCTTTGAGTGATCACAAATATCAGAGCTACAAGGATCATCTGATCCGGTGTCCGTTGGTGTTTATTTTATATTCCCCGAAGAAAAACGATACTTTTGTGGGCATAAATATACGCCGAAAAAAAAAAAAAATACGAAATTTGAATTTCAAAATAAGCACCGAAAAAAGTACGCCGAATTTTGAAAAAATAGAAACCGAAAACGCGGAACCCTAATCATATCGTTATTGGGAGCATCAGAGGTATCAAAAGGATCTACTAAAACTCTTGAATATCAGGCAACAGCTGCAACGACGAAGCTTTGCTCTATCTTCGATGTAAATATAGTACTTCCATTGCTTCGCTGACGAAGCTCAATGCAGACCCTATTGAAAAAGGCCAATATGAACTCGGCTTATTGGAAATATTGTATTCCAATGAAGTTGATGGAAACCAATAAAATCTTATTGTTATCCGATTAACCCGATACGCACGATGGGAATTCATATCGGAGCACAATATCCCGATATAGTATGTGGTTATTGGTATACAACAGGATATTGGAGCACAATATCCCGATAGAACTTGCGGTTATTGGTATACAACACGATATCGAAGCACAATATCCCGATAGAACTTGTGGTTACAACACCATATTGGAGCACAATACCCCGATAATGCGTGGTTATTGGAATAGAATACGACATCGCGTGCCTTTTGGTGACCGATATGGACATACTGTACGGCCTCACGATATATAAATATCGGTCGTCGATCACGGGCCCAAAATGATATCGCGTGCATATATCTCAGAACGGATACCAAGTTACCAACAACAGAAAACGTAACACGATATTCAGCGTTCGTGAAGCAACATGTGGATATCGGTATGCCCACATTTATGACATCGCGTGAATGATATCGTAAAGCTGCACGAGTTACCACACGGCAACACGCGAGAGAAAGATATTTTAACACAAACGTTCTGCCTTGCGAAAACATGAACATTGATTGACAGTGCAAGTATATAAAGCAGTTGGTACGGCACACAGTAGACACAGTCTTGCGTGCTTGAAATGCTGGATAACCACCAAACCATTCAGAATAACTATCTGGTACACCCGCGACCTACCTTTCAATGAAAAAGTCCATTAACGACGTTCTTATTGAAGTGATCGTTTTACAAATGTTTATTGCAGTCGTTGTAATGCAACAAAAAATGGTTTACCGGTGTTCGAACCCAAATCGAACGCGATCCGTGACAATGTCGGTTCGCAGCGCACGATAAAATAACGAGGGTGAATAGGTTTGACAGATCTTACGAGCACATTTCTCGATATATTGACCCACCTTTCGGGGTAATCCTACGTCGTTAACAAAATCCACGACCACATGCGAACACATTTCACCCACCACTCTTTATCTTCATCACACCGATTCACACACTGTTAAAAAAAAGAAAACGACGTGGAAAATACGTGCATTTGCGGCGTCAAACGATACGTTACAGCCTCGTTTTTTGAGAAGTCGTCAACCAGCGCGCGCACCAGCTGGAGTTCGGAGGGAGCGAGCCGAGCCGCCTGACTACGTAGCCGGGCGGCCGGGCCGCCGAGCCCAGTTGAGCCTGGCCAAGCCGCCGTGCCGCCGTGCGCCGAGCATGCGCACTGCTGCGCGCGACCCGTCGAGACGCGAGCATGGCGAGCACGCGAGACCGACAGAAAGTGCTCCTTGCTCGTGAGCTGCAAGCGAAACCAACGCACTTTCAATCGCTTCGAAAGGTACGTATACACGACTTTATTACTTGCAGCATTGAGTGCTTTGCTTTGGTATACACTGATCAAAGTAAACACCGAAGGACAGAAAAGAGACATGATGTTTTGAAATCGCAGCTTATTTTAACGCTCGTGTCCCCTGTTGAAAGCCTCTAGCTGTGCTCTGTTGCAGGCGTCATTTCGACTGCGTGTACTCCAATGTAACGTCAGTCAGTGTTACCACGGCCGCTGGATCTTCTTTCTGCGCGCTCCAGAAAGAAGATCCAGCGGCCGTGGTGTTACACTCGCCTAGCTTTGCTATCTTCTTATCTCATGTGCGAAATAGACGTAGAAACCAGCGCCGCGTCTCTTTCGGATACCTCTCGAGCGCCTCCAACCCCCTTCCTT